>NC_137826.1:31175171-31775171 GCF_963921795.1 Nannobrachium achirus
CCCCTCATTTCTTCCCTCTACACCAAGTCCCTTCGCCAAAAACAGCTTATCTAATAGCTCACAACACGTCACATGGTGAGCTTATACAGATTGGCTATTTTTACCTAATGTTTGCCTATAATTACATTCGCAGAAAAGGGGCACTAGGGTTCCGGTGGTTAAATAATGGGTATCACACTGGGGGAGAGCCCTTCATAACAGTCGCCCTGAAAAACGACTTGCAGTCTATATCTTTTTTTGCACTGTTTTTTGTTTCTTTTTTGACAATATCTACTGCATAGTATACTGTATTCTATCCAAAGGTTTCCTGTGTAAATAGCCTAAGCCGAAAAGTTTACCAAGATCTCCTTTTAGTTGACCTTGTACCAGTGAACAGTACTGTCATGAAACTGTACCTTTTCCTATGCAAACTTCTAATAAAGTCTTCAATCAATCAATCAATCAAACAGCACAAGAAACAACAACATTTGTGAAAGACAAGTTCTGAAATGGCCTCAGTGGCTCCAGGTGAGCGGACAAGGTGAGCTAACAGCTCTTCCTGTTAGTTGACCTCAGAGGATGTGACTGCTTGAATGGTCAGCAGTGGTGCAAAGTAACTAAGTACATTTACTTATGTCCAATTTTGAGGAAATTGTACTTTACTCAAGCATTTCCAATGTCCAATACTTTTACTTCTACTCCATTACATATTGGATACAAATATTGTGCTTTTACTCCACTACAATTATTTGAAGACTATAACAAATAATGTATATCTATAAATTATTATATTATAAAACATGAATCACTTCAGAATCACTTTTATACATAGGCTATTTGAAAATAGCCGATCTACAAGCTCACAATGCATCGCATTGCATTGTAGATCTGCTATTTTAATTTAAAGACTTTTGGTACTTAGTATATTTGGTACTTGGTATATTTTAATGGCAATACTTTTGTACTTTAATTCAAGTGACATTTTGAACACTTTTACTTGTATTTTTGTATTTTGTATTTGAGGACTTTTTCCACCACTGGTCAGCAGCAGCACTGCCCCCACCTGCTGCTGATCATCATTCCCAGTAGACCTGGCATTCACTCGTACTGTACAAACATCACAGAGCCACCATTCATCCATGGATAATGTACTTCTGTTCCCTACCTTGTAATCTGTCTTTAAATGCTGTACTGTCTTTGGTGCCCGAATTCTCCCCAGTGGGATCTCACAGGACAGATTCAGCATCTAAGCTGTAATTTATAGTCCATCATACCATGCATTGGGTGCTAAGAATAGCCCATCTACAGGCTCACAACGCGCCACACCGCACCGCAGTGCGTTGTGTGCTTGTAGATCGGCTATTTAGGTGGGGGGGGGGCGTGCAAAGCCGTCTTCCGACCAATATAAATCGGGCTCAATGTGGACTATTCCAGGGGTTCCCAAACTTTTTTTGTCTCAGGGCACCCCATGAATATTTATTTAATCCGAGGCACCCCTACATTATAATTTTCACTCCCAGCACCTTATATTTATAGCATATCGTCGTTGTCGGGTGGAAACCTTGTATGTCCAAAACCATTTGTTTTGTATTTATCATCTATAAAATGTACTAAACTAGTGAAAACAGCAGATCTACAAGCACACAACGCCTCGCGATGCGAGGCGTTGTGTGCTTGTAGATCGGCTGTTTTCACTAGTTTAATGCAAGGTTTCTGCCCGACAGTGACGATATTTTAGTAATTATGTTGCGAGGAAAACGTTGAGATAATAGCCATTTTGGTTAGAACTGACTGAAAAATGTGTTTGTACTTTAAAATGATACTAAATATTTCTTCAAGTGTCCAAATAAATTCCAAATACTATCAAATGATTTCCCGGCACCCCTGGACTGCCGTCGCGGCACCCCAGGGTGCCCCGTCACCCACTTTGAAAACCCCTGGACTATTCTACCACACTTCAGCGAGAGAGGGACAAATCAAGTTTCCTCTTTCGTACTTAATAACCATATTCATGACACACTGATTAGGCTGTGACGAGCAGATCAATAGCATGAAGCCAAGGTTCAAGTGTGCCTGTGTGGGAGGGAGTGGAGCTGCCAGGCTCTGGCCTATTTTCAGGTTGGAACTACACCTGAAAACTGACAGGGCCGTTGATTGGAGGGCAAGAAAGAACCACGGCTGGAGAGAGAAGCAGGGACACCTTTGTAATGAGCACATGCCAGTTTAGGAGCACACGCACAGACATCCATGCACATCGCAGGCACACGCACGGACTCACACACACACACACACACACACACACACACACACGCACGCACGCACAGCAACTCTGTTTGATGATCAGGATGGATATTTCATAGGCTCAACATTTGTCAGCTTCACGCAAAAGGGGTATGGTGTCTACCGTAGCCTATGTGTGTAGTAGGCTGGTGGGGATGATGGAGTGTGTGTGTGTGTGTGTGTGTGTGTGCGCGCGTGCGCGCGTGCGTGCGTGCGTGCGTGCGTGCGTGCGTGCGTGCGTGCGTGCGTGCCTGCGTGCGTGCGTGTGCACGAGTGTGTGTGTTCACAAGGAGTATAATATGACCTAAGTCACAGCGCAGGCTGCAATTTCCCAGCCAGCCTTTGTTTGCACCCCAGAATGAAGCCTTATAGGATAATGAGTACTTTAAGATCGCTACTCCCACAACACCGACAACTCGCCTGTCACAACACTATGACATAGGCAGTGAGGAGGGAGAGAGAGGGGGGGGGGGGGGGGAGGACAGAGAGTAATAGAGGGGGGAGAGGGGAAAGAGAGGGAGAGGAGGAGTGGAATGGATCTGTCAGAACCATGCTTCTTCTCTTCAGGAGGGAAGTCAATTCATTCCATCTGCTGAGCATACAGAATTAATCACATGATCTCCTTCACTACCTGTCCCTCTTAATCAAGCGGCCTGTGTTTATAGAATCTATCTTTAGCCAAGTGTGTTCATCTGTTCCCATCTGAACCCATCTATCTCCTATATCACAGTCTCTCTCTCTCTCTCCCCCCCCCCCCCTCTGTGTCCTCCGACAAAAACAACATCAATGTTTTTCAGCTGAAAATATTCATACAACACGGGTGTTCGACAAGGTATAAATTAGCCTTTACAATCTCTCTCTCTTCCTCTCTCTCTCTCTCTCTCTCTCTCTCTCTCTCTCTCTCTCTCTCTCTGTCTCTAAGCAGAGAGGCAGACAGAGTAAAATATTAATTACTAAATCACTGCGCTCCCTCAGCTTTTATTCTTGCTGACTTGACAAGACGGGAAGAAACAGAGTCAATGTGCCTCACACGCGTGTGCGCACACCCACATATACACGCAAATATGCACATACAGTATATGCTACAGTCAAAATACGAATAAGGGAAATGTGGGAAATTCCTCACATTTCCCAGCAGTTCAGTATACTGTAGGTACATTTACACTGGGTCTGGGAAAACAAGGCCAAAAGAAGCGACTATTATAGGCCACTCTTTAAACCTGAATGGAAGTTCAAGCCCAAAATAAGCAACTAGACTTTAGAAACAAGCCCAGGGGTCATCGCCATGCTAGCTTGTTTTTTTGCCACAGACATACAAAATGAGTGGACAATTACATACATACATACATACATACTGTAATTACCAGAAACACAAAGAGCTAGCCCTGAATGACCATAACAGGTCTGTAACTCTGAGAGCCTGCAAATGGAACCAAATGGAACCTAACGAGTCCACTTGGTTCCATTTGTACACTCTCAGAGTTAAGGGGGTCCTTGAAATAAAACATTTGAGAACCACTAGCACTAGTTGGACTCATAATGTGCCATAGTGTCGAAGTGAAAAGGTGTCATAAATATTCTGAAGAAAACCTGGAGACTTGACATTCATTAATTGGGTCTTAATAACATTATAATGCTGTGCAAAAAAGAAGATAATTTCTTTCCACAGACAAGACCAAGTCTTTGCCACGGACACTTTTGTCTGTGTACGAACATATTGATGACCCCTGATCAAGCCCAAAAAAACGCAACCCGCAACTACCAATATATTGACAAGCAACTTTACAGAAAAACAAGCCCAAAGTCACTAATAATAAGCAGAGATGGCAACACTGGCCATTACCTGCTCACATGCACTCGGTCCAATTGCTGCATTCACACTATCGCTAACAAAGCAACTGGCTACAAGTCATTTTCAGTGGACAGACATGACACCATTAGAATTCCTGTTTAATCCAGTGGTCCTCAACCTTTTCAGACCGCGACCCCCCAAAATGATCATATTTTAACTGAGGACCCCCCACCCTGACGAGCACTAAGAGTTGAGGAATTACATTTGGTCTAACACAGTTCTGTTGTGAAAATAGCAGATCTACATGCTCACAAGTCACTTGTGAGCATGTAGATCGTAAATTTTCATAATTTCAGCCTAATATTTGACAATTTGGCCAATGTTTAATTTGTCATTTTAGAGGTATTAAAAAGTTCTTAAATTGTCACTTTAGAAATGTGCATATACCCTCTATACACTTAAACTTTATGTTGGTTTGTTTATTGCTGAGTGAGAAAAAAATGTTTCACACTAAGTTAATCATCTGGGGACCCCACAAAATAATTTGGGGACCCCCCTGGGGGTCCTGACCCACAGGTTGAGAACAACTGGTTTAATCTACCATGTTCCTAAACAAAGGGTAACTTCAGCAACTACTTCAACAGCGAACTAGTGAGAGTGTTGACAACTACGTTTGGTCGTTTTGTACCTTTTGTCGCAGCTTGTGTGAACGCAGCATATTATATGGTGGAGGCTTGAGTTTACGCAAGGTTTGAACACTCATAGAGTGCTGTGAACTTGTAGTTCTGCTATTTTCCTTGTATGACACTGCACACAAAATAACACCACCTGGAATGTGACATCGCCAAGTGGGGAGTTCTGTACACTAAAATCTAAACAAAACAATGACATCAGTTGACCAGCCTCATACACAGTCAAATATTATTCTTAGGATTTGGTAGAAGCATATTAGGGCTGGTGCATACACCAATATACTTATGCACAATACACTTTTTCCAAGCTTCTGCACCATAGGTCAGGAACAGGTTTGTGACTGGTAGATTGATGCTTCTGCCTTCTGCATAAGCAGTAAAGACTGGATACTTGAGTTCGATATTTGAGTTCGATACTTGAGAGTTCGATACTTTTTTTTACACCTTCAGAGTTAAATTAACACTCCAGATTTGCTGTGCATGCATGGAAAAGCTGGCTAGAGAGTGCGAGTAATAGTTTTTCTTTGCATATTAGTTTAATACTATTGGTGATCTCTTGACTAACTCCAAGTGCAACATGTAATCCCATGAAGATTTTGTCTTTAGCATCCAACAGACTCTGCTTTGCAACGGGACAAACCTGCCGCTTTGCCAATTGTCATAAGAAGGGGAGAAGGAAAACAATGGAGGTACAGGTATATATTTGTGAGGGGGGAAAAAAGTGAAAGAAAAAAGAAATGAAAGCAATACAGAGAATCTATGAATAGGATAATATATATATACACATATATACAGTATATGTGGGTCCGAACCTGTCTATGCACGCGTGTCTGTCTGTCTGTGTGTGTGTGTGTGTGTGTGTGTGTGTGTGTGTGTGTGTGTGTGTGTAGTAGCAGCCTCGTTTTCTCACATGCAAATGAAGGCGTCGGCACACAGATAACGAGGCCCATATTTCCAGCTCCTCAGCGGGGCCATTATTTATTGATGTTCTGCATCTTTTCCTCCCTCCCTCCCTCCCTCCCTCCCTTCTATTCTCCCGCTTTCTTCTTCTTCCTCTCCCTGTTGCTAGGGCCCCTCTCACTGTTGCTTGCCATCTCATTTTACTTTTTTAGTTTGGTCCATTCCACAATCGTTATTACGAAACAAAACACAACGCATCGTAAAACCATCAAGGTCAATTGAATGTCATATGCTCATTGTGGCATTCAACTAAAAATAAAACGCTGGCACTGGAAGCAGCAGCAACCAACACAATCCGTACAACATATACACTATATATACACTATACATACTATACATATATAGTATATAGTATATATCCCACAACCTTAATTAGAATTGCCCCGTGTGTGTGTGTGTGTTTCCATCTGTAACTCCACGTTCAGCAGTTGTTCAATTGTCTAAAAAACATAATACAAAAATCAATAACGCATGTACCTTGCCCAACATCAACTTTATCACCTTCAGATGTGTCTCTACTTCTCATAATCCCCAAATGTTTAAAATATTTTCCCAAATTTTGGCCTGTAGGCGGCTTTGTCCTGTGATGCGAATTACATCACAAATGGGTGTCAACAAGCAGCGCACTCCCAGTCCGGGGGCACTTCCAGAGAGAGCCACATCACAGTCTGTCTGCTTCACACCAAGGGGGACTAACAGGCACACACACAAAGGGGCCAGGCCCCCGCAGGGGGCTGTAGGCTAGTATATATATATATGTTACAGTATGTTTGGGTAACTCAGGACGGTAAGAGTAAGAGCGCTTGTTTTGTCGTTCACCACACACTAATCACCACCAGATGGCGACGACAGCCCATAGACAGCCATTCACTAGTGCAGGCGCTGACGTCACTCGTTTGCGACTCTCTTTCTTTATTTACTAGCCTAGCTGGGCGGTGTTTAGCTATTAGCTTAGCCATTAGCTTAGCCATTAGCTTACTATGAGCGTTTATCGTGGGCTTGCCCAGGCCTTACGGCCTGGGCATAAATATAACGATTGCATTCACCACGGCTTCGTGGTGAATGCTTTGCCCCCTGCGGCGCTCGGGGGCGAAGAGCAGGACCAAGGTCCGCTGGCCTTCGCGCCGCTTGCAATGTCGTGGACAATCGAGCGGCTCCGCCTGGAGGACGTTGTTGTGGCGACCGCTTGCTCCGCCCCGTGCGGCACCACGAGTGCTCCGTTTCTCGACCGTCCTGTTTCTCTAACAAACCGTGACATATACACACACACACACACACACACACACACACACACACACACACACACACACACACACACACACACACACACACACATACTTATATGTACATAAATATATACATACATTATATATTATTATATTATATATGCGAACCTTCCCCTTATCATTAATTGTCTTTGAGTATTCAGGAATCCACTCTTAACAGCCTGGGGTCATTTATTCCAATCTGGTGCCCCAGGAACAGAATAAATTAAATCAGGTATTCATATGAAACTATTCCTGTTGTCCTTCTAGCCATGCAGATCTGAGCCCTCCTTTCTCTAGGTCAGGGGTAGGCAACCTTAGACACGGGTGGCACTGGCACGGGGGAGACTGATCAATGGAACACTGGCAGTGTTTTTTTTTTAAATGTGGTCAATATGAAGTCACCTAATTTACAGCAGATGACATCCTGCACATCATTCTACATTCATTAAAACTCTGAACTTTAACTGGGGAGGGAGTCGGGAGATAGGTGGATTATCTATAATATAACAATGTCCTGACAATCAAAATGTGTCTGAATTTTTGATGGGGTGTCATTAAAATGTATGTTGACATGGCACACTGTCTATCTAGAAAATAAAAACATGGCACTTTTCAAAAAGTTTGTTGACCCCAGCTCTAGGTCAATATTTGTAACGGACATCTTTGAATGCTACAGAGAGTGTTCCTCATAAAAGTTCGGTAGCTGTCTTGCTGTTTGTCATGTTTGTCACGTCTTGCTGTTTGTCACTTCCAGTCACGAAAATATACTTTAAACAGTATTCTGAAATTTCCATTTCTGCTGTGCAGCAACTAATTTGATTTACATCTTTTCTGCACTTCCAATGTACAGACTGTTAAGCAGAAGCATTTCATATTTGTGTGAGACAACAATTCTGTCTCAAGAGATTACACTGGATGATAATTAGAAAGGGAGAAAATAACATCATGGTTTCCCTGTTGATCTCTGCTGTGCTGATGACGTCATGCCCAAATATGGAGGTGGATCTAGGATGATGAATCACTGAAAAACATTCACAGAAAAAAAAAACAAGACTAAAAATGTGTGGCTTCCATGCGGAGACATCATTAAGTTCCATGATGTCAATGTCAGTACAGTGATGTCAGTAATCTCAATATTTGGGCAAAGTTTCAGTCCAATCTGACTGACATTGACTTCCATTAGACGTTTTCATATTTAAAAAAAATAGCGATTATCTCGCACGCACGTTTTCATATTTAAAAAAAATAGTGATTATCTCGCACGCACGCACGCACGCACGCACGCACGCACGCACGCACGCACGCACACACACACACACACACACACACACACACACACACACACACACACACACACACACACACACACACACACACTTTTTGATTAAGTGAATGTTAAATGTTATAGAGTTACACTACGGCCTGTTGACCTATCAACTGCAGATCAATCTTCCCTCGAAACAGATGTACACCTGTTGTTTATGTTAGCCACAGTGAGCTCTTTCTCAGAGCTGATCACAAAAGAACTTTGCGAAATACAATAGTCATTCAGATTCATTCAGAATAACAATGTTGGATAACCTGTGGCATCGCATATCTTTGCTATCAACGTCTCGCTTGGTCAACAACAATTAAAATATTCTGATTACATATCTACTAAACTGGATGCCTCAGAGATTCATCAATCAATTGAGGCCCTAGAAAGTTTCATTGATTGACAATATCAAGCCGAGAGGAAAATGAAGCCGTCTCTGATTATGAGGTGTTTGGATAATATCCCTGACGGTTGATGCGATCAATAAATGAGAGACTTTGCAAGTTGAATATACTGGTCGGTCTACAGAAAGATCTCCGCAACCTGAGGCTAAGTTTGGAATTCAGCCAAGCTAAAATTGATGATTGGAAAGTACTGTGGCTACAATAGACCAGATTGGAATGTTTGTAAACAAACGTGGTATTTCCAAACAGAATGTCTATGGAGATTTACATAATATTAAATAAAGACAAGTGTCCGGAACATTAGCTACTGTACATGTCTAGTTTGTCAGCCAGCAGATGTTTAGAACAGAATTATATATGTTTAATAGTCAATAACAATATAGTAAGTGTCCTGTTCTTCTAGAAATAGAGTTAATAAATAATATTGCTCCAATGCAATGCTGCAGGAGTTATCTAGCCTGGCATAGCCAGCCTATATACTAATGCAGCTGTATGCAGTATATATCCCCTCCTTGTTTTAACATGGGTGATGTTCTAGCTGAGCTAGGCTAGGAGTTATCTTCCCCGGCTTGGTGTACACAGTATAGATCAATGTCGGAAATCTTTTTTCTGGGATTGCTGAGACAATGAAAAACTTGAGAAAAAACATACTGATTTCATGTGCAAATCATTTAAATGACTGCAGGAATCAGTACAGGACATTTCCTTGTCAAGGGTCCATAGGCTGGGAGAAAAGGAAATCACTTGGTTCAAGCATTTTAAACAAGGTGCTATGCAGACCTGAGGCAAGGGCAAACTTCTTAACTTAAGACTTAAGAGTTCAAACTTTTGAATGAATTATCAATTCCCAACAGAGATTAATGACACGCAGAGATTTCCCATCCTTTGGGAACATACAGTAGGATCAAAAATCATCAAGTTTCCTTAATTATGTTGTCATTATATTTTGATGCGCATGTTGTAAATGTTGTAGATTCAGAGATTACTCCCTAATCTCTAGTCTTGCGTGGTCAAACTTTCAGAAATCTCCACCTACTGATAAGAGTTCTGTGTGGACTAGAGGTGGGTGGTAACAATTTGGAGATTTAAAAAACCCTGCATTGCAGAACCAATATGAAGGACAGAGGGAAGTCCTTCCTAATAAGGGTGTTACTGTTTTAGCTTGCAGGTAAAAGGCAATATGAGAGGCACTCGGGTGGCGCAGTGGTAACTTCCCTGCCCACCAGAACGGAGGTTGTGGGTTCGAATCCACCGTGGTGCACCCGGCTTTGTCGAGCGTCTATACGAACACAATTGGCCCGGGCGGGGAGTCTGCACGTACTCCTACGGGCTGTCAGCAGGGAGTGTTGGGTAGGGAGAGTAAAACAAGTAGGCTTCTCTGACAAGTACAACGGGTACAATGGGTATTACATAATTGGAGGGGTATTCATTCCCAATGGGCATCGGCCTAGTAGGTAGAAACAATATTGTAGAACAGGCTCACAACATGTCACACATTAGCCTATGTTGTGTTGTGTGCTTGTAGATTGGATACTTCCTGCAAGCAACTGCACCATACATTGTATTATAGAACATTATGCACGCAATTGACACAGTGGATGGCTCTCTGCTTTCTGTATTGTGCCTTACCAGATGCTCATTACATTTTATGTGTCTCCCCTTTTACACGTTGCATGTCCCAGAGTTGGAATGCTTTCAAGTGAGATGCAGCCACACAGTTTAGACCGTTTTAGCTTTAGGTATTTTTTTTTTACTGTTTAAGCTAACAAGCTAACGTAGCCTACATTCTGTTGTCAGAGCAAGTTAATGTTGTTTACTAGTTACACATGCGGTGTGGTGATGCTTCTGTTTCCTGTAATGTGTGTTTTGGAGCACCGAGGGGAAAATAGACAGCTCGGGTATTTAAGCGGCCAACAATGAAGCACCAAAATCTGTGTTGTGATTCAGTCCGGTAGAAAACAGACCTGCCGAAGCTGGTGAATGCTAACCTTGTGAAATGCTAACCTGCCGATGCTGGTGAATGCTAACCTGGTTTCGGAATGGGGATGTTTCGGAATGGAAACCCGCCCCCCCACCTACAGTTTAGGACCTGATGCCATTCTGGCATAGTTTCTGTACCCAAGCCTACACCTGACCACTTATGGCTAGATATTCATACACAAGTGATGACCCCTACTCATGATTTGTATACATTTTTACATAATTATTAATCAAAACGTTAAAGATTTGGACTTGACTTGAGCCTTGACTTGGGACTGTCCTGTCTCGACTTGGGAGCTGACTCGATCTTTGAGATAGATTTGAGATATGCTTGTGTAGCCTGTATGACTTTACTACAACTTAAAGAATGATATTATCAATTGGCATAACCATATAATCCTATTATAGTTATGCTGGGGTTTTGGGCTAATTATCAGAAGTGCTAGGTTCGACTAGGGAGCCAGTAATTGCTTACACCAGAAAGAACACCACTGCAAAGGTTTGTACTCTTTGGAAGATATGAAATGCACCACTTCCTTTTAATGAATAAATGTAAAGTGTAATATGAAATAGAAAAAATAAACATACAAATACTTTAACCTTTCAAATACAAAAAATGTGTTATGGTCCCCCCAAAAACAAAACAAAATAAAACATATCTTCTTGTAATTCTCTCTCATCATCATTTCACATCAACTAGGGAATTACTATTAAATCAATAAACATCAGCTTACTATACAATTCCATTCATCAAAACAATAAAATAAATAATCAAATTCAAATAATCTGAATCGGTACAAAACAATTCTTTCCACAAAAATAAAATAAATCTCTTTTCACAGAAATGGCATAACACTGCTACACCAGTATCAAAACATGTTGCTATGTGGCCTGTACAATGCAATGGCAGCCTCCATTAGTGGGTGCAGGGCAGGTTGCCTGTACAGTCACATGCTGTAAAAAATAACTACACAAAAGTGCATTTCAGTATTCATAAAACACAGGAAGAGTGTGTACACTACTTCCAATAAACATTCAACTTGTAGTTGTAACTGCTGTGCACAGATACATCTAACATCAACCCTAGCCTCGCATAGCCAGGCTTTACTCATCTGCGAAGAGAAACGCCTGGTGACAATATAAGGCAGAAAGCTTCCAACTTCCGCCGTGTGAGCTTCCCCGGTTTTCCCTTAATGTAACTTCCGTTAAACGCAGCACTTCCGCTAGAAATCTTGGAACCAACCGGAAGGCATATTGTCTACAGGGTGCATCAACCCAGTTCATTCATTCATCAGGTCCCCCTCAGCTAGCATGCTAATTGTTTGTAGCATCAGCCAATGAATAATCCTCACCATGCTGGTTATCTCTTTTCTCATCAAACACAACGATGGGACCCACTGGCTGGAACCATTATGAATTGCTTCTGCCTAAAACAGTAGCTGGACTGCTTTTTAGCTGGACTTTGTCACTTTTAAAAGTTTAAAACCAGGTAATGGTTTGTGCAGGGGAGGCCTTAGCTATGTTTCACCAGTTTCAATTGAAACGGGCCTCAGCCACCAGGGGGCCTCCAAGAGCTAGCCAGCAAGCCTTGTTCAACTTGCAACACACGTATAACACTTTTTAATAATCATATAACCTTGTTAATATAACGCCATTTAGGTCAATGCTATAACATTATGTAGTGATATAATAATAATATATAAATAGCAGGCAGTCATTGACTATAAGTCAACTTCTGTGTGCGATTGTTACGTGGCTACTGTGGCCTGGGTGTGCTGGTGGTGGCGTGGGGGGGCCTCATCAATAGCTCTTGAAACGGGCCTCCAGATTACTAAGGCCGCCCCTGGGTTTGTGGCTGCTCTCTCTCTCATGTGTGGCTTCAAAAGGAAGTGTCATGCTGCTGCCCATAGCACTATGCTGCCCTCAACAGGAAGTGTCATGTTACAAAATAAAAGTACTCAGCTTCAGAATAAAGTAACTTAGTCGATGTAAAGTAGTTTTCACACTGTGCTTAATCACAAATATTTAACCCCTTGTATCCTGTTGATGGTGTTAAATATATTTCTGTAATAGAATGAATATGTTGGCACATATTTTCTTTAGGATTCATTTTCAGGTTTTATCATGTACACAGCTAATCACTGGGTTACACTTGGGACTTGCAAAACAATGGCTGTGTTCCACACACACACGCACGCACGCGCGTGCACGCACACACACACACACACACACACACACACACACACACACACACACACACACACACACACACACACACACACACACACACACACACACATACACATCAAAGTAGAGCAAACCATGGGCTTTTGACAAGTAATTGTCAAATAATGTCAACATAAGTCTATATATCGAGATCATTACACCAGACTGTAAGATCCAAAAAGTCAGAGGTGGTATTCAGATTTCAACTTTAAGATGACACTTTCCATACCATGCCAATGTGCCTCTCGCGTTCAACAGCAAGCTGGAGGGGAGAATTTGAAAGAGAAGTGAGGAGAGAGGGGGAGGAAGAATGGATCAAAGACCAGTGACTGTCACGGAGAGATGAAGAATAAAGGAAGTGAGCATATTCGGGAGACATTCTCCGCAGTGCTACAATATGCCTTGTGCTCACAAATGCAGCCATGTGAGGAAGGCACACGCACGCACGCACGCACGCACGCACGCACGCACACACACACACACACACACACACACACACACACACACACACACACACACACACACACAGTTTAAAATAGGACAAGAAAGGCGTTTCCATGCTGTGAAAACATGATCAACACTAGGGAAACCGAGCACCATGGTTGGAGATCCAACCCAGCTGCACAGGAAGCGTTGAGCTGCTGCAACATGTTGATTGGCCCAAAGGTCAGACACACCAGGCTGCCAGAAACCATAAGGATGGACGGGGATAAGCCCGGGATGTTGAAAATGAAACAGGAGAGGAGACTAGATACAGTGACCAGACGTCCCGGTTTGACCGGGATTATCCCGGTTTCAAGCTGTGTGTCGACAAATATCTCTAAAACACTCAAATATCCTGGTTCCACTGCCAAACTGTCACGGCTTTCACCACAGTTCAAACTAGAAATGCACTCTGTCGAGGTGCCAACTTGTGCCACTTGTGCACAAGCAGAGGTGTGCCATGAGGTGTGCCATCAGTTGCCAGTGACATCACCACTGGCATCACCATCATTGCCTGTTAAAGATGACGTTTCCAGAGATGCTGGTCCCTGATTGGGCTACGGTCTTAAACAAGAGAGGACACCGAGATACAGTACATAGCCAGCCGATCACAGTACTTGCGTAAGTAACTACAACTGCTGCACTCTGGCAAGGTGCCAACTTGCGTCTTGTGCACACGTAGGCTATGTATGGCCAACTTGTGCATACGCGCATACGTACATACGTACATACGTACATACGTACATACGTACATACATACATACTCAGCCGAACACAGTATACTTGTGCGCTTTGCTGGCGCAAGTAATAACACTTTTTAGCTCTTACATGTTAATCATATTCTGTTCTGTTGAAAGGAACTTAAATAATTTGATTGAAAGGGCAATTAAAATAAATAGATAAATGTCAAAGAAATTGTAAAAAGAAACGGAAATAGCAGATCAACAAGCTCTGTAGATGTGTGTGTATCTGTAGCTATCTATCTTGTACCTGCTGTTTTTAAATCAGATTTAAGTGATTAACGGGCCCAGCTTGGGTTTTTGTAAATATGGCCACCATAACCAGATAAAGGATGAAGAATAGGGAGAGGGTTAATGGAGGGAGTCCCCTTACTTTCAACTGGTTATGCAAAAAAGGGGGTGTTTCATCTGCACAGTAAAATTCTCAGTGTTCATTTAACTCTGAGAGTGTGAAAATGGACCCCAAAACGCAGCAGAAACCGTCACGTACGTAGCGACATTGAAATCTCAAGTAGAAGCAGGTGTCAGGCAATTAAGCATGTACACTTTTCTTCTTTTGTTCGGCCGCACACTTACTTAACGTTTATGAATGGCGCCCTCTTAACTCCTTTTCGATTCACATTCAAAGCAGGTTTTATTGGCGCAACTGAACACAAGTAGTCCTGCGCCCGGAGAGGAGCCCACCCCTGCTCCGTCTCCTCCACTCAGGGGTGTCACACCAAATTCTGGGCCCTGGGTACAAGGATTCACTGCGGGCCCCCGCACATTAACTATTGAAAAATAGCAGATATACAAGCTCGCTGCGAGCTTGTAGATCAGCTATTTTTGAAAAATCGTGAAAATGTGTGTGCAAGTCTTTGAATATTTCAAATCCTTCTAAGGTTTTTTGAAAAACCTATGTTTCTATGTCCAGTGTTGCTCAAACTTTTTCATGTGAAGGACCCCCAAAATGATATGTATTTGGCCACGGACCCCCCATCTCAAAATATTTAGTTCCAGGGACCCACCCCATGCAGGAGCAAAATTTGAGTTACAAATGTTTGCTTAAAAATACATAGATTCAAAGATTTGCACACATTTTCACGACTAAAGTAAAAGTATAAAGCTAAAGTATAAATTAGGGCCCCTCCACCTTGGGCCCTAGTAACTCAGTCCCACTTCCCCACCCCCTTGTGACGCCCCTGCCTCCACAAAAGACACTTTGTTAACGCCACGTCCAAACAGTTCAGGCAGAGAGCACAAGTCACACTGCCAGTTACATGTACAACATCTCATCCATTCTGTTCACTCTCTTTCTCCCGTGTCCCCATTTGTACAAATGAAAGTCAAGGGGAGTGAGGAGGAGGAGGGATGGACGAGAGAGAATGGAAAAGTAGCTCTGTCATATTTTCATTAAAAAGCCACGCTTCACCGTCTCAATTCCAACCGCGATTCCGTTTTCCTAACCAATTCTGACCCCTTACCTCGTCCCTCAATCACGCCCAACCGCCCACCCCCACACACACACACACACTTACACACAACCACATCTCCACTGTATGCTGTCCATGCCATGCATGCCATCCACACTCTCCCCCTTGCATTCCTCCCCTCAGACACACACAATAAGGAGCAAGTGAAATGGCATTGTATTGTACAAGTGGTCGACACAAAAGAGAGAGGACAGGAAGGTGGAAGGATAGACAGACAGACAGACAGACAGACAGACAGACAGACAGACAGACAGACAGACAGACAGACAGACAGACAGAGGCATAGACAGACAGAGAGAGACAGAGTCCATCTTCCTCCACTGCATTGGGACCGTATCTCTTCCGCCCCACTAGCTGCTCTGTCCCAATTTGCCCAGTGTGACTTTAGACAGTAAACACTGGGGGAGGGGACAGTGAGAGGGGAGGGGAGGACACGGGCCCCCCAGCCAGCCCTCACTGAGAGGCTGAATGGACAGGGGGGGGGGGGGGGGTTTTGCAGAAATGAAATAGCAGAAAAATAATAATTATAAAAAAATCACACCCGTGTGAACTGAGCGGTGGTCGGTGTGTGTGTGTGTGTGTGTGTGTGTGTGTGTGTGTGTGTGTGTGTGTGTGTGTGTGTGTGTGTGTCTGGCCTGAACAACAGTGCCCCTCCCTTAACATGTGTGGTCAGAAAAGGTACTGCAGGCTCTGCAGGCTACATACAGACACGGACACACACACGCACGCATACACACACGGCCACGTATAGGAGACGGTGTAACCACCGCTCAAAAAGTCGATAGTCGTAGCTGGGTCGAAAGCCATGTTCCCAAGCAGAACCAGAGTGAGAACACTGCGTAAGAGCTAAATGGACCGCGTCTTGAGAGCGAGGGGGCCGAGGAGATTAAGCATCACTGGAAACATCAGAGGGGAAGGAAGCTCGGGACAGAGAAAGAAAGAGAGAAAATGTGTGGAGAGATGTAGAAATAGGACTCCATTATTCATGATGTGTGCTTCATGTGCCTGGTGACATCTGGGACAGCAGTGATAATGAGAGTCCCAGGAGAGGTGTGTGTGTGTGTATGTGGGGGGGGGGCACACACGCACAGACACACACGCCCTGTATTGTACGCGTGCAACCAACGTGCCGCTTGTGGTCAAAAAAATCACCATAATACCTTTCAAAGGCGGTGATAGATTCCTGCCATTTGAAATGTTGACTACACGCGTGACAACAAAATCATCGATGTTGGTTTAACTCTGTCCATTGTTACACTCTCAGAATGATGTCAACACACGACCGTATCGTATCCTCACAACGTATCAAGTAACACAGCCGTTCCCAGAGTCCAGTCAGTCAGTGCAAACGCCCGGTGGCAGGACATTTGCCCCTTCCACGTGGTTTTGATTTACCGACAGCATCAGAAAGAGATAGTGTGTGTGTGTGTGTGTGTGTGTGTGTGTGTGTGTGTGTGTGTGTGTGTGTGTGTGTGTGTGTGTGTGTGTGTGTGTGTGTGTGTGTGTGTTACGTATACAGTACGTGTGCGTTTGTGGTGTGTCCTGGCTTAGCCCCCATGGCCTGGGGCAGTGAGCTGCATTAGTGGCACTGAGTGAGCCGACTGGTCCGTCCCTATTAGAGTGTTGGTGGCATAGGAGTGTCATTGCCCCCAACGTAGACAGACTGAGCATAACACACACACACACACACACACACACACACACACACACACACACACACACACACACACACACACACACACACACACACACACACACACACACACACACACACACACACACACACACACAATGCAGGCCCTGTCCAAGGCAGGAGGGCAGGACTGATGATAAAATGCCCCATGACCTCTCATGCTGTTCCACATCAGGCAGAATGAGGGTAGTTTGTCATCATCATCATCATCATCATCATCAGTATCAGCATCCTCCTAATCCTCCTCCTCCTCATTCTCCTCTTCAACATCCTCCTCATCATCCTCTTCATCGTTTCACCACGTTTGTGCGACACTCTTGTATGATGGAGTATGCCGGGCATTCATTTATGAAAAAAAATCACACCTTTTAAGCGGTGCTCACTTCGCATGGTATCAAACACGACACACGTGCATATCTCCTTGTATGGGCCGTTCTGTGCGTGACATCAGCTGTGGCGATGCCGGTCTCTGCGTACTTTGTGACATTAGCCTCGTGTAGTCTCTTACTGCATACAGTGCTCATACGGACAAAGGGAGATATAGGGACCTACACACAAAGCCAGGCATACCTGCAGGAGCTAGCACCGCTCAAAAACAAGTTGAAATATGGAGATACAACAGAGGCGTCAATTGGGTATGGCAAGCTATGGCAGCTGCCATACCTTGGCTACAGGGGGAAATAATAAAATGCACTTTTCATCGTGCCTGTTGCTAAGGTATGGCAACATGACTGATGTCTTGCACGCGCGCGAGGGCGCGCATGCAAGACACCAGTCATGTTGCCATACCTTAGCTTTTTCTGAACTGACGCCACTGAAATACAAGGTTGTGTGTGTAAATTACCAGATACAGCAGGCGGGACCTAGACCGGATCTGAGTGCTGAACAGTAAATAGAAACCAGGCTTTACGTTTCCACATGTACTGTGGGAAGCCTGGTGACAAGAGGTTAAGCCAGCCTTAACCCTGGTGCTAATGCTACATTCTGGCTTGTATATCCTGTGTTATAACGTCGATATTTCACTTTCATAAGTTGAGAGTGCTATAAAGATTTTGTATTGTGTTACTTGCTGTACTAGTTAATGGCCACCAGCCACCAGCCAACCGTATGTGGCACTAGCGGAAATAAATAGACTCTTTTACAATATGAACGAAATTATCAATTATGAATATTTTAAAGCTATCCTGCGTAACATTTTTAATTATACAAAAGTAATTTTTATATACTCTTTCACTGGTACCACCAAAACTTCTCTAAACACAATTTTTATTCGCAAGTGTTGGTGGCACAACACTCAAATTGACGTAGGCGCCGGAAATGTATTTATATTATGATATTAAAATTGACTTAAGGGAGGACCGGCCAACAGACCTCTGACATCGCGCTCATGTCCCCATGACTCAGCCATAAAAACCATATAATGAGTTCCCAATGCAGCTACGCCCAAATATGGAGTGTATTGTCTAACCTCTGTGTGTTGTCATGGCATCAGCAAACAAATCACTCAGCTCTGGATGTGAGGGCCAGGCCGTACAGCGTTTAGTTTATAAGCCTCTAGTTTATTAAACTAGAGGCTTAAACAGGCTTTGGCCTTTTACAGGGGCCAGTTCCGAATTGCAGGCCACCTGAAGGTGCTCTTTTCAAACGTTATTGACATTTTTTTAAATAGCTAACGCTAGGCATGTCACTATGACTCAGACAGAACCATAAACAAACCTGAAATGCCTATAGGCATATTATGCAGATCCGGTTGTCCGGAGCCACAGATCTGACCGCTATGCAAATAATGGTCATGCGCATATATCGGACTGACTGACTTCAAACTCACACGTCGCCAAGGACTCGAGAGTGCAATGACCGCGGCAGAGTTGTTCTGATACGCAGTTGTCCACAACCGCACATATGTGGGCATGCCAATATACTACATGGTATGGGCATAAACTAATGACACCAGGGATCTCCATATATGGGCATAAAAGTGACACACACAGACGGGTACTCTGACAACGTCCCTGACAGGCCGACACTATGACTCAGATATATGGGTCGGATCGGTGGTGCGACGTAGGTGTGAGGGCCGCGTACCGGCCCGAACTCTAGTTGCACAATATCCTCAGGAGCTAGGAACCTGTAGCGTTCCTTTTTTAGCGGTAGTTGCATATCGACAAATGCTGTAATGACAAAATAGGTACAAGGTTCAAAACAGAACACTAACATGACCTTAACTTCCTACTGACCTACACAGTTAAATCCAGTCAATTAAATGAATGTACAGTAGTAACATTCATTTCAATTAAGACATCTCAGTCAGTCAGTAAGAATAGATATATTTCTTCCGCCATGTGTCCATTCACAGAAGCTTAATGGCTGGTTGAACACTCTAATCCTCTAGTCTTCAATGTTTTCAGGCCAAGGACCCCTTAGCTGAGAGAGAGATGAAGCAGGGAAACCCACTGGAGCCTATACATTGTATACAATTGTGTTGCAAATTAAAAATGTTCATAGATTTCTTAGACAGCGTAGACTTGTTTGACAGCACTGTCATCAGTGTATGTTGGATTAATGTGTATCTTCGTACATTTAACCACTTGAACTGTCAATACTTCTACTTCTATTGCTATTCAACTCTACACCAAATCTCTTTGACAGAAATAGCCTATGTACAAGTTCAAGCTTATAGAGCTGTCATTTTTGGCTAATGTGCTACTCAGAATAGGGATGCTAGGGTTCAAGTGGTTAATGTAAAAAACATGATCACATCACAGAAAGATTTGGCGGCCCCCCTGTAGTAACTCTGAGGACCCCCTAAGGGTCCCGGACCCCCTGTTGAAGACCCCTGCTCTAATCTGATTGGTTCGGTTTTCAGGGGTACGCTGCTCTGATTGGTCGGCAAAGTCGGCCCTAAGAAATTGTTCCCAAGGCCCGGTAACATGCATTGCAACATCCTAACGCCAGGGTTGCCAACATTGGACAGTCAGAATTCAAGAGATCTTTTTGTGGTAGTTTTGGGGGGCGGCATGGAACTCCCCAACACGTTTTGTACATAATAGATGTAATTTCCTGTGTTCTGGTGAATTTTGGGAGTTTGATACCAAATCCAGGAGAAATGCCACGGAAATCTCCCAAACCAGGAGAAATTCAGGAGAAATGACAATTCAGGAGCATGGTAGGAGATGGGGTCAAAATTCAGGAGACTCCTGCCCCGAGTGTTGGCATTGGCAACCCTAACCCTGGGAGCGAAAGAGTTCTCAAATTCTGCCCGAACCCGACCCGACATTTAGGGTAGGGTAGGGCCTAAAATGTATGCTAATAAGTCGGGCTGGGTAGGGCTTCGGGCTCAATGAAAAAAGAAAATATATTTTTTAATTATTTTATTACTATTACTCTGTGATAGAGTAATGAGAACCCGACCATACCCAAAACCGACCTGACATTTAGGGTATGGTAGGGCCTAAAATGTATGCTAACTAGTCGGGCCGGGTAGGGCCTCGGGCCGTCCCAGTTAGGGCCGGGCCTTAATTTTCAGGCCCGTTGAGAACTCTACGAAAGATGCAGCGGATTTGTCGTTCAAGGCTCTCCACAACAGCTTCCTCCAGCAGGCCAGCTGTAAAAACAACATCACACAGTATTAACCCTGAAGCTCTGTCTCCCACTCTCTCTCTCTCTCTCTCTCTCTCTCTCTCTCTCCCTCTCCCTCTCTCTCCCTCTCCCTCTCCCTCTCTCTCTTTCTCAGTCTCTCTCTCTCTCTCTCTCTCTCTCTCTCTCACCTCTCCCTGCCTCACCGCCCACTCCAATCAATCAGAGGTCTGCCATGTTGATATGGCCTTTATGTGTGTTTGAACAGCTAATAGACAGACAGATCAATAGGTCTGATTGAGAGGTCATGTAGGAACATGGCACTTGGATGACCACCAGGGATCTGCTTTGAACCCTGGTCATGTCTTCTTTTGTCCCCGGACAAATGGTTACAAACCCTGGGTTGTGTTTGAGACCAGATAAGCCTGTTAAATAAACCCATGATAAGAAAGGCGTCCCGCAGCGTGACGCATTATTTGTATTGTTACATCTTGCATATCGTCGTTGTCGGGTGAAAACCTTGTAAGTACAAAGCCGTTCGTTTTGCATTTATCATTTTAAAAATGATTTAAACTAGTGAAAACAGCCGATCTACAAGCACACAATGCCTCGCACCGCGAGGCGTTGTGTGCTTGTAGATCTGCTGTGTTCACAACTTTTGTGCGACGGCCTTGTATGATAAAGCAGGGCTTTACTTTACGAAAGAACGTACACATTTGAAACTTGGAGATACGGGGTTTCCACCCGACAACGACGATAAGCTGGCAGTGTGCATGGAATACAAAATGTAGCTGATACCTGCCTTAATCTTGATTGAGCAATGACAGAACCAATGGAGGAATTGATTTGTTGTTGTTTTCTTTGTTGTTTTTAGATATTTTTGGGGCTTTTTGTCTTTAATGAAAGTTCGGTAGGTAGACAGGAAACAGGGAGAGAGAGACAGGGAGGGACATGCAGCAAAGGCCATTGGGATCGGGACTCGAACCCTCGAAGCGCTGTCATGCATCAGAGCCTATGTGGTATGCGCCTGGACCCCTAGGCCAGTGTGGGTGCTCCCAAGGTCATCTACTGTATCTTAATTGATATTACTAAATATACAAATGTAGCCAGCAGGACCATTATAGGTTCATTTGTACATTCTCAGTGTTAAACTCATGATCTTACTGTGTCTTCCTCAGTTGTTGTTAACTAGTGACTCAAGCACAATTTCCAAGCCGAAGCTGCTGTAATCTCCTTTCTCTAATCCCCTCAGCTAGCCTAAACAAAGGGAAAGGAAAGCAGGAGAGAAGGAGTGGAGTAAACCCTCTTTACACAAATCCTATTTCTTAACCTCAAGCCCACATAAACCCTGTATGCTAGGACTGGGTTCTCTAACCTCCCTGTAAGCCTTGGCTGATGCCACCCTGCTTTCACTTTCTATATAGACGCTGGTTGTGATCAGCTACAGTAGAGGGAACAATTTTGATGAGTTGAAAAAAGAAAAGAAAAAGAAAACAAGCAAGTAATAAATTATGACCAGCAAATGTTTGATTAGAGATGTACAGAGTAGACTACAGTGTACAACATTATATTTAAGACATACAAATTAAAATGTGTTACAAAGTCTGCCATGTCTTTTCAGGGGCACGTACCTTTTAGGCGAAGCCCGAACTGGCGAAGTGGGGAAATGTCCGATACCGTAGCGATCTGGCGAACGTCTTCTGGACAGGGCGTTTATCGTGCGCTTGCCCAGGCCTTACGGCCTGGGCATAAATATAACGATTGCATTCACCACGGCTTCGTAACTCGCGCGGCGCTCCGCCGGCCGCGCGGCCCTGGCCCGCTCTTCGCGGCCACTCGCGCCTGCGGCGCCAAGGTCCGCTGGCCTTCGCGCCGCTTGCAGTGTCGTGGACAATCGATTCGCCAGATCGCTACGGTAGGAGACAAATCCCCACTTCGCCAGTTCGGGCTTCGCCAGAACAGGACTTTCCCCTTTTCAGACCAACTGTATATTAAAACATTACACTTAGCATGCCTTCTCAGACAATAAGAATACAGGATTGTCCATCAATGTTTTTGTATTGTGGCAATGACTGAATGTTTTGGACCGACAGACATACCGACAGATAGTGACAGACAGAGTGACAGACAGACAGACAGACAGACAGACAGATAGACAAAGTGATAGACCAACAGAGTGACAGAGCAACAAACAGAAAGAGCAAAATGCTTGGTGACAGCTACAAATCTGAGCACTTTGTTCTGGTTTGGAGAGCAGAGAAACATACGTATGTAATGAGATGACAACCATCTAAAATATTTTAAAAGGGGGGACTATTTTGAATCGCAATGTAAGATTTGTTGGCTCAGACATCATTTTACAAAGGATGAGATTATGAATGATCTCATTCAAATGCAAAAGAATGATTTTCTGTCAACTTTGGAGAAACCCAAAAGCAAATGAAAGTAAAATTGTTACTGGGTTAGACCCAATAGCGTGTTACTTATTTGCCTTTTATGCAAATGATAACTAAACTCTAAAATAATTATATTTGCAAAATATTGAATCACATTTGGGTAACATGTCTCGGATTTCAAACACACGCACAAACACAAACACAAACACAAACACACGTACGCACGCACGCACGCACGCACGCACGCACACAAGCACGCACTCACACACACACACACACTCTCTCACCGTCTCTCTCTCTCTCTCTCTCTCTCTCTCTCAAACACACTACCACACAGGCAAGGTTGGAGGATAAGATAGCGGGCCAGATATCTGTCAGAGTGATGTGCTCGCAGGGGCCTTTCTATCTCTATCTGTTACACTGATTGACACTGATACACTTGAAGCTCCGTAAACATGGCGGCACCGTCATACTGTGTGTGTGTGTGTGTGTGTGTGTTTGTTTTTGCTACTTCGTGGGGACAAGCGTCTGACAACACACTCACCTACAGAGGACCCAAAACGGTGTGGGGACCAAAAACCGCGTCCCCACACCGTTTATCGTTTAAATCGAGAGTAAGCATTGCTGACATGCCTGTTGAGCTCCACACGGTTTTTTAGAAAAGTCCCCACAAAGATAGAAAAACATGAAAAGAGTGTTTAAGGAGTGTTTAATGAATCTCCTCTACCTCCCCCTATTGACCAAACCAATGCAACTGCAGAACAGTGTGTTTGCGCCGCTTTCACACTCCTATAGCCAATCATATGGCGTGCTGCCTATCACGTGCCACTTGAGCCAATCTACGTGCAGCAGTCAGCAGTACATTTCCACATACAAGGAAGTAGTCTACATGGAGCTGGAGGAAGGCAGGAGAATAATGTCTACACATGAGGTAATCTTTCAAACGATTTTGTATATTTGTTTGTAACACAGTGATGTAAATCTGATGCATATCGTGGCGGGACGCATTAACGCAAACCTCCTGGCATGCAACACAGCGAGCATAGCTGATGGATGGGAGCATTGCGAGGCAGAGAGCAGAGGCACACATGGGTATGGTACCATACCATGATTACAGGGGAAAATAATAAAATGTAAAATAAACTCATCGTGCATGTAGCTAATAGTTTGGCAACATGACTGGTGTGTTGCATGCGTGCCATCACGTGCAAGACCAGACAACAGTCATGTTGCCATACCTTAGCTTTTGCTGAACTGACGCACTGGTGGACGGATGATGAGCCGTCAAAAAATAAACTGAATAAATAAATGAACTGATGCCACTGGCAGTCTGTTATTTCACTGTGGAAGTCTTTGTCCCGTATTTGAAGGTTGGGGTATAAATATGAATGACGGGATGATTTAATTGAGAATTGACAGCGATTCCACTCTGCTCTGAGAAAAGTGCTGCTGCATCCCATTGCTGGGAGGGGCGCTGCGCTGTTTGTAAGCAGCCCATTGGCTACAGTGTTGCTAAGACACAGTCTCCGCCAATCCAATCCCATGGGCTGTAGGTTCAGTCTTGTGCCTGCGCAAGACGAAGTGACGAGACGAAGTGCATGCAAGTGAGCATACTACAGTGCTCGGCTCAGAACATTGTTTAATGTCTTAAAAAAACGTGTTACAAAAGATTGTGTACAAACAGATTAGACATGAATCCATGATAGGTGATAGCCTAAACAACAAGGTGAAAAAGCAGGCAAGCAAGCAGAAAATAAGCCATGGATTGTATTCCTGAGAGTCTTGTCTGCCTGGGGGGGGGGGGGGGGGGGGTGTTGGGCGGCTTTTGGCACAGCTGAAGTTGATAACGCTGATTAGCTCGAGACAGTGTAGTGGGGGATGGGCAGTAAGCAGCTGGGTGGCTTGTGTGGAGAAGATCACTCGCACTATAACTGGGGTGCCGTTTGTTTTGCCATGTCCAGCATGCTTTGTAATTAGCATGAATTTGGGGTTGAATAAATGGAGTCTGGAGTCAAGGATAGGATGATTGATGTTTGATAGTTAGGCCAGGGGTCTTCAACAGGGGGTCCGCGACCCCTAGGGGGTCCGCGGAGGTACTGCAGGGGGTCCGTGAAATTATTGCTTAAAAAAAAAAAAAAAAAAAATGTTTTTCTTTTTTTTTTTACATTTATGTTAAAAAATAAATCATGATTCTATCCATTTTGACTAGCTTTGATACATGATTACTATGCAATTGACGTATTGCTGATATTATTGGTTCTCAGTTAATAAGTAGTATGACAATACTACTAATTAGTACAACAATTAAATTACATTCTAGTGGAATTAAGGAGATTGACTCCATTGTTGCCTCCACTTATCATCTGCAGGTAGAGTTGACTAGACTAGCTCACAGCGTGGCACCGAGTGCCGCGCTGCAAGCTTGTAGATCTGCTATTTTTGGAAAAGTCGTGAAAATGTGTGCAAATCTTTGAATATATGTGTTTTCAAAGCAAACGTTTGTAACTGAAAATTTGCTTCTGGGTGGTCCCTGGAACTACATATTTTGAGATGGGGGTCCGTGGCCAAATAAATATCAGTTTGGGGGTCCTTGACATGAAAAGGTTAGAGAACCACTGACATGGTAGTCTCTCAAGAACCGACTAACTGAGCTCCAGTTGAAGTGAAAAGGACCTTTTCTTTGACGATGGCTGGCCAGTTTGCTGACATAGAAACATAGGTTTTTCAAAAAACCTTAGAAGGATTCAAAAGACACTTATAGAATCGGGTCAAAAATCAAATTTTCACGATTTTTTAAAAATGGCAGATCTACAAGCCAAGCTTGTAGATCTGCTATTTTTGACAAAGTCGTGAAAATATGTGCAAATCTTTGAATATATGTATTTTCAAAGCGAACGTTTGTAACTCAAATTTTGCTTCTGGGTGGTCCCTGGAACTACATATTTTGAGATGGGGGTCCGTGGCCAAATGAATATCAGTTTGGGGGTCCTTGACATTTAACCCATTTAGACCTGAACACAATCAATATGACTCAATATTTTATGCTTTAAATATAAAAAAATAGCAGGTCTACAAGCTCACAGCTGAAAAATCTTGACATTTTTAATTTTAATTCTATAAGTGTCTTTTGAATCCTTCTAAGTTTAAAAAAATCTATGTCAGCAATCTGGCCAGCCATCATCAAAGAAAAGGTCCACTTCAACTGGAGCTCAGTTAGTCGGTTCTTGAGAGACTACTATGTCAGTGGTTGTCTAACCTTTAAAGGAGTAGTTCACCCCAAAAATGACTTATGTTCTATCAATTGCACATCCGGCGAAGCCTTAAATTCATGGAGATTTAATTTTTTATAGCATTCCTAAGCCAGAAGTGTTTCCTAGAGGAGTCATCAAATTATTGGCATAGGAATGTGAGAAAAGAAAAATAAATCTCCATGAATTCAGAGCTTCATTGGGTGTGTAATGATATGTTTTTAACTAAATAAGCATAGGACCAGGGTAGCCTGATTTCAGACTCAGCTCACGCTTTAGTCTGAAACTGTGCTCTATTCTAAGCGATTTACAGGGAGGGACTTTTTTGCGAGCGTGCGCGCGAGTGATCGCGATGCACGGTGATCGAGACGCACGGTGGACGCGACGCACGGTCGCGTCCACCGTGCGTCGCGTCCGAGTGCCGCGCTGCGAGCTTGTAGATCTGCTATTTTTGAAAAAGTCTTGAAAATGTGTGCAAATCTTTCACTGTGCCAGTGACAGAACTGCAACCATAAACATGTAATAAACATAAACAGCTTGGTGAACTCAGCGTGTGTGTGCGTGTGCCTTCCTCAGCCTGCCTGTGTGTGAACTTCGTTTGAATCGTTTCAACTGCTGCGCGGATTGGATATTCGTTAGACCCACCCCCACCCCCCGCGCTCATTGGAGCAGCCGAAAATAAAAAGTGATTCCTGTACTCAGCTCCAGACCAGAGAAAGAGTCTCTGGTCTCTGAGCGTGGGGCGGGGTCTATGGTCTGGAAGCAGGCTAGGACCAGGGCAGGAATTTCAAAGGAGTCCATGAAGGCCATGGCCGTCGTTCAGTGGCCCTTCAGTTTGGCCATCTGCCCCTCCAAAAAATGACATGACCTGAGGCCACAGTGGCCTCAATGCCCCCAGCAGCTGACTGTACTACTCCCCTCTGTCTCTGTCTTCTCATGTCAGTGTCTCTTTCTTGTCATGCAGACACCAGTGTCTTTTGTTGAGTCGTCATTTTTAAACCAATCTAGTAACTTTGATTTGTGCATGGATCAGATTGTAAATACCAATTTATTTATTTCACACCAGATAGATCCTTAACCCTTAAATTAAACGAATTGTTTTATTAATTATTCTAAAATCTTGTTTTATTCGATGGCCTTCCTGCCCTGGCATTTGGCCTTTGTGCCCTCAAAGTGGCCTTGCCCCTAAAATGACGAAATTCCAGGCCTGGTTGTTGATGATAACAATAATATATAAAATGTAATTTGGCAGGCCTTGATGCCGTCTTAATGAGTGATTTCACCCTTGCTGAAAATAGCAGATCTATACCGCATCACAACATGTTGTGAGGTTGTAGATCGGCTATTTACATCATGAAACCAAGTGTACAATGACTTATTTATAGTGGATATACTGGCCCACTAGTCCCTTCCAATTATTTTAGTCTAGTTTGTATTCATCAGAGCTTGTTTTCATTCAATTTCAATTTAGTTTTTGTCAGTGTAAAAAGGTAGTCGCTGAACATGTTTCGTCTTGTCTTTGAAAACAACACTGGAGCATTTTGGTCCTTGACATGTGAGTTGGAGTAGGTGTACAGTATGTGCAGAGGAAGATTCAGCCTAGATGTATAAAATACATTCACACTTAGAGGGACCTGTTTTTTTGTTTGTTTGTTTTTTTCCCCCTTCTTTATGCCTCTTAACTCTGGTCTTACTCCTTTCCTCTGCAGCCTAATGGCTCTTCCGGCATTGATCTGCTGCAGCCACTCAGAGAAGCCAGAAACACAAGGTAGGATTAACACACTTAGCTTAATCTGATACATGTCTAAATTATTATTAGTTAGTGAATTCAGCCTGTAGAGCAAGGGTCTTCAACAGGGGGTCCGGGACCCCGAGGGGGTCCTCAGAGTTACTACAGGGGGTCCTCCAAATCTTTGTGTGATAGAAAGAAAAGAAAAAGAAAATCTCCTTTATAGACAGATTCTTAACCAGATTTGGAGAACTTTGGCCAAAAATAGCAGATCTACAAGCTCACAATGCCTCGCGCTGCGAGGCGTTGTGAGCTTGTAGATCGGCTATTTTCGGCAAAGAGGTTTGGTGTAGAGGGGAGAAGTATTGACAGTTCAAGTGGTTAAAAAACACAAATTGACATGAATCCAAAATACCCTAATGTATTGTGCTGGCAAACAATATGGAATCTATGATAAGGTTGTGGGCTTCATCTCTCTCAACTAAGGGGTCCTTGCCCTGACAACTTTGAAGACCCCTGCTGTAGAGGCTTTGCTGTTGTTTCTTTAGGTGAGACTATGTAATGAAACTCTTGTCACAGTGTTAGGGTACAGTTGAAAGGTTTATCTCCAGTATGGGTAAGCTGGTGTGTGTTCAGATTACTTAAATGACTGACTCTTGTCACAGTGTTTACAATGGAATGGTTTTGCTCCAGTGTGGACATGCTGGTGTCTCTTTAGATCAGATGACGTAGTGAAACTCTTGTCACAAAGTATACACTTGAAAGGTTTTTCTCCAGTGTGGAGATGCTGGTGTGCTTTCAGACTACTGGACGCATTGAAACACATCTGTTGGGCTTCACCAGCTCCTCCAAAGTCTTGCTGCGTGTGAGATCATCTGCAGGGTTACTTGCTGAATCCACATATTGCTGGTGTCTTCATTTTGTCTGCATTTCACTCATACAATCCAGAAGTGTTCTTTTGTATTGAGATTTCTGCCACCTGTTTTTTTGTGTCCTGCCTCCCTACAGCAACAAGGTGAAATTCAGATCTGAGGAGGAGTTGCGGCAGCTTGCAGAATACATTGCCGATGCCTCTGATGAGTCGCTTGGAAACACCAAATCTAGAACCGCCAAAAGCAGAAAGACCAAGTAGGATTTGCACACTTACAGTAGCTTAATCTGATACATGTCATTATTATGTTCTTTTGTAATGACTTTTCTGCCACCTGTGTGTCTTGCCTCTATCTACAGAGACGGGGTTAAATCCATGCCTGTGAAGGAGTTGCAGCAGCTTGCAAAAGACATTCCCCAGGTCTCTTTGCAGCCTAATGCCTCGGATCAGTCGCTCGGAGAGTCCAAATCTAGGAACACCAAAAGCAGAAAGACCAAGTAGGATTTTCACACTTACAGTAGCTTAATCTGATACATGTCATTATTATAAACCGGACACCTCACTCAAGCACTACAGAAGTGTTCTTTTGTAATGAGTTCTCTGCCACCTGTGTGTCTTGCCTCTATCTACAGAGATGGGGTTACATCCATGCCTGTGAAGGAGTTGCAGCAGCTTGCAAAAGACATTCCCCGGGTCTCTTTGCAGCCTAATGCCTCGGATCAGTCGCTCGGAGAGTCCAAATCTAGGAACACCAAAAGCAGAAAGACCAAGTAGGATTTTCACACTTACAGTAGCTTAATCTGATACATGTCATTATTATAAACCGGACACCTCACTCAAGCACTACAGAAGTGTTCTTTTGTAATGAGTTCTCTGCCACCTGTGTGTCTTGCCTCTATCTACAGAGATGGGGTTACATCCATGCCTGTGAAGGAGTTGCAGCAGCTTGCAAAAGACATTCCCCGGGTCTCTTTGCAGCCTAATGCCTCGGATCAGTCGCTCGGAGAGTCCAAATCTAGGAACACCAAAAGCAGAAAGACCAAGTAGGATTTTCACACTTACAGTAGCTTAATCTGATACATGTCATTATTATAAACCGGACACCTCACTCAAGCACTACAGAAGTGTTCTTTTGTAATGAGTTATCTGCCACCTGTGTGTCTTGCCTCTATCTACAGAGATGGGGTTACATCCATGCCTGTGAAGGAGTTGCAGCAGCTTGCAAAAGACATTCCCCGGGTCTCTTTGCAGCCTAATGCCTCGGATCAGTCGCTCGGAGAGTCCAAATCTAGGAACACCAAAAGCAGGAAGACCAAGTAGGATTTTCACACTTACAGTAGCTTAATCTGATACATGTCATTATTATAAACCGGACACCTCACTCAAGCACTACAGAAGTGTTCTTTTGTAATGAGTTATCTGCCACCTGTGTGTCCTGCCTACAGCAACAAGGAGAATTCCATGCCTGTGGACGAGTTGCGGCAGCTTGCACAAGACATTGGCCAGGTCCCTGGAGAACAACTCTTTCAAGTGGTAGCACTTATCCAGTCTGACCCATCCCGTGGCTCCGCACACGAAGAGGATGAGGTTGATCTCCTTACACTCCAGCCCTTCACACTGCAGATGTTGAAGAACAAATGTATCTCCATCCTCCACAAAAAAGGTACTGTGTGTCCTGTTTGTGTTGTGTTGAGAGTAGGTCTAGCCTCAGTGAGTGACCTATGAAGGAAATGTGAGCTGTGTGCAACAGTGCATGGCGCGCTCTGCTGGACAAAGTATTTCATTGCACTTCCAAATGCAGTCCACAGACTCCACACAGCTCCAAGGCACTGCAGCCAGTTTTATTAATTTATTTTTATATCGGCGGGAAATTTCACCGATACCGATATGCCCAAATAAGGTCATATCGGCGGCCGATAATCGGTTCCCGATATATTGGTCTCTCGCTACTGGTGGTGAGTTTCCTGTCAGCATGAGTACTGGCTTTTTCAGGCAAAAATATTTATTCTTTACCTTTACCACCAGTCTCTGCACCACACTCATGTTATCTAATACCAGTAACATTGGGCATTTGTGAGATTTACCATTAGATATCTACCATTCCGCCTCTAGTGTCTACAACTGGGATGGTGTATATCCCTATGGGGCTTTTAAGCCGTGACATAATTTTGTAGGCAGAGGAGAATCTGCCCCCAGAGCATTTTCTGTCCCTCGCTATTTCAAAAAACAACGACTAAAGAATAACGACTAAAGTATAATTCTAACACTTTCCTTTCAACAACAAAGAGAAGAAAAATGTGTAAATAGTAAAAATAGTAAAAAGATTCACGGAAACTGGGGGCAGAAATTCTCCTCTGCCTACAAAATGATGTCATACTTAACAGCCCCATACTAATCTTTGCTCTCGTCCTCGTTTCCCCTCTAGAGCATTCGAACAGCAAGTCGTCCCTCAACGTCCTGGATGCTGCTGCTGACAGACTCCGACACCTCCACTTGCCCGCCTACAATAGTCTCTTCACCCTGCCCTCCACCTCTTCGGCCCCCAGGCCTGTGCCCTTCTCCCGTGACAACCTGTCACGGCGCAATAGACCTCCTCCTGACCTCTACAACTGTGGCAACTCCTGTACTCCCGACGAAGGTAACAGGGATTGTGTGTGGCGACAAATGTTGATACTGTTCAAAATTGAAGCAGATCTGCAAGCTCAAAACCTGTTTGATCTGCTGTTTTAGGTACTTTATGTAACAGTAGTAATTGTGACTGAGCCCAAGTCATTGGGGCAAAACTAACTGTTTAGGAGAAGAGAAAACAAGCTCGCCGCGCTGCGAGCTTGTAGATCTGCTATTTTTGAAAAATCGTGAAAATTTGAATTTTGACCCGATTCTATAAGTGTCTTTTGAATCCTTCTAAGATTTTCTGAAAAAACCTATGTTTCTATGTCAGCAATCTGACCAGCCATCGTCAAAGAAAAGGTCCTTTTCACTTGAATGGAGCTCAGTTAGTCTGTTCTTGAGAGACTACTATGTCAGTGGTTCTCAAACCTTTTCATGTGAAGGACCCCCAAAATTATATGTATTTGGCCACGGACCCCCATTTCAAAATATTTAGTTCCAGGGACCACCCAGAAGCAAAATTTGAGTTACAAACGTTCGCTTTGAAAATACATATATTCAAAGATTTGAACACATTTTCACAACTTTTTCAAAAATAGCAGATCTACAAGCTCGCAGCTGCTGTGAGCTTGTATATCTGCTATTTTTCACTGGTTAAAGCATTCTAGAATTATTGATTCAATAATTCTAGGCCTAAATGGGTTAAAGAGAAATACTATGTAAAAGATCGTATTGCCACAATGAACCAATATATCCATGCATCGTTGAGTCAACCATGTATCGTTGTACGTATCATATCGCTGTTAAAATGTATTGTTACACCTCTATTATTAGTAGTAGCCTTATGTAAGTTGGTGAATCCTCTTTAGTTTGCAAGGTTTTATATACTTGGCAACTAAAATAACCGAGATTGTCTTGTTTGTCCTGTACAGGTCCAGGCTTCAACTCACTGCCCCAAGATTTATCTGATGACGACAGCGATCGGTCTTCCTTTTCAGACTTAGACGACAAAACATACTCCCCCTCTGCCGATAAGAATGCATATTGCAGTGATTCGTCTGAGGAAGTGAAAGCAGGGAGTGAATTTGAGGACTTCAGCGAGGGACAAGTGGAACTTTGTGATGATGTGGCAGCAGAGAGAGATGTCCAACTAAGGAGAAACAGACAAGACTCAGAAGACATCACATACTCCCCCTCTGCCGATAAGAATGCATATTGCAGTGATTCGTCTGAGGAAGTGAAAGCAGGGAGTGAATTTGAGGAGACCAGCGGGGGACGGGTGGAACTTCGTGATGATGTGGCAGCAGAGATAGATGTCCAACTAAGGAGAGACAAACAGGATGTGACAGACACACACACACTCTCTAAGACCACACACACTAAGACCCAAAATGTCTTGAGAACCTCTGTGATAATTCCTGCCGTCACAAGAAAAGCAGACGGATCTCGTAAATACAGTAAACAACAGTTCTGTTTGTATTGTGAGTTGCCATTCTTAAAGATGGCAAGGCATTTGGAGAACGTTCATCCCAAGGAGATCGAGGTTGCAAAAGCATTCAGTTTCCCAAAGAATTCTAAAGAAAGGCGAATGCATTTAGATAAGCTCCGCAACAGAGGCAACTATGCCCACAATGTTGAAGTTTTAGAAACAGGCTCTGGGACACTGGTACCAAGCAAGCAGCCAAAAAAAGATATGTCAGGGCAAGATGTCCTGCATTGCGTCCACTGCCAAGGTTGCTTCACAAAATGGTCACTGTGGAGACACATGAAGAAGTGCAAATTCAACCCACAAGTCGTTAATCCAAAACCTGGAAAAACAAGAGTCCAGGCCTTGTGTGCATTAGCCGAACCCATCCCCCATGGAGTGTCCAAAGGTGTTTGGAATGTCTTGAGTAAATTGAAAAGGGATCGCATCGCAGATGCAGTCGAAAAAGACTGGTGCATTATGGAGTTAGCAAAGTCCCTCTACAAGAGGCACGGATCCAACGCTGCGAAACATGACTACATCCGGAGTAAGTTAAGAGAGCTGGGGCGACTTGTCCTTTATGGAAGTGAGATCACGCCACTGAAGAGTATCAGAGATTACATCCAGCCAAAGAACTATGAGCTTACAGTGGAGGCAGTGAAATATGTCGGACGAACACATACAAGAAAAGAGAGAGCTGACAGTCTTCCAATGAAACTTGGATACAGCCTCAAGAAACTTGCGATTCTTCTGGAGGGTCGTGCTCTCATCAGCGGAGACAAACAGTTGGCTGAAGAAGCACTTAACTTCCAAAGGATCTACGACGCAAGATGGGCTGAGGATGTAACAAATGAATGTCGGAAGACCCTGTCTCAAGCCAAGTGGAATGCCCCACTGCTTCTTCCTCTGACTGAAGACGTCGCAAAATTGCACAAGTACTTACAGAAAGAGCAGCAGCAATACCTTGAGGATCTCAAGTCTACAGTGTCTATGGAGAACTGGAGGAAACTGTCCAGGGTCACTCAAGTTCAGGTTATGCTTTTCAACCGTCGCAGACAAGGCGAGATGAACCAGATTAAGCTACAAGACTTCTTGTCGAGAGACAAATCGTCCAACCACGAAGACATCAACTATGCTCTCTCTGACCTCGAGAAAAGGCTGTGCACACACTTTGCGAGAATCGAAATTGAGGGAAAGTGTGAAAACAAGGTACCCGTTCTATTAACTCCGCTAATGCTGGAATCAGTGGTCTGTCTCTGTGAATACAGTAAAAATACAGTAAACAACAGTTCTGTTTGTATTGTGAGTTGCCATTCTTAAAGATGGCAAGGCATTTGGAGAACGTTCATCCCAAGGAGATCGAGGTTGCAAAAGCATTCAGTTTCCCAAAGAATTCTAAAGAAAGGCGAATGCATTTAGATAAGCTCCGCAACAGAGGCAACTATGCCCACAATGTTGAAGTTTTAGAAACAGGCTCTGGGACACTGGTACCAAGCAAGCAGCCAAAAAAAGATATGTCAGGGCAAGATGTCCTGCATTGCGTCCACTGCCAAGGTTGCTTCACAAAATGGTCACTGTGGAGACACATGAAGAAGTGCAAATTCAACCCACAAGTCGTTAATCCAAAACCTGGAAAAACAAGAGTCCAGGCCTTGTGTGCATTAGCCGAACCCATCCCCCATGGAGTGTCCAAAGGTGTTTGGAATGTCTTGAGTAAATTGAAAAGGGATCGCATCGCAGATGCAGTCGAAAAAGACTGGTGCATTATGGAGTTAGCAAAGTCCCTCTACAAGAGGCACGGATCCAACGCTGCGAAACATGACTACATCCGGAGTAAGTTAAGAGAGCTGGGGCGACTTGTCCTTTATGGAAGTGAGATCACGCCACTGAAGAGTATCAGAGATTACATCCAGCCAAAGAACTATGAGCTTACAGTGGAGGCAGTGAAATATGTCGGACGAACACATACAAGAAAAGAGAGAGCTGACAGTCTTCCAATGAAACTTGGATACAGCCTCAAGAAACTTGCGATTCTTCTGGAGGGTCGTGCTCTCATCAGCGGAGACAAACAGTTGGCTGAAGAAGCACTTAACTTCCAAAGGATCTACGACGCAAGATGGGCTGAGGATGTAACAAATGAATGTCGGAAGACCCTGTCTCAAGCCAAGTGGAATGCCCCACTGCTTCTTCCTCTGACTGAAGACGTCGCAAAATTGCACAAGTACTTACAGAAAGAGCAGCAGCAATACCTTGAGGATCTCAAGTCTACAGTGTCTATGGAGAACTGGAGGAAACTGTCCAGGGTCACTCAAGTTCAGGTTATGCTTTTCAACCGTCGCAGACAAGGCGAGATGAACCAGATTAAGCTACAAGACTTCTTGTCGAGAGACAAATCGTCCAACCACGAAGACATCAACTATGCTCTCTCTGACCTCGAGAAAAGGCTGTGCACACACTTTGCGAGAATCGAAATTGAGGGAAAGTGTGAAAACAAGGTACCCGTTCTATTAACTCCGCTAATGCTGGAATCAGTGGTCTGTCTCTGTGAATACAGAAATGAATGTGGTGTCCTTGAGGACAACCCCTATCTATTCGCCATACCCACCAGTATGTCATTCTTTCGCACCAGTGATATTCTCAGAGAGTACACCAAACTGTGTGACCTCAAGAATCCCCTAGCAATTACAGGAACCAAACTGAGGAAACAACTAGCAACCCTTTCAACGGTTCTGAATCTAAGAGATACGGAGCGGGGGCAGCTAGCAGATTTTATGGGACATAGCATCCGAGTTCACGACAAGTTTTATAGGCTTCCGGAGAGCACCCTGCAGCTCGCCAGGGTGAGCAAAGTGCTCCTGGCCATGGAGAAGGGACGAATGGGAGAATTCCAAGGCAAGAACCTGGATGAAATTCACATCGATCCAGATGGTGGGTGTTTCATGCATTGTTATACTTTAGCTATTGAAATTTAACAGATGCGCAAGCTCGTAGTGCAGCACCGAGTGCCATTGTGCCATGCTACAAGCTTATATATATATATATGCATTTTTTAGAAAAATCTTGAAAATGTGCCTTTAATCCTTAGAAGTGTGTGAGGACGACGCGTTTGAGGACGGGTGTGGGGACGGCACGTGTGATGACAACAACATGTGTGAGGGGCCTGAGGTCATGGAAGGTATATACTTTGATCATTACAGCAGCACATATTCTGTTACATCTTTATAGCACCCCTCGACTGTTGAGATACATAACACATTTTAGCATAATGTTGTTTTTCACTGTCACATGCAAAACGGAACAGTTGATGTTCCAATGTTCTTGCCAGTTGTTTGCTTCTCACAGTTATCAGCTTGGAGACGGCCACCCTTTTACAGCTCTCGCCATTTGTAATTGACACAAAGACATTACAGGGAGAGATGGCAGACACAATTATCTCCTGCACATTTACTTAAATAATATTTGACTTGTCATTATATAGTTGATGGCCTGAGCGGATCGCTGCAAGATGGGGAGGCGGTGCCAACTGTTGATGGCCTGAGCGGATCGCTGCAAGATGGGGAGGCGGTGCCAACTGTTGATGGCCTGAGCGGATCGCTGCAAGATGGGGAGGCGGTGCCAACCGGAGGTAAGGATATTGGACAGGGTTTTCCTTTTTATCTGACCCAGGTCAGCTGGGTGGTCTAAGTGGCTTTGTCAAATTCAGATTCAGATTTCTTTATTAACCATTGTGTAATACACATAGGAATTTGCTTTGGCATACTACATTTTTGCATTCAAATCAATTTTTTCACATATAACATACAAAAACAAAAAAACAGACAAACACAAAAAACACTAACAGAACACAACACGTAGTCACCACAGCAGCCATGGGCGGCGCTATCTTGGAGAACCTGCGCAACAATTCAGGGCGATCGGCCAGTCTGTTGCATGTGTCGATTCTCACCAAGTTTGGAGATGTGTAGCAATCAATGCCCGTAGCTTTACTTGGCCTATCTGTGGCACTAACAGAATAATGTTGTTCTTGTCATTCAACAGTTGCTAAACAGAGTGGGTCAGCAGGAGTCGGACAGACGGAGCCAAAAACAGGTAAGGATATTGGACACTTGCTGTACTATTTCCTTATGACCCCTTAGAAAAAGTAATACATTACTAATACATTACTTATTACTTGAATCAAAGAGTAATATGTTACATTACTTTATTACTTTCCCCAGTTCCCCCCTGCCACCCGCAAAATTATAGAGATGTACAACACAATCTGTTTAGAGACAACTTGTAGTGTATGTCGTGTGCAGAATGCTGCGGTGGATTAGGATCTACAAACTCCTGCACATCTCTGTTGTTATCTGCTGATAGCTTGTAAATCTGTTCTATTTTCACATCATGCAACAACAAGCTCATTTGTAATTAGGATCTACAAACTACTGCACATCTCTGCTGTTATCTGCTGATAGCTTGTAAATATGTTCTATTTTCACATCATGCAACAACAAGCTCATTTGTAATGAGTAATGAGGTGTGTTTTGGCAGTAATATCGTTACACTACTTTTGCTGGAAAAGCTAATAATATTACAGTAATATGTAATTTGTTACTGACAAACACTGGTAATTTCCCACCAGACTTAAGTTTGATCCAGACCAAGTTTGGAAATGTGTAGCATAGTAGGAGAATCTCCGCCTTACTTGACCTACGTGGCAATTAACAATGATCTTGTTGTTCCAACAGTTGCTAAACGGAGTGGGTCAGCACCGACAGGAGCCAGACAGACGGAGCCAAAAAGAGGTAAGGATATTTTGACAGCTCTGTGTGTTCCTGGCTGCGTCTGTCTCTGTCCGAGCACGAAATAGCGTTTGGTTAGTTTTTAGTTGTAGTAGTTTTTAGTGTTGGTCTTGCGCAGACTAACACACACATTATGTGTATGTATGGTATGATAATTTGGAGTGTTACAGTATAAGCACAGTGAGATTTCCCTTGACTTCAAAGTTCAGCGTTACTTTGTTGCTGCATAAAGGCTAACATGTTTTTGTTTGTTTACCTTTATATACAAAATCAGTTGTTAAACAGAGTAACAAAGTGTGATGTGCAAAACATACAACACACTACAAAATGAAACTACACTGGCCAATCAAATGCTGAATCTGTGTAGAAATAGCCAGTGGTAGAAATAATTGTAGCTTTTAGGTTAAAAATAATACTACACAAATCGGTTATTCCTTTTTCGTTTTAGCTCGGCAAGAAAAGAGGAAGAATTGGGAACCAGAAGAGAGAGAGGCCGTGGAGAGGAACTTTAAGAGAGCTATAAATACTTGTAAGGTCCCAGACAAAAGTGCATGTGACAAGTGTCTGAAAGCAGAGCCTGCACTTATAAAGAGAGATTGGAAATCTGTAAAATATTATGTCCATAACAAAATTGCCACCCTAAAGAGGAGGATGCAGAAGATGTAGAAAACTACTTCTGCACTCTTAAAACATGATCCTGTACCTGAGTGTTATTATGTTATTGTGTTCCTGTTAAAACATGATCCTGTATTTCACTGTAGGGAGGAGAGGGGAGACCAGTGTCTGTTCATTCCCTATGCAAGTCACTGTCCTTAAGCCACAAGGCAAGCTTCATTCAAACCGTGACTTCATTAGGGGACAATAGACACTGCTTTCCTCCACGCAGGGCAAGCGGGACAAATGCTTTAACAGTGAGTGCAGTCTATGGCAGTTCTATGCCTAAGGCAGTTCTATTCTAAGTTACTGGCGTAACAGTCTTTTGTTTTTGACTGCTTTTGTTGTAATCTCTGAGCTGTCAGATTTTATAGTTCTATTGATGCATAATGACTAATTTGAACTACTGTATTTGCACTGCCAGATGTACTGCCTTAGACAGTACCTCGAGTATTTGTCCAGGCAGCACTACATTTCATTAATACAGTACCTGGGTGTTATTCTGTTATAGTGTTCCTGTTAAAACATGATCCTGTATTTCACTGTAGGGAGGAGAGGGGAGACCAGTGTCTGTTCATTCCTTATGCAAGTCACTGTCCTTAAGCCACGAGGCAAGCTTCATTCAAACCGTGACTTCATTAGGGGACAATAGACACTGCTTTCCTCCACGCAGGGCAAGCGGGACAAATGCTTTAACAGTGAGTGCAGTCTATGGCAGTTCTATTCTAAGTTACTGGCGTAACAGTCTTTTGTTTTTGACTGCTTTTGTTGTAATCTCTGAGCTGTCAGATTTTATAGTTCTATTGATGCATAATGACTAATTTGAACTACTGTATTTGCACTGCCAGATGTACTGCCTTAGACAGTACCTCGAGTATTTGTCCAGGCAGCACTACATTTCATTAATACAGTACCTGGGTGTTATTCTGTTTTACTGTTCCTGTTAAAACATGATCCTGTATTTCACTGTAGGGAGGAGAGGGGAGACCAGTGTCTGTTCATTCCTTATGCAAGTCACTGTCCTTAAGCCACAAGGCAAGCTTCATTCAAACCGTGACTTCATTAGGGGACAATAGACACTGCTTTCCTCCACGCAGGGCAAGCGGGACAAATGCTTTAACAGTGAGTGCAGTCTATGGCAGTTCTATGCCTAAGGCAGTTCTATTCTAAGTTACTGGCGTAACAGTCTTTTGTTTTTGACTGCTTTTGTTGTAATCTCTGAGCTGTCAGATTTTATAGTTCTATTGATGCATAATGACTAATTTGAACTACTGTATTTGCACTGCCAGATGTACTGCCTTAGACAGTACCTCGAGTATTTGTCCAGGCAGCACTACATTTCATTAATACAGTACCTGGGTGTTATTCTGTTTTACTGTTCCTGTTAAAACATGATCCTGTATTTCACTGTAGGGAGGAGAGGGGAGACCAGTGTCTGTTCATTCCCTATGCAAGTCACTGTCCTTAAGCCACGAGGCAAGCTTCATTCAAACCGTGACTTCATTAGGGGACAATAGACACTGCTTTCCTCCACGCAGGGCAAGCGGGACAAATGCTTTAACAGTGAGTGCAGTCTATGGCAGTTCTATTCTAAGTTACTGGCGTAACAGTCTTTTGTTTTTGACTGCTTTTGTTGTAATCTCTGAGCTGTCAGATTTTATAGTTCTATTGATGCATAATGACTAATTTGAACTACTGTATTTGCACTGCCAGATGTACTGCCTTAGACAGTACCTCGAGTATTTGTCCAGGCAGCACTACATTTCATTAATACAGTACCTGGGTGTTATTCTGTTGTAGTGTTCCTGTTAAAACATGATCCTGTATTTCACTGTAGGGAGGAGAGGGGAGACCAGTGTCTGTTCATTCCCTATGCAAGTCACTGGCCTTAAGCCACGAGGCAAGCTTCATTCAAACCGTGACTTCATTAGGGGACAATAGACACTGCTTTCCTCCACGCAGGGGAAGCACAGGACGCATGCTTTAACTTAACAGTGAGTGCAGCATAAATCACTTTTGTGATGGACTTTTGTTTTGGAGTGCCCTTATTGCAATGTTTGAAATGTGAGATTTCAATTCAATTGTTACAGTTCAATTGTTACATAACTGTATTTGCAGTACTGTATGCACCGTTACATTTAGGCTACTGTCTTAGACAGTACCTTCTGTTCAGACTGGAAATAAATTTAAGTAATACCTGAAGAGTGTGTGAAGTAGTATATCTGTGCTATGGTGAACCCAGAAAAATGTGGAGAGTTATAAGAATTCATTTTCAAATCAAAGGGGTTTTATTGGCAGGAGAAAATGTACATTTGAATTGCCAAAGCAAGTGTCTAACTATAAATACAGTTGAAAGAGGGGAACATAAAAGAGTTGTAGGGGCACAGCACAGTGTAAACAGCTGTCACATTTTGTTATTATATATACGTATATATACATTCAGGGTATAACAAATGGCAGACATCTTTTGCAGTTGCTTTAGGACAAAAAGCTGCTTTTTTTCTGCAGTGATTTTAAAGTATTTGATGTAAAATGCATTTAAAGGTAGCAGAACTGTTTATATATACAATGCTAGCAGTCCATAGGGTGGTTGTAATCCATTCTCTAGCCTTCTATCGCAACAGTACACAAGTCTTTTGTGCTGTCTTCCCACATTTTTTGTATTTCTTCCTGTAGGCATGTTCCTAGTGTAGCTGAGTGTCTCAACCTCAACCTGATGGCAGAAATATCTACCTTGAATCATTACTAAGTATAACTCATTAACTTGTCTGTGGGTACTGTACCATAATGAATCATGAATGAATGATTGTTTGATACAAGCAAACTGACAACTTCACTCTCTGTCTGGTCTGTGCTTTACTGAGCAAGTTTTCTACAGGTAGTTCATTCTGAAATGGACAAACCTTTTTGTCCAGTCCAGTCCAGTGTTGCTCGACGAGTCAGTAAGTTGCCATTTTAATACAGCGGCACATGACTAAGTTAGTGATTTGATCTGACCTCCATCATGCTTTGTGGCGGTCCCAAGACCAACACAGTCTATCTCTGCAGTCTGTCAGGGTGAATAACTGATCTGGATACTCTGGTACTTGTTTATGGGGGTTGAACCAATAGTGACCATGATCAATTATTAGACTCAAGCTTCCTCATACTCAGACAGAGCTGGGCAAGACAGCTTTCTCTGTCAGTGGCCCAACTTCGTGATATGATCTCCAAACTCTAAAACGCAGCTCCCTGACCTCCCTGGTGTCCTCAGGAAGACATTAATCTGAAAGTGTGTTATGGTGTCCCCAGGAAGACATATCTGAAAGTGTGTTAAGGTGTCCCCAGGAAGACATATCTGAAAGTGTGTTATGGTGTCCCCAGGAAGACATATCTGAAAGTGTGTTATGGTGTCCCCAGGAAGACATATCTGAAAGTGTGTTATGGTGTCCCCAGGAAGACATATCTGAAAGTGTGTTATGGTGTCCCCACGAAGATGGTTGTATCTGACATCCCCACGTGGGACGACCCAGTCAGATCTGGGAGAAAAAGTATTGAATTTTGATAATTTAAAGTCAGAATCTTGTTCCTGATTTTTTTCTGGTCATGCCTGATTTTTTTCAGAGCTGTAGCATGTCTAGAAAGGGGGGGTCCCCAGGAGGGACGCCGTTGTCTGATTGTCCCACGATGTAGCAAAAACAAGTATGTGTGTGTGTGTGTGTGTGTGTGTGTGTGTGTGTGAGTGTGCGTGCGTGCGTGCGTGCGTGCGTGCGTGCGTGCGTGCGTGCGTGCGTGTGTGTGTGTGTGTGTGTGTGCGCGCGCTTGTGTGTGTACAATGGTGTCCATTTGTGTGTGAGTGAGGGAAAGAAAGAGAAAATGACAGGGGGGAGAAAAGGGAGACGGCGATACGGCGTGCGCGTTTCTTTGTAAGCGTGCACGCCACGCGCACGCCCGTGTAGTAGTGTGTAAATAGTCAATAATAGCCGACACTTGTCAGGCCTCTGCTCTGCGTGCACAAAGCCTGTGGTGGTTGGCCCCTCCTCCCTGCACTCCCTCTGCCCGGGCCTCTCAAGCACAGATAATTACACCTATTGTGCGCCTTGTACACTCACATGCACACACACACGCCCCCTACACACGCGCACACACACTCACACACGCGCGCGCGCGCACACACACACACACACACACACACACACACACACACACACACACACACACACACACACACACACACACACACACACACACACACACACGTGCGCGCATTTGTGCTAATTAACACACCCACCCACGTGCCTAGTGAGTAAAGATGGCTGCCATTGTCCCATCTGTCTCTGCCCTGCTCCCAGTGGTTCCCTGCTCACTGGTTGGTCGGGGCAGAATGGAGGCTGACACAGGGAAAGAGGAACGGCAGAAACATACTGCTACTGCTGTGTGTTACTGGCATAGGAAAATTATGTATATGTTTTTGTGCATTTAAATCAGAAGAGTTCAAAACTATTTGAAATCTCACTGCAAAATGTCTGTATGTTACGAGGCCAGCGTAGCTTGAAACGGCACATATGAAGTGTCTTTGCTAGTGTGTATGTCGTGTGTGTGTGTGTGTGTGTGTGTGTGTGTGTGTGTGTGTGCGTGCGTGCGTGAGTGCGTGCGTGTGTGTCTGTGTGTGTGTGTGTGTGTGTGTGTGCGAGAGAGAGAGACAGAGAGACAGAGACAGAGGGAGCGTTTAATATACTAGTATGGTTGGCTGCATGATTTAGTCATTGTCATTAATGTTTACCCCCCCTCCCCTCCCCCCAAACTCTCCCCGCAGGTCTGCCATGTGCCACATGGGACAGGGGAAGGGGTGGTGGAGGGAGGGTTTAGACTAGGGGGAGGAGGGGATGGTGTGAGACCAGAGAGAGAGAGAGAGAGAGAGAGAGAGAGAGAGAGAGAGAGAGAGAGAGACACACACACACACGCACATACACACACAGAGAGAGAGCGAGAGTGACCCGTCCCGCATGTCCATGCCAGTCGATGGGATGGTGTTGTGCATCCTGCAGTGTCTTTGCTAGTGTGTATGTCGTGTGTGTGTGTGTGTGTGTGTGTGTGTGTGTGTGTGCGTGCGTGCGTGAGTGCGTGCGTGTGTGTCTGTGTGTGTGTGTGTGTGTGTGTGTGCGAGAGAGAGAGACAGAGAGACAGAGACAGAGGGAGCGTTTAATATACTAGTATGGTTGGCTGCATGATTTAGTCATTGTCATTAATGTTTACCCCCCCTCCCCTCCCCCCAAACTCTCCCCGCAGGTCTGCCATGTGCCACATGGGACAGGGGAAGGGGTGGTGGAGGGAGGGTTTAGACTAGGGGGAGGAGGGGATGGTGTGAGACCAGAGAGAGAGAGAGAGAGAGAGAGAGAGAGAGAGAGAGAGAGAGAGAGACACACACACACACGCACATACACACACAGAGAGAGAGCGAGAGTGACCCGTCCCGCATGTCCATGCCAGTCGATGGGATGGTGTTGTGCATGAGCCCCCGGGAGGCCACGTGCTCCTTGTCACACCATGTCCTGCACCCATACATACCCACTATTACCCGGGCACACTGTAGGAACACACTTCACATCATCACACATCAGAGGCAGCGCGCTGCGCGGCTCCACGTTAATGTAACCCCACGTTAATGTTTCATGAGCTCCTGCATATTCAGGAGACTTCGTGCAGAAATCAGAAAATGGCTTTATTGTGTTGCCTTTGTGAGAGAGAGAGAGAGAGAGAGAGAGCAGACGTAGGGGGAAATGAGTGTGTGTGTGTGTGTGTGTGTGTGTGTGTGTGTGTGTGTGTGTGTGTGTGTGTGTGTGTGTGTGTGTGTGTGTGTGTGTGTGTGTGTTGATGGGGGTGGGGGTCTTGTACCATTTGTACATTCCAGAAGCCTATGTCTGACCCGTGTTTACATGAGATAGCATGAGCTGACAAGTGTATCCATTAATGTATTCCCGCTCTGAGTGCACGTACACAGATTTAAAAACACAGATCTCCAGTTCTAACGCACCGCTGCTCTCCCTGTGCTCTCTCTCTCCCTCTCCCTCCCTCTCCCTCTCTCTCTCTCGCTGGTTGCACTGTTGTGCTGTAGCCCAGTGGTTCTCAACCTGTGGGTCGGGACGCCCAGGGGGGGTCCTCAAATTATTTTGGGGGGTCCCCAGATGATTAACTTAATGTGCAACATTGTTTTCTCACTCAACAGTTAACAAACCAACATAAAGTTTAAGTGTATAGAGGGTTTATGCACATTTCTAAAGTGACAATTTAAGTTATTTTTAATACCTCAAAAATGACAATGACATTGGCCAAATTGTCAAATTTTAGAGGCAGAAACGCGAGGCGTTGTGAGCATGTACAGTAGAGCTGCTATTTTCACAACAGAATCTTGTTATACAAAATGTAATTCCTCAACACTTAGAGCTTGTCAGGTTGGGGGGGGGGGGGGGGGGGGGGTCCCCAGATAAATATGATTATTCTGGGGGTCGCGTCTTGAAAAGGTTGAGAACCACTGCTGTAGCCGAGGTACAGCGGTTACATTGTTATGACTGAGATGAAGAGTGTCTGTGTTGTGCATAGCACATAGTGTGGTGCACCTATATAAGTCAAATCACACCTTACACAACAAGCCTCATGTAACATGTATATCGTCACTGTCGGGCAGAAACCTCGTATCTCCAAGTTTCAAACGTGTATGTTTTTTGGTAAAGCAAAGCCCTGCTTCATCATACAAACAGCCGATCTACAAGCACACAACGCCTCGCACCGGCTGTTTTCACTAGTTTAGTTCATTGTTCATCGGTTTTACTGTATTGTGCTTTGCGTTGTTCTTCCTCTGTGTGTTATTGTCTTTTTTAACCCATTCAGAACAGGTACACATTATTGTGTATCATTATTTTATACTTTAGCTATTGAAAAATAGCAGATCTACAAGCTCACAGCGAGCTTGTAGATCTGCTATTTTTGAAAAATCGTGAAAATTAGAATTTTGACCCGATTCTATAAGTGTCTTTTGAATCGTTCTAAGGTTTTTTGAAAAACCCTATGTTTCTATGTCAGCAATCTGGCCAGCCATCGTCAAAGAAAAGGTCCTTAAATGTGAAGGACCCCCAAACTGATATTTATTTGGCCACGGACCCGCCCGCTTCTCAAAATATTTAGTTCCAGGGACCACCCCAGAAGCAAAATTTGAGTTACAAACATTCGCTTTAAAAATACATATATTCAAAGATTTGCACACATTTTCACGACTTTTTCAAAAATAGCAGATCTACAAGCTTATAGATCTGCTATTTTTCAATAGTTGAAGCATTCAATAGTGCAAGTAAAGGGAAGTGAACTAAACGCTGTGGCAGGTGGGACCAGATAGACCACAGACTCAGGCGTCGTCCCTGGGCCACCATGTGGCTCCAGCCATCTGCTGGCCCTGGATCTGTTCATCGGAGCCACTCATTAGCTTTCTACTGCGAAGCCTGGGCCTGCCTCAGTCTGGAAGCTCAGTCTCTGCACAGGAACAATTCTTTGTGTTCGTTTAAACCACTTTCACTCCGACGTCCCCGTTTTGGGCATATTATTATAGGCGAACATTTATGAACACAAGCTTACATCGTGTTACCATGTGATGATGTGTTATGAGCTTGTAGATGTGCAATTTTAGATTTTTGTTTTTTGAAGCGGTGAAAGCCGCTTCCAAGGAGTGGCTTTGTCTGTCCCGTACATGTTTTTTCGAGGATTCCTATAGATTCCCAAGGAGTGGCTTTGTCTGTCCCGTACATGTTTTTTCGAGGATTCCCATAGATTCCCAAGGAGTGGCTTTGTCTGTCCCGTACATGTCCTGTACATGTCCTGTGCATGCAGAATTGCATGCAGGATTGGTCAAGCTTCACATGACAATTTGGCCCTCCAGACAAAATCATTCATTCATTCAGAATTCATAAAAATATAGAACTAAAGCACATAGAAAGTATAGATCTAGAACACAGAATGTATTTAGAACATAGATTTCATAGCTCTAGAACACATAGAATAAAAATTCACCGCTTCACTTCGAACCGAGGGGCGTAGGTGGTTAACTCCTAGTGTATGGTCCATTTGGGTCTGTCTTTTACTCTCTCTCTCTCTCTCTCTCTCTCTCTCTCTCTCTCTCTCTTCCTCTCCCTCCATCTGATCGCTGCTCAGACGGACAGGCCCCCCCGCTGCCTCTGGAGAGTCACACATACATGAGGCGTAGCTACAGGGTGGGCATGGGACAAGGAAGGAGAGGGAAATAGGTCAGGCTGTACCCCCTCCCCTCTTAAACCCCATGCTATCCTGGCTGGACAGGAAAGTGGGGCAGGCAACGGGACACACACTCACGTGCGCGCACGCACGCACGCACGCACGCACGCACGCACGCACGCACGCACGCACGCACACACACACACACACACACACACACACACACACACACACATTAAAATAGATGCCACCCGCTCCAGATGGGGGAGCGTGTGTCTATGACTAAATGAGAACCTGTTGGGGTTCAGAGTGCATGACTGTGTCATGTTATGTCATCGTCTCTACCTTCACACCAGCATGTGACTCACATACTGATTAGGAGACACACCTAATGATCTCTAATACAGTGGTTCTCAAACCTTTTCATGTCAAGGACCCCGATGTGTTTGGCTGCGGACCCGCATCTGAACATGATTTGTGCCAGGGACCCCCATACAAGATTTGGGTTGTTAAAATGTTTTTAAATATTCAAAGATGTGTATGTATATACCAGTCTCCGGTCTATACAAGACTCCGGCAGATTATAAGCTCAACAGACTAAATAGCCAATTTATGATAGATCCCCTCTACACCAAAGCTCTTTGCCGTAAATAGCAGATCTACAAGCTCACAACGCCTCGCGCTGCGAGGCGTTGTGAGCTTGTAGATCTGCTATTTTTGGTTAAAGTTCTCAAAATTTGGACACTAGGGTTCAACTGGTTAATATAAAAAAGAAGAAAAAAGAAAAACCTTCTATCACTCAAAGATTTGGAGGACCCCTGTAGTAACTCTGAGGACCCCCTAGGGGTACCGGACCTCCTGTTGAAGACCCCTGTTATAGATGATATAAAAATATATATATATATATCCACCTGTTTCCGCGGGAGTTTACTGGAGATTATTTGGACCTGTTTGGACCACACTTCCGGTTTAACAGCAGACATACAAGCTCACGTCGCGTCGCAGATGCAACTGTTGTGAGCTTGTAAATCACACTCGGCTGCGGTGCCGGAAGCTCGGTACAGCGTCTGCGCAATGCACTATGGGGCGTTGGAAACTTGTGGATATATATGTTTTTTTTTATTTCTATCTACACTGATTGACCCTGATACACTGAAATTCTGTAAACATGGCGGCACAGTCTGTGTGCGTGCATGTGCATTGTGCATGCATGTATGCGTGTGTTTCTGCAGCTAATGTCACATACCAGTGGGCTGATCAGCATACTTCTTGTACATGCAGCCAAATTGGTCAACAACAACTATGTAATTTTTGTCCCTCCAGGCTATGGGCTAGGCGACTGTGCGTGTCCCACGAGTCCCTCCTTACTACTGTAAAACCAGCAAATTACAAAGCTCCTGTCCCTCTGTCTGATGGGATGTACTGGTACTAGCCAATGGCAGGCGTTCAATTTGCCAGCACAATTGAGCCAAGACTGCAGAGTGAAATGGCATCTCATCAACTTTGCAGTGTAATTGGTAATCTGTTCATGTAAAAGGAATCACCAACATTGTTCCAGTGAAATGGTATTGTACTGGTGAAGATTAGAATGCTCGCTATGTCTATTTAGTGGCACACATATCAAAACTTGCCAGTGCCTTGCGTGTCCTCTCCTGGAGGACCCACACAGCTAATGTGGGGCAGCGAAAACTCAACGCTTTCAAATTGGAATATTACTTTTCATTGATCAGTGATACCAACATAATTGACACAGGGACTTATCAATCAGATGTTGCGGATTACAGAGTCATCAAGATCTTAATGGTGGGATGCAGAGAGATGATGTACAACTGTTACAGTAATCACATGCCACATTACTTTCATGGCTGTATTCAGATATTTCTCTCCATGCATACCGCATATTTCTCTGCATGCATACAAGGCTATAATTAGTAGGGCATATCGGCTGGCCTGGTGGAGATTAGCGCTCTACTAAGCGCACCTTTATATAGTTTAGACACACTCACAAACACACAACAACAAGAAACTCCCTTCTGTGATATATTACTGCCATTATGTTTCAATGACCGTCCAATTACAGGCACATTGAGAGCGCTTAAACGGACAAAATCAATATAATTCTTTTCTCCAACTTCATTAGGTCTATCTGGCCGGCCTTTGAACCAAACTCGCTGTTATTGGCCTTTCTCCCCGAAAGTGAAGACAGACAGAGAGAGAGAGAGAGAGAGAGAGAGAGAGAGAGAGAGAGAGAGAGAGAGAGAGACCGCAACAGCAATGTAATGTGGTGAACAAAGCAGTGAGAGTGAGAGCATTTTAACAGTGATGTTACAGTCACATGTAGACGTGCGTAGTTGATGCTGAATCAAAGATAATTGGGTGGAATAACAGCAGGTCAGAACTGTCATTCAGCAACAAATCCAGAATTCAAGAGCCCATCAGATTGCTTATGTAATAGCTATGGAAGTAGCGCGTGTGTGTATGTGCGTGCATACGTGCATGCATGTGTGTGTGTACGTCTGTGCACAGTCTGCACATACATGGACATGCTTTTTTTAATATGGCCATTCATGTGAAAGTGCCAGAGATTGTGATGTTCAGATTGCCCATTTGCCCATAGACTATATGGATTTGTAATGGCACACACATGGCACATTTGCAAGCGTTGTCATATTGCACATAGATTACTGTATGGCTTTGCTGTTGTTATGATAAGGTCAGTGTCTCCTTTGTTTGGTTTGGTGGGTGAGCAAGGTTCAAGGTCAGAACAACGCTGGGATGTGTGCTCTGTGCAGTGTTGAGGGGGGAGCTGCTGTATGCTGTTGTGTTCAGGGGCATCACAAGGGGGTGAAAAGTGGGACTGAGTTACTAGGGCCCAAGGTGGAGGGGCCTTAATTATTTTAAACTTTAGTTATTTGAAAATAGCAGATATACAAGCTCACAGCGCGACACAGAGTTTTGAAAAGTCTACAAATCTGCAAATCTTTGAATATATGTATTTTTTTAAGCGAACATTTGTAACTCAAATGTTGCTTCTGGTGGGGGGGTGTCCGTGGCCAAATACATATCATTTTGGGGGTCCTTCACATGAAAAGGTTTGAGCACCACTAACATAGAAACATAGGTTTTTCAAAAAAGAAAAAAGAAACCTTAGAAGGATTCAAAGACTTGCACACATTTTCTAGATTAAAAATAAATAAATAGCAGAAGCTCGTACCGAGTGGCACGCTGCGAGCTTGTATATCTGCTATTTTTCAATAGTTAACGCACAAAATAATGCGTTCCCAGTTCGACCTATGAAGAACATTCATGGGGGGGGGGGGCCGCAGTGAATCCTTGTACCCAGAATTTGGTGCGACACCCCTGGTTGTGTTGTATTGCGTTGTGTTGTGTTGTGTTTATTGTGTGGAGAGGAATGCTGAGTTCAGTGAGCAGCTCATCATATTCAACATCTGATCCTCACACTCACTGCTCATCAACTGACCTATATAGCCCTAATTACACACAGCAGCCAGTCCATGGTATATACAGTCAACACAAAACAATAAACTGACACGAAATGAATGACCATCATCACACACTCTGGAGCTCCATTTAACCCATTCAGAACGGGTACACATTATTGTGTATCATTATTTTATGCTTTAACTATTGAAAAATAGCAGATATACAAGCTCACAGCGGCTGCGAGCTTGTACCGTTAGATCTGCTATTTTTGAAAAATCGTGAGAATTAGAATTTTGACCCAATTCTATAAGTGTCTTTTGAATCCTTCTAAGGTTTTTTGAAAAACCTGTGTTTCTATGTCAGCAATCTGGCAAGACATCGTCAAAGAAAAGGTCCTTTTCACTCAACTGGAGCTCAGTTAGCCTGTTCTTGAGAGACTACTATGTCAGTGGTTCTCAAACCTTTTCATGTGAAGGACCCCCAAAATGATAGTTATTTGGCCACAAAATATCTAGTTCCAGGGACACATTTTCACGACTTTTTCAAAAATAGCAGATCTACAAGCTCGCAGCACGGCACTCGGTGCCGCGCTGTGAGCTTGTATATCTGCTATTTTTCACTGGTTAAAGCATTCAATAATTCTAGGCCTAATTAACAGAAGAGCAAGCCAAGGAATAGCTTTAAAACAGCACAGTTATCACCTGAATGCACACTAGTCCCCCCCATCACCCCCAAAAGTAAAACAAACGAAGAATAAATCCATATCACCAAATCCATATAGAATATATATAAATACAGCATGTATATATACAAAAATAAGATAAAAATATATATACACACACACACTGTACATATTATTTATATATTTATACTGTATAAGAGAGCCATCTGCCAGGACCTGAGGCCGTTCTTGCCCTACTACCCTCCTTGCTTCTCTTTCTTTGGGTCTCTATTTTCTCTCCCAGCTCTCTCTCTCTCTCCCAGCTCTCTCTCTCTCTCTCTCTCTCTCTCTTCTAGCTTGTTATTGTAAGCAAAATGATGAAAACAAAAATAAAAAAGGCAGTGCATAAAGTACAAAAACGGCATATCATTGCGCAATAAAAGCCAAATATACTGTATGATATCCATAAACATAACAGACGTATGCGCTCACAAATACAGGCACGCGCGCGCACACACACACGCGCGCTGCGCGCGCCTTTAGACACACACACACACACACACATACACGCACGCACACACACAAATGAGGTTAATGAAGACGAATGTGGGGGCACGGTCCTATTGACACCCGGTGTCTCTAATTGTGGCAGTATTCTTCAAGGACAGCGTGGTGGGACAAGAAGGGTAGAAGACGACAGGAATAGAGGTGACGAAGAGGAAGAAGTGTGGCCCAGACGCCGCCATGCAACGCCTTGACCCAGGGCAAAAGGAAGGGAATTAAGTAGGTGTGCAACTGTTAGACCAATCGAATATCGTTGTTGTCAGTGCTAGGCGTTGTGTGCTTGTAGATCTGCTATTTTCATTAGTCTTGTGCGACAGTCTTGTACCACGAAGTAGGGCTTTACTTTATGAATAAACGTACAAATTTGAAAACTTGGAGATACAAGGTTTCTGCCCGACAGTGATGATACGGTATATACAAAAATACATGTCATTTTTTATTTGCGGGGAGAAATTTAGAAAATGCACTTTCTTCTTTCCAAAAATAAATAAATTGAATAGCGAGAATAGCCAATCGACCAGCTCATGTGACAAAGGCAGCATTTCTGAGGGATTGACTGACGGAACAAGACATTTTCTACATGGGCGAAGTCAGAGAAAGAGGGAGGAGGAGGAGGGCTGGAGGAAGAGGAGGAGGAAAGGAGGTCAGTGATCCATAACACTGAGCAGACAGACAACAAGAGGTAATAGTTAGGTCAGACATGGAGCATTGTTGCACATCATCAGACTGCCATAACATGCACGATTGCACGCACACGCGCGCGCGCACACACACACACACACACAAAGCGTCCTACCTGGGACGATGGACACGGTGTCTCTCTCCCAGGACACCACACTGACGTACTCCTGCACAGCAGTGGGAATGAGGCACTTGAACACAGCTACGTTGCCCCTCATAGAGCGCTGGTCTGCCACGCGCACTGTGTAGGGTTCCCTGAAAACTGTACACACACACACACACACACACACACACACATGGACAATACATTAGCACTGTGTAGGGCTCCCTGAAAACTGTACACACACACACACACACACACACACACACACACACACACACACACACACACACACACACACACACACACACACACACAGACAACACATTAGCACTGTGTAGGGCTCCCTGAACACTGTGTACACACACACACACACCCACACACACACACACACACACGCGCACGCACGCACGCACACACACACACACACACACACACACACACACACACACACACACACACACACACACACACACACACACACACACACACACACACACACACACACACACACACACACACACACACACACACAGACAACCACATTAGCACTGTGTAGGGATCTCTGAAAACTGTACACACATATAACACTGTAACACTGTGTAAGGCATTGGCTCTCACAAAGTGGGGTCCGGGGACCCCCATGGATCCTTGAGGGAGTTCCAGGGGGTCCCCAGCTAAATGATAGTTGGGAATCAAATGGACCCTTATGGGTATGTAACTCAGAGAGTGTACACATTAAACCAAATGGACCCTAATGGGTCCATTTGGTTCCATTTGTACACTCGGGTCCATTTGGTTCCATTTGTACACTCTCAGAGTTAAATTAACATTGATTTTACAACATAAATCAGGGTCTCAGAGATATATATGCCATTAAATGGGGGTCCGTAGCCTAATGCATGTCAAACTGGGTGTCCTTGAAATTATAATGATTCAGTATCACTGCTAGAGCCGTAGAAATCTTCTCTTATGGGGATCCCTGGCATTTCTTTAGAAATGGGGGTCCACAGGTGTCAATTTGGGGGTCCTTGACATGAAGACGTTTGAGAATCACTGGTGTAGGGCTCCCTGAAAATGATACACACAAACCAGTGTTGGAAGAAGTACTTCTGATTTCTTTTTTACTTAAAGGCAAATTCCATTTGGTCCCCCAAATGATGGTCCAGGTGTTCTTTTTTCAAAAGATGCAATATATTCCTTTTGGCGTCCATCTGTCCTACCCAACCAGGGCTTCAGACAGGAGCGATCGGATAAATTGTTAATCCACGTATTTATCTACAGCTCGAAAGTAAAATTTTTCGCTACATGCCTGCGGCGGCAGATAATCTTGAGTCATACAGTATATGCATTGTTTATTTCCAACCAGCTCTATCGTTATTGTCGCAAAGCCGTGAACTTTCAACTCCCGTTGAAATCTTGTGTCTCACACTACTTCCGGGAGCCTGTTCACTTGCATTGCAGCGGAAGTAGCCACGAGATTTCAAAGTTCACAGCAATAATGTCTGACTCTATAGGCATTATCTGCCGCAGACATGGAGCAGACTTTCAAGCGAGATAAATACACAGATTAACAATTTATCCACTCGCTCTTGTCTGAAGCCCTGGTCGAGTAGGACAAGCCGAGCCAAAAAATGATTATATTGCATCTTTTGAAAAACTAACACCTGGACCAATGTTTGGGGAGGAAATAAGTACTTTTACAGATAAGAAATGCTTCTGGGCCTAAATTCTCCTTTGCTTAAAGGACCACTTTCCTATACTGTGAATTAGTCCTCACTAATGCTCATAATAATTATGGTATAATTTTTGTCTACTCAGAGGAGGGCTGTGGTCAGTTAAGAAACCTGTCTGATGGACACGGGCAAACAGACAGATACAGAGATCTCCATAATGGGCATAAAGGGACACAGACAAACAGATACAGATATCTCCATATATAACACAGGCAAACAGATGGTCAATACGGGTCCTACAGAGATCTCCATATATGGGCATAAAATGGACGCAGACAGACATAACTCCATATATGGGCCTAAATGGACACAGGCAAACAGATGGTCAAAACGGGTCCTACAGAGATCTCCATATATGGGCATAAAATGGACGTAGACAGACAGATATCTCCATATATGGGCATAAATGGACACACGCAAACAGATGGTCAAAACAAATCCTATGACAATAGGTACAGTATATAATGGGGTTTGCATTAAAGGGCGGGGCATTCATTCCTTATTTACATTGTTCCCGAGTTGGCCAGGTCGCCGACTAGACGCTCGGCCGGCCGAGCTACTAGTCATGGTAATCCTTAATCATATTCCATCACATTCAAGGGCTTTTGGAGAGAAATGAGACTCCAGTTTAGAGCACTGCAGTTTGGAGGTGTGTGTGTGTGTGTGTGTGTGTGTGTGTGTGTGTGTGTGTGTGTGTGTGTGTGTGTGTGTGTGTGTGTGTGTGTGTGTGTGTGTGTGTGTGTGTGTGTGTGTGTGTGTGTGTCTGTGACCCAGCTGATCCTTGTTAATGCATCGTTAATGCATCAAAGAAGAGTGTCTGCACTGTCAAAATAGTCGACATTTATTCTAAGATAGCATCAAAGCCAAGTTGTTGGCCATCACTAGTGTGATGTAGCTAGTCTATGTTCTAAACAAGAAAGCATGTTTGCAGTTGTTGCACAGAAATTAAGCACTTTTACATGAAAGGTATGCTACTTTGCAATGTAGTTAGTTAGAAAATGTGGTAGTGCATTGTGTCAAGTGTACATTAAATTAATAGCTCGGGAGGGGAGGGGAGTTACCCTGTCCCCTTGGGTTTCTGACAATGTGGCCCCCTGATCAATTTAGTTGAATACCCCTGCCCTATGGAGTACAAAACATCTTTGAAACATTGCATGAACCCTAATCACATTTTACATAGAAATAGACATAGACATTTCCATCCATAGCAACACTGTGCTTCCGAGTCAAACATGGAAGAGGGAGAAATTAATCCATGACCATGGAAGCATACATGATGCGTTTGTTTGAGTTGGTTATTGTGACCGAAGGTCACCGTTTACCATGAGAAATGTCAAAGCTTGTCCGTGTCCGTGTACACCGGTTTGCCGCTCTGAGATGATGCTCTGATGTCACTGTGATGTCGGGAAACCACTCTACCAGAATGGGTTTGCCGCTCTGACATCACGCTCTGACTTCACTGTGATGTCACACTAACAGAATTCCTTTTATGCATATATGGAGTTCCCTGATGTCATCAATATTAATGATGCCCTATTATAGAGATCCCTGTGATGCTAGGGGGAACAAATCCCTTTTATGCCCATATATGGACATCCCTGATGTCCACATCACTTGTGGCTTGTCGCCCTGAGGCGTCTTACTAGTATGTTTTCTGTTTTGTACAGCAGAGAGGTTGTGACCAATTTATTATTTTATGGTTTCACCATACATCATGCAAGCCAATATTTCGCCGGGAAAAAAAAGTTACGATATTTTCTAGGATGACATCAGCATCTCACACCAACCTATTGTTCCACGCTCTACTTGATAAGAACGTAACATTCTGTTAAACAGTCACAACAGAGCTCAGGCAAAAATAAAACAACAGGGTGCTGGTTCATGCATGCTCATGCAATATTCGACGCTGTTTTGAATGAGCTGGGACTCATTAGTGAAAACACATGAAGCTAGGACATATCCCAAGGTTGCTAAGAGACTGGTTTGGAACCCTTTCCCTGGTAACAGCCATGACAAGAACATGCAGTGCTATCTTCCTGCTGTGGGAAAGAAGGGAAAAAAACACATCCTGGACTATATGGAAATATTACATATTCAACAGTTTCATATCTGGTAAGATTAACCACATGAACCCTAGCGTCCCTATTCCGGGCATGTCATATAATACGTGAACATTCAGCAAAAACAGAATTCCAACATTCCATGATGAAAATAGATCTGCAGTTCTACTGCAAAAAACTATAGATGTACAAGCCCAAAAGTGTTGCGAGGTGCTACAAATTTTTACTATTTGACATAGGCCTACAGTTACATAGGGTGTAACATTAAAACTAAAAAGCCAGATTTTATTTACATAATATCTTGGACTAAATACACAGAGTGAGCAAAGCCGTGATATGATTGCTTATGTTGGGCACGGGGACCCCCAGGGGTCCTCAATAGAATTAAAGAATATAGCTTCAAAAACAGTTTGAGTTTGTAAGCTTGTAGATCTTCTATTATTGAAAAAGCGTAAAAAAAAAAACATTGAATCATATATTTTGATATGGATTGCTATGGATTATACACTTGGCACAAAATCTTTTCAGATGGGGCCAGGTACATATCAATTTGGAAGTCCTTAACATGAAAGCAGGGACGTGCTGGGCCCCTGATTCAGCCCGGGGGAAAAAGAGTTGGAGAGGCCCTCATTGCGTGCTATAGAGAGAGATCTCTCTCTATAGCGCTGCTGCTACTCAAAGATTTGCCATTTCAGATCATGACAAGTGACAAGCCAGTGGGCCAATCACATGAGTTATAGTTCGTCGTTGTCGGGTGGAAACCTTGTATGTCCAAACCCGTTTGTTTTGTGTTTATCATTGAAAAAATGATTTAAACTAGTGAAAACAGCCGATCTATAAGCACACAACGCCTCGCGGTGCGAGGCGTTGTGTGCTTATAGATCTGCTGTTTTCACTACTTTTATGCGCCGGCCTGGAATGAGCCGGCCGTTCGGGAGTTGTCCCGTTTTTCCCCAATGGCCAGCACGTCCCTGCATGAAAGTGTTTGAGAATCACTGCTGCGGCGTAACCGTCTGACCCTAACCTGCGGCACCACAGATGCAGGGCCCGACATGCAGAGGCCACTGACGGCAGGATGTTGGCTTCATGCTAATCCTTTGTCTCCTGTGGGCAGGCAGGCTTTTGGGTCATGTGGGAATGAGAGGCAGCAACCGGCTGGCATGCAGCAGCTCAGGGCCCTGGCTCAAATCCGCAACTTGACGCTCGTATTAGTATTAGAATGAATATGAGTATTAGATCAGGCCGGTGTTGGGAGGCAGAATATGAAAACAGATGTTGACGGCAGGAGGGAAGGGGGAGGGTTTCGGCTGGCCTGATGTGAATGATGGGTGTGGGGGGGGGGGGGGGGGGGGGGGCGAATGGGGAGAAAGTGGGCAGGACGAGAGAGGTGCCATTCAAACTGTCACCTATGATGCATGGCTGTGCTGACAAAAGATTGATATAAATCTACCCTGTTTACACATTCTCTGTGTTACTGTATCACCGGATTCTCAACCTTGAGGTATGAGACCTTCAACACACTATTTTCTTCAGATGAGCTTAGTGAAACAGCCGCACATGCTCCAATCAACCAATTAGGTTTGTTAATGAGAGATAATTAAAGAAGTGTGCTGTGGCTATATTTAGCCAAGCACAGGAGGACAGTGTGAAGAATGAGGGAGCAAGCAGCAGAAGGAAATGAGAGAGGACAGAATAGAACACAGAACAAGATGGCAGTGGACGCAATTCAGGAACACTACACTAAAAGTGGAATACATATCGGATACTAATTACCTACACTACTGTATCTATAAGGAACAATCTACAAAAAAACTAAGTAATTAATTACATAATACTACTATGTAGACTATAGACTATTACTATGTAATACTATTCAGTATGTATAGAGTATACTCTGTGTGTCTATATACTGTGTACACACACACACACACACACACACACACACACACACACACACACACACACACACACACACACACACACACACACACACACACACACACACACACACACACACAGTATATAGTCAGCAGGAACATACTGACTGATTAATGATAAAAACTATTCCTCACAGGATAAACACCAGCATTGCACAATTCTCTCTTTAAACATGGGTAGATCTAAGTAATGGTAAATAATATGTTTATAGACCACTGTTCTTCTAAACTAGGAGCTTATACTTTGTGTCCTTGTTCAAGTGAAGCCCAATGGACCTAATTGAATGGTACAGATGTTATCAAAATGGGAAGTGAGAGACATGCATTGCTTGTTTTTTTTCACCCTTGTTTTGTTCTGTCAAATAGTAGGCGTGTTAAAGGAGTAGTTCACCCCCAAAATGACTTTTTTTCTATTGATTACTCATGCCATGGAGAGTAGAGTTCAATAATATTTTTAGGTTTTTGTCACATTCCTAAGACAAAAATGTGATAACAATAAATTTACCCCCATTCATTTCGGATAGTGACCCGTTTCGAAACGGGTCACCATCGGGAATCAATGGGGGTAAATTTACTCAAATCAAATTTTTGTCTTAGGAATGTGACAAAAACCAAAAAATATTATTGAACTCTACTCTCCATGGCATGAGTAATCAATAGAAAAAAAGTCATTTTGGGGGTGAACTACTCCTTTAAGGAAGATCTTTTGGTTTTTGGTATACCCAAAATATTATCGCAAGTATTCTTATATAACGCGATTATATAACTCAAGATAGGGATAGGGAAGGGAGACATGTAGGATGCTGTCATGCTCAGATGTTGGATAATGACATGCCATGGTGGTTACATGATGAAGTAGGCTACCTAGTGTTTTCCTGCTACGCCGGTCCAGCAGGGGTGGAAGAGGGCAATGCCCTGGGTACTATGCATTGCAGATGTTCTCCCTGCAGACTGTGTTCTAGGTCAATCTGTGTTCAGGTCAGAGAGACCGGGGCTATTTTGGGGCAGGTGATTTCTCTGTGTGGGTAGTGGGCCGGGCTAGATTGGCTTATTGCAGCTGTCAATCACATTTGCTCTACTTAATGCTTTTAGAATACTTTGTACTTGTATTCCCTCGCTTCCCGTGGCCATTCGTTTGGTGAGCGGAGCGAGTGCCACATTCCCCTAGAACAGGGGTTTTCAAAGTGGGTGACGGGGCACCCTGGGGTGCCGTGACGGCAGACGCGAGATAACTTGATAATATTTGGAATTTATTTGGACACTTGAAAAAATATTTAATCATTTTAAACTTGAAGTACAAAGTTATTTTCAGTCAGTTCTAACCAAAATGGCTATTATTTCATCGCAACATAATCACAAAAATATCGTCACTGTTGGGCAGAAACCTCATATCTCCAAGTTTCAAATGTGTATGTCTTTTGGTAAAGCAAAGCCCTGCTTCATCATACAAGACTGTCGCACAAAATAGTGAAAACAGCCGATCTACAAGCACACAACGCCTCGCATGTTGTGTGCTTGTAGATCTGCTGTTTTCACTAGTTTAGTACATTTTATAGATGATAAATACAAAACGAACGGTTTTGGACATACAAGGTTTGATCCGACAACGACGATATGCTATTAATAAATATAAGGTGCTGGGAGTGAAAATTATAATGTAGGGGTGCCTCGGATTAAAACAATATTTATGGGGTGCCCTGAGACCAAAACGTTTGGGAACCCCTGACCTAGAACTCTCACTATACTGTACTCGTTTGTTCCTTCCCCGCCATAACTTAAAGGGGAATTTCGGACTAGCTGTCTAACACAGGGGTCTTCAACAGGGGGTCCGGGACCCCTAGGGGGTCCTCAGAGATATACTACAGGGGGGCCACCAAATCTTTGTGATAGGATCATTCTTTTAAATTAACAGTCCTAATGCTAAATCGCTTATTTGGATCGCTCGACAATTCCTTTTCTTTGTTTACATCTGACTTTCATAATGGCGGAAAGATACTCTGAAGAGTTTTGTTTCTGTGCAGCTGTTGTAACAAGGCAAACTGACAATATAGACCCCTCCCATCTCTGTTCTGAGCTAGAACTTGACTCTGTTTTCCCCCACCTCTACCACTTGTTAACGGATGGAACACCATCAGATTACCATAAGAAAAACACTCCTACGGACTTCCCCTTTAACTTCTACCGCTCTCAGGCTCCGCCCTGCACAGCCTTTGCTCTCGTCTTATCAACTCACCAGCTTTGATGCGGATGTTGGGGCTGCGGATCTTTCCGGCCTGGTTTTCGGCGGTGCAGAAGTAGTCGTTGTCGTGAATGTAGCTGTTGTAGGCGGACGGGGAGAACGGGTAGAGCTGGAGGGTGCCGTTGGCGTGCACGTGGCGGATGTGGGGCACATCGTAGATGTCGTCGCCGGTGGCCAGGTACCAGCGCAAGATGGAACTGGGGGTGCCCCCTGCAGGGCAGGGCAAGGACACCCCCACGGAGCTGGAGTAGGTCACCCTCTGCAGGGAAGCATTCACAAAGTACAGCCTGGTAGAGCCCACATCCTCACTGTGTACTGCCGAGGGGAAAGAGACAAACACAGAGTCACACGTAAGACCAGCTGCAGGTGAGTGGGAAATAGCATGTGACACATGAACGCCGCACACGTAATCAAAGTATGGACTAGTTTAGTGGTTCATTTCAAGGACCCCCATAATGGGAGTGTACAAATGGAACCAAATGGACCACGCTCTCAGAGTTACAGACCTGTAAAGGTCCATCTGGAACCCCCCAAGGAACCCTGAGGGTCCCTGGACTGAGGGTCCCTGGACCCCACGGTGAGAACCACACCAATGGAGTAGTTAGTGTGGTTGCCTGAAGGGCAATACACTCTTGTTCTGTTCTGAGTTTAGGGAGTAACATTTAGCCAATGAGGAACCATCCTTTCTGATTGGACATTATGTCGTCCAATCAGAAAAGGGACTTTTGGGATAACAGAAAGGTTACATGAAAACAGGTTTACTTTAGGTGACAGAAAAAGGTTTATTGAAAACAATAGTCTGGTTGCCTATAGCAAGCACACTAATTAGGAGGATGCCTCTCTAAGATGGTCAAATTCAGATGTAATGCACATTCAACAGATAGAAATATATAGATAGAAAATAACAGCCATGATGACGTTGATGGACAACCGAATGGGGCAGAACAAGAATGTCCTTCAACTGCATGTTGCAAAATAATCATAACAAATGTATGTCAAATGTCCAGCTGCAAACATCAGTCATGTGATGCAGAAAGCCAGGGATTTGGTCTAAAGCCTTTGATGGTTTAGGTGGATGGGGGAGGAGCCTCCTACCTCTGTGCAGTGCCTGTAGTGCATGTGCACATGCACGTATACACAAACACAGAGAGAGAGAGAGAGAGGCAGAGTTTGAGAGACAACACGCTGATAGGTTATGTGATTGGAATTTGTATGCCAGACGCAGAGATTTAAGTCTGTTTAATCTCCTTACATATTTAACACACACACACACACACACACACACACACACACACACACACACACACACACACACACACACACACACACACACACACACACACACACACACACACACACACACACACACTTGTGCTTCCTATAGGTACACAGATTAGAAACATACAGCAACAGAAAGGAAGGGAGAAGAGTTTGGAGAGGACGTAGGATCCCCCAATGTCCAGGTCAAAAAACAAAATATTACATATGGACGTTGATACTGAATAGATGGAGATAAATTGGACTTTGGTCTAGCCTGATTCAAACCGACACTACCCCATGTTAATTATTTCTGTCACAGTCAATATAGACCAGAAAGCACCCACATTCTTATGCCAAACCTTACTTGTGGATAATCGAAGAATAGTGACCAATGTGAGCAAAATGTGTCAAATCAATTGTGCCATGTCCAGTTCTACAGTTCATCCCACTCTACAGTTCATCCCTGCATCCAGGCACGTGCACACATAGAGAGCAAAGTGGGCTTGAGCCCCTGCCCCTTTATCTGTCTGTAAAAGGTGCCCTCTCTATGCCATGAATGCAGTGTAAATGCCCTCTTTCGATGTTTGATTCTTTTGATTTAGTTTTACCCACTTTATTTTATATTAAAATTGGCGTAAAGGATGGCTGGCCGGTGGACAACGTCGTCACGTTCATGTCACCATGACTCAGCCATAACCATATAAGGAGTTCCCAATGCAGCTACGCTCAAATATGGAGGGTGTTGCGTCACTCCCGTTCACTTCATGGGGCCAGGTCGTCTACGCACACATCTATTGGCGTATAGTGACAAACGGCGAACCGGAAGTTTACAAAATGCATTGAAGTCTATGAGGTGTAAAGTGACAATGAACCACGTGACCAGCGCTGTTTCTGACCCCGCAGTGGCAGGACTCTCTGATTAGACGGCTCTGGCATAGAGGTAATATATAAATACAGAGCCGCCCCCAGCTATTCATTTCAATGCAAGTTGCTCAGTGGCGTTAGAAGCACCCGGAAGACTGTGGGTGAATTGGCCTAGAGCTATAGGCCAATTTTTCTTACGTCGACGAACGTCTTACGTCACGAACGTCGAACTACGTCTATGAACGAGCCAGTTCACAAAGCAGACCCCAGCGGTGCATTCTTTTGCTCGTGCGTGTACAGTAGTTCACCCTGTCAGCTCTGGCCAGCAGGGAATGCCGGCTTCACACACAGTTTACAAGCCGTTCTGGGGGCTTGGTCTAACCTCAATGTGTCGTCATGGCATCAGGCGCTAACAAATCAGTCAGCTCCATATAATAGGGGCACAAAAGGGGGTACTGATGACATCAGTGATCTCCATATATAGGCATAAAAGGGACAAGGAGAAACAGATACAGAGATTCAGGTGTCCAGAGCCACAGATAGGACCACTATGTCTATACATTTGGCCATGTCACATGACTCATGTGCATATATGGGACCGACCAACATCAAAATCTGCCTCAAACTCACAGTGAAAAGGACTCGAGGGAGTGCAGTGCCTGCCGTCAAGTAGTTTGAATATATATCCAGTTGTCTGACAAATTACTCTGACATATTGGTCAGATCGGTGGTGCGAGGCAGGTGTGAATTCTAGATGTGAGGGTTGCATAGCAAGCCAGTTGTTAAAGCTCGCACAACTGGCTGTTCGGTTGACAGGAGATGATTTCAAATCATGTCCTTTTTCCATACATACATTTACTCAAGTGGGGGACAACGCCTCTTGCAAGTTGATGATGATTTGTCCATGTGTGGTCCAGCCCTATGGAATTTATGGAATGCATGCACTAACTAAATAACTACTTATCTTTTCAATATTGAACTATGCCATTAATATACCTTAGAGGAGTTGTGTGGAAATAAAAAAAAAAGTTCCCCCTCTTCTGTGTTGCCTAGAACTGGAGGATTGAAGTTGGGGTTTGTATTGTAAAGTACAATGGTGTGATGTCATCACGTTGTGTGTGTAGAGGCCCTGGGCCTGGAGGGCCCGATAACATTTACATGAAATATCTAAACATTGAATGAAGCAAATTAAAAACTGTTCAGGGTGTTCATAAAAGCCTGATTAGACGATAAAATGACCAAAAGTGAAAATATCCCTTTAATACCTTTTTTTGTGTCTTTTTCTGCCTTTATTGATAGTGAACAGTAGGAAATGAGGAGAGAGACATGGGGAGTGACATGCAGCAAAGGTCATCGGGGTCGGGAGTCGCATTTGCAGCCTAGATGCCTGGAGACGAGCCACCCAGGCCAAAAACAACTTCATACTAAGGTTAATATGAGCAAAGAGCATCAAAACAAGATTTTAAATAGTTTTTTTTTAGCACATGCATTCCATAAATGTCATTGGGGGTGTTGTCCTATTTGAGTAAAAGTATAAAAGTGTAAAAAGGTGTTCTAAAAACAAATCTATATAATTATCATGTACTGTATATTGAGGCATACCGTATAAGGCCTATTAGCCAGGGAACCTTTTAACCTGATAACCTGTGTGATGGTCTGCATTTCTATAGCACTTTTACCTAAAGCGCTTCACGTGCGTTCAGCCATTCATTCACACGCACGCACGCACGCACGCACGCACGCACGCACGCACGCACGCACGCACACACACACACACACACACACACACACACACACACACACACACACACACACACACACACACACACACACACACACACACACACACACACACACCAACAGCAGAGACAATCACGTGAGGCATCAACCTGCTCATTGGGAGCACTCGGTGGTTCAATGCCTTGCTCAATGACACTTCAACACAAAGCCCAGTGATGGAACCAGGAATCATCTGGTTCCTGGAGTGGTGCCCTACCAGTGCTGAGGCACCTGAGCCACTACTAAGCACCTCTGAGTGTCAGTCCAGTTGACACATGCTTTACCCTTTAGACATCTGTAATAGGAAAACTTCAATACATATGGCCTGGCTGACCTGATGAAAATCAACAATGTCAGACTCTATAGTACTGTGTATATTGCCACTGAGCTCACCAGAGGATCCCATAAAGTCACAGTGACATTAATATTCCATCAAAAGGAATACAATCAATACTTCCAGCATCCTTTCAAAGCAGGGGGCATCAATATGTCCGCACGCAGACAAATATGTCCGTGGTAAAGACTTGGTCTTGTCCATGGCAAATTTTCGATTTTCTGTTTTACACAACATTATACAGTATATGTTCTTATTTTGATCGTAAGACCCAATTACTGAATGTCAAGTCTCCAGGTTTTCGTCAGAATATGTATGACACTGATTTTTACTATGACACTATGGCATATTAGGAGTCCACTGGTTCTCAAATGTTTTATTTGCAAGGACCCCCGAAACTCAGAGAGTGAACAAATATGGGTCCATTTGGTTCACACCGGTTATGGTCATTCGGGGCTAGCTGTGTTTCTGGTCATATTATTGTCTGCTCATTTTGTATGTCCGTGGCGAAATAAACATTTTGACAAAAATGTTCACCAAAAGCCAGCATGGCGATGACCCCTGTTTCAAAGTCCATGGTTAAGAGCAGGGGTGTCACACCAAATTCTGGGCCCCGGGTACAAGGATTCACTGTGGGCCACCCATGAATGTTAACTATTGAAAAATAGCAGATCCCGAGTGCTCACACCGAGTGCCACGCTGTGAGCTTGTAGATCTGCAATTTTTCAATAGATAAAGTTATAAGGGCCCCTCCACCTTGGGCCCTAGTAACTCAGTCCCACTTTCCTACCCCTTGTGACGCCCCTGGTTAAGAGTGGAGATTGATCAAGCCGGGCTGCATGTTACAGATGGTATACGAACATAGTGTCTGTCAGTTCTGTAGTGGGCTGCTGAATCCAGGTCAGGCTCCCTCCCCTCCGCAGATTACTGATAATGGCCCCTGAGCATAAAGCCCATATTAAAGATTGCAATATCTATAATCTCCCAATGGGGGGACAGGACTAAAGTGGAAAAGTGAAGGGGCTAAAGGCAGACGGGGGTCACCCTGAGAGCTTATGGGGGCTGGGCAGTGCGAGTACCTCTCATACAGTGGATTATATGGCCCGGGGGCCCAGTGCACTGGGGGGCTGAGGCCCACTGGGGCTGATGGAATAGAGAGGAGATCAGAGCAAACTGCCGCCACTCAGGGCCTGTCTAAACCAGATGCACCACACACACACGCACGCACGCACGCACGCGCACGCATGCACGCAAGCATGCACGCAAGCACGCACGCACACACATGTAAACACACCAATTTGTGAGCTCAGACCAAAACAGACCCGCCACTCAGGGCCTGTCTAAACCAGATGCACCACACACACGCATGCACAAACGCACGCACGCACGCACGCACGCACGCACGCACGCACGCACGAATGATGTGTGTGTGTGTGTGTGTACACACACACACACACACACACACACTGGGGTAAGATAGGGTTGCCATGGTGGAAGTGACATTGGTGAGCTCAGACCAAAACAACATACACCAGTCAGCAATTAACAAGCATTTCACACTGAAAACTAATGTCAAATATATATTATGACATAACTGATTTTCTTCTCATACCGATAGACTAGGGGATAGGGCGCGTACCACTTGGCTGACAGCGAGTCCCTGGTTCGATTCTTGGTCAGTCGAACCACCTATCTATCCGTGTTTCCTGTCTCGCTATTGTAGCTATCAAATTAAAGCAGAGAAAAGCGAAATAAAAAGGAGCAAATATATAAATGTTCAAAAATCGAGTAGTTCACCCCAATCATTTACTCACCCGTTTACTCGACCAGCCAGGTGAATGAAAAAGCCAGAAGAGATTGGATGAAACAAGCAACAGTTCAGTCACATGAGGTCAGACATCACTAATCTAATAAACTCATCACAGCATGGCTGGATTATTAACAGGTAATCAGTCTAATGTTTAACCAAGTAAGAACCATTGCAAAAACACTTCCAAGAGTTGTAGGAGGTTTGTGTCTAATTTGTGTCACAGGCAACTATACCATGACCAAAGATGTTTGTAATACCGCCCAAAGTTTTATACTTAGTTATACTTAGTTGCGTGCCCGTGTTGCGCATCAGAAATAGCAAAACTACAAGCTCACAATTTGGGAAATATAGCTACAGTACTGCCATAAGGTAGTTCACAAACTGTAAAGCCAAGGTAGTTAAACACTTTCAAACTTGATGTTGCCTGTGAATTTGTGAAGTCAAATGTGTTCTTTGGAATTACAAAAAAGGTATGAGAGATTATGAATCGTGTTATTTTCTAGGACGACAGACCATGAGGCAAAGATTGTTTTGCCCTGTCTGTGGGTGTGTGTGTGTATCTGTGTTTCTTTGTGTGTGTCTGTGCACAAACTAATCTCAGACACCACTGGACCAATCAGCATAAAACGTTGCATGCACGCTCCCAGTAGGCCAAGACACCTCTTGGCCTCATCGTGGTGCTATACTAGGCCGCTTTATGTTTGACCAATAACTCTTGAACCGCAGGTGCAAAAAGAATATTGGATAATGATGCAAGTCCCCATATAGCCACGCCCATTTCAGTTTAACAAAATTTTCCACCATTTAGCATTATCTTCAAAACATATTTATATTCATTCCAATTGGCGATAATTGCCTTGCAAGGTTTGCGGGAGAGGCCTATCTCACAAAATGCCAAAGACCATGAACACAGTGTCCCATCTTGATCTATACAACACAGAGTCAAAAGCAATAGTACTGCCCCCATAGGGGGCATAAATATTCAAAATGTCACTATCGCTGAAATATGATTACCGTTTCGTCATATCCTGCCAGCTGCACCCACAACTGAAACAACCCTGGGTAGGTCACCCTGCCTGGTGAAGACCTGCGCTCCACTCCAAGGAGCATGCAGCTTTCTAGCTGCATCTAATTTTACTGCAGCTAATATCAGTTAAGTAAGTAAGTAATATTATTTAGGCATAGGTCTAAATCTACAAGCTCACAACACCTTGTGACACAATGCATTGTGAGCTTGTAGATCTATTTTCATTATTTAAATTAATGTTTTTACTTTTTTTTTTTTTTTTTACAAAAATTACAAATTATTTTGTTTTTACCTATATGACATGGCCAACATGGGAACCACAGGTTGAAAGTGGTTAGGTCATAATTGTCACAATAGGTAATCGGGTGTCCGGTGTCCCCATGTATTCAAGAGTCTCCCATGGAATTCTTTGGACTAAAACCAGTGACATGTGTCCATGGGGGCTTTAAAACAACCCAACAACCTGCACACGTGTTGCTTCTGTCAGCTCGGCTTGAATGTACAGACAAAAATGCAACACCATCCACTACTGCTCACTGAAAAGTGTTTTCTTGGCTGAGCACTGAAGGCCCGGCGACGGTGTTTCTCCAGCTGAGCCATGGGCTGTCAAAGAGTCACAGCCACTATTTTATACATCCTGCCAGAGAGCTCGGCCATGAATATGTATGTCAGAGAGGCAGAAGTCATAACCTATGCAAGGCTTCATCATGCATAATGCAGGTGAGCTAGTACGCCTCTCCAGTAGGCAAATGTGCACACAGACGCACACGCACACTCACAGGCATACAAACGCACACAGCCACGCACACACACGCAAGTGCGCGCGCACACACACACGCACGCACGCACGCACGCACGCACGCACGCACGCACGCACGCACGCACGCACGCACGCACGCACGCACACACACACACACACACACACACACACACACACACACACACACACACACACACACACACACACACACACACACACACACACACACACAGGGGTGTCGCACCAAATTCTGGGCCCTGGGTACAAGGATTCACTGCGGGCCCCTCATGAATGTTCTTCATAGGGAGGGGGTTTAACCCATTTAGACTGGGAACGCATACTATTACACGTTAATTTGTGCTTTAACTATTGAAAAATAGCAGATATACTGGGACCCCCCAGAAGCAAAATGTGAGTTAAAAATATATTCAAAGATTTGCACACATTTTCACGACTTTTCAAAAATAGCAGTTCTACAAGCACTCAGTGCCGCGCTGTGAGCTTGTATATCTGCTATTTTTCAATAGCTAAAATAATGAAGGGCTCTCCACCTTGGGCCCTAGTAACTCAGTCCCACTCCCCCCCCCCCCCCCCGGTAACACCTCTGCACACACACACACACACACACACACACACACACACACACACACACACACACACACACACACACACACACACACACTTAGAAATGATGCACGATGCTCACAACTATATATGTGAGGTAAACAAATGCCAGCGCCCGCCCCCCTCCCACGCACCCCCACGTTTCATGCACATTCTCACACCCAGTGCTCCCTGCACCCAACCAAACGCATGAAACCGCCAGAATTCCTGTTCTCTCCGTTTCGCAGCCTTTGCCTCGTTCTCACTTTAACCCTAGTGTGCCCAGCATGTGCACACGCATCAGCGCTCGGTGTTTTCCCACATCCACCCTCCCCTCCATCTCAAGTCACTCATAGGAATCAAACCCATGACACCACCAACGCATGTTACTGTACATTATGTATCACTACAGCCCACTGAGCTGCCAGGACCATGCCCCTCTCTCAGGCACGTGCACTGCACACATAGACATCAAAGGGGGCTTGAGTCCCTGCCCTTTTATCCGTCTGTAAAAAGTGCCCTCTCCAGACCATGGATGCAGTTTTCACTATGGTGAAAGAAATGCAAATGCCCTCTTTCCATGCCATACCTGAAGGCAGCATTCAAGAGAATTGCCTTGTCCAAACTCTCCTGAACTTGAACCCAGCATCTTAATGTTGAAAGAATTGCCCTCTCTGTGTAGAAATCCATGCCGTTACGCCACATCTCCGGTATTGACTTGATGATGCTTAGTTTAGTGTGGTATCAAGCACCGAAAATAGCTCACAACGTGTCGCGCTGCGACACATTGTGAGCTTGGAGGTCTGCTATTTTTTATGTTTTCACCAAAAGGCCCTTTTAGAAATGTGAGCCCCTGCCTCTCTAACATTCACTGCACGTCCCTGCCCTCTCTGCATTCTGCCACACAGAGCATCTTTTCTTACAACCTAACTCCAGTATTTTTGGGTGTTGTTTTTTCCACTAAAGCACTGGTTCCCAAGCACTGGGTCGGGACCCCTTCATTTTTTATTTCCTCCATTTTGTTTTTAATTATTATTATTTCAAAACATTTTCAAAAAACATTCAGGAAAAAAACACAATATTTCATGAATTAAAAACAAAAGTGTATACTTTCATGAAGAAATCAAAGAAAAATCAAAGAAGATTTAGAAGACAAATGTTTACGGAGTAGTGAAAATAGCCGATCTGTGAGCTTGTAGATCTGCTGTTTCCACTAGCTTGGGTCCCGGGCAAACATCTAATTTCTCTTTTGGGTCTCGAGCTAAAAAGTTTGGGAACCACTTAACTGCACTAAAGAAACCCCTCTTTCCCCCCATCTTTCTATTGGTTGTCATCCAGGTCTCTATCTTTCACCTTTGTTTTGCAACTCAAGGTTTTTCCTTAACCTCCAAAAAAAGAATAGTTGTGATTGCCACTGCGTTTGTGTTTTGTACAGTGGTGTAAAATAACTAAGTACATTTACTGTACTTAATTTTTAGGTATTTGTACTTTACTTGAGTATTTCCAATTTCCAATACTTTTACTTTTACTCCACTACATCTCAGATCCAAATATTGTACTTTTACTCCACTACATTATTATTATTTGAAAACTTTAGTTACTAGTTACTTTGGAGATTTAAAGTATTATTACAAAACACACATTACCCTCTTCAGATCTACAAGCTCACTTCCAAATCATTTTATATTGAAAACATGAAATGGAAGATTTCTGCTTCATGAGTACTTTTACTTTTGGTACTACATTTTGATGCCAATACTTTCATACTTTTCCTCAAGTACATTTAGAATTTTGGATTTTAACTTACATCGACTAAGCCCCCATGTTTCCACCCCCCCCCCCCTTTTTTTCCTCCCCTTTTTCTGCTTTTGTAAATGATGTTATCCTATCCTATGTTCTATCCGTCTGTCTTTCAGTGTTATATGACATACATAAAGTAGTTCCTGTGTAAATAAGCCGTAAAGCTTAGGCCTACTAGGATCTCCTGTTAGTTGACCTTGTTCCAGTGATTTGTGCTGTCATGAAACTGTACTTTTTTCTATTGCAAACTGAGTATTTCTAGTAGCCTACATCGCATTGATACTTGTACTTAAGTAAAACATTTGAGTACTTTTTCCACCACTGGTTGTGAATGTGTATGTGTGTGTGTGTGTGTGTGTGTGTGTGTGCGTGCGTGCGTGCGTGCGTGCGTGCATGTGCGTGTGTGTGTGTGTGTGTGTGTGTGTGTGTGTGTGTGTGTGCGCGTGCGCGCGCACGTGCATGTGCGTGACTGTGTGTGTGTGTGTGTGTGTGTGTGTGTGTGTGTGTGTATGCATGAGTGTGTTCTGTGCATGCAGAAGACGAGAGAAATTGAAGGGAACATGCACTATGGTGTGAAGTGAATCTATATGGATGCACAGACAGGGTAGGGGGCAAAGGCAGGGAGGGGATAGAGAGATAGGTGCAAGTTTATGAATAATACTTGTGGTCTGTTTATGTGTGTGGCGTGGTGCATGCGCGGGGTGGAGTGGGGGAAGGTTGTCGGGGGTTACGACCAGTGGTGTAAAGTAACTAAGTACATTTACTTAAGTACACTTTTGAAGTATTTGTACTTTACTTGAGTATTTCCATTTTCCAATACTTTTACTTCTACTACATCTCGGATCCAAATATTGTACTTTTACTCCACTACAATTATTTGAAAACTTTAGTTACTAGTTACTTTGCAGACATAAATTATAATATTATAAAACACACATAAACCACTTTAGCCCTATTTCACACCCAGGCTGTTTGAAAATAGTCGAAATATTTCTACTTTTACTTTTGGTACTTTAAGTACATTTTTATGCCAATCCTTTCATACTTTTACTCAAGTACATTTTGAATTCTGGACATTTACTTGTAACGGAGTACATCTACAGTGCAGTATTGATACTTTTACTTAAGTACAAAATGTGAGTACTTTTTCCACCTCTGGTTACAACTAATCAAGGCAAGGGTGTGCCCCCCCCCCCCACCTTCTACCAACACCCCCACCCCCACACACCCCAAAAAAAGGACCCCCACCTCCACCCCCGGCCCGTGCTGTGTCAGTGAAAAAAGTGTGCTACTTCAGCAGTCCCCGGGGACCTGCTAGGCCTCACATCAAAGAAGCCAGTTTCTCTCTTAATGTGAATATCAAATCTGTGGATCACAAGTCCCAGCACAGTCTGCATAAACTGCCCCTCCCCCAACCTTTAATTCTGCCTAGTGATGAGGGAGAGAGAGGGAGGGGAGTTACTGTGAGAGGAGAGGAGAGAAGAGGAGGAGGGACATGTGTGGAGAGAGAGAGAGAGAGAGAGAGAGAGAGAGAGAGAGAGAGAGAGAGAGAGAGAGAGTCAACCAAAACAACTACTTGCTTCTTGACATTTGCCAAACACCACATCGTCCAAATACCCCCAAAAACATGCAGATTCAAAACAATACATTTGAGGAGGGCATATGCTGCTCAATGTGCACATCTGCACCATGCAGGCATTATTCAGAATGGCTGCACAAGAAACCTTGCCAATAAAAATACTGCATTTTATAATATGTAAAAGAGCTTGTTTGCGTTCCCTTTATACACTTCTTCTTCCCACACTATAGTCAAATTGCCTTTGTAAACAGATCACATGTCGTGATGTTTAATACAGCGCAAAGTGACTGGATGGGGAAGCGATGGGAGGAAACAGAGGGACAGGGACTAAAACAGGAGAGCAGCAGTGCACAGTGACAGCACGGTGACATCTCATTGGTGAGATGGAACGCGTAAGCCCAATTTTACGTGTGCTCCGTCGGCACGACGGTGTCGCGCGCCAAAAAAACAAACAAACAAACAGCAGAGCTTGTAGATCTGCTGTTTTCGGGCGACGACGGAGGCACGAATCGCGGGCTTTAATGAGCGCTCCGTCTCCCCATTGCGCGCGCGAGCGCGCCAAGCCCGCGTGCAACGCGCCACTCCTGCACTGGCACACTTTTTTTTTTACCCACCGACATCAGCTCAGGCCAGTGGCGTCAGTTCAGCAAAAGCTAAGGTATGGCAACATGACTGGTGTCTTACCAGTCATGTTGCCATACCTTAGCAACAGGCACAATGAAAAGTACATTTTATTATTTCACCCTGTAGCCATGGCAGCTGCCATACCGTGCCATACCCAATTGACGCCTCTGGCTCAGGCCACGATGTTTGTTCTCCATTAAGGTGTACAAATTGATGCTTTAGTTTATCCTGTTCGTAACCAATTGAAAATTGATTTTCCTCTTCTTCTTTTTTTTTCATGTTGAAGAACTGTGGGGCAGTTCATTGTTGAGTCAATAAAGTCCAGGGACTGAAGAATCATATAGGCCTATAAGAAGACATTCAATAAATAATTTCCTGGTGAATCTTCTAAACCAGTGGTTCTCAATCTCAACCAGTGGTCCGGCCCGGGGACCACCAGTGGTCGCTGAGCGGGTTCCTTCCAGCCTTCCAGGTGGTCCCCAAATGAGGGAAAGTTGGTAACCAATTTAAATTATTGTTAAACATCTGCATTAATTAATGTACAAGAAGTCTACACAATTAGAGAATGGAGAAGTTATCTCTCCTATATATGGCACCAACATCATATTGCGCCAATAACAAGTTTCCACCAAAAATGAAATGAAATGTCAGTGCTGCTGCCTTAAGTTGGACTCGATCAAAGAGAATGTTCATGACATCTTTCAGAAAACACACCATCATCATGATGCAGTTTGAGAACACTTCTTTTTCGGCAGCCTGGCCTGGTGGTGCAACAACACGGCACGGGCACGCGTGCGCCGTGTGTGCGTGCGTGCGTGCTTGCTTGGCACCCTTCTGGACCCTGACGCTGTGTCATTGGGTGGTGCCTCAGATTGCAGCGCTAATTGTGCAGCCGAGAAAAAAAAGGCAACATGGGGATCTGGACGAGAGCGGAGAGGAGGGGGCGGGGGTGGAGGGGAGATCAATTTTGCATATTTCTATTTATGGTGGTTGCGGGGTGGAGAAAACGGCAGCTTGGCTGCCGGAGAGGGATTGCCTGTTTTTTTTTTTTTTGTTACCTTTAGCCCTCTACAGTCTAAATGTTCAATTTACAACATAGAACATCAAGCCAATACAAATATGTTTCTTTCATTGGGTAAATCGTTGTAAACTTTAGCTCCAAAAATAGGTATGCCTTGCCCTTACATTAAAAAGTATGTTTCCTCGATACAGGGTTATGGCCTTAATAAGGCCATAGCCTATCAAAACCAGCTATATACTGTAAGTTGTATGTGAATGTTGTAAAAAAAATAATCAATTAATAATTTTCGATGATAGGCCTATAGGCCTACTGTTGATTTCACACCACAAGAATAGTCAGGGGGAAAAAAGACACAATATTATATTTTCTCTAATTGGTTATTAGTCTAAGCTTTCAACAGATAAAAACACCCTCTTTAATTACCTTGATTGCCTTCTGGATAAAATTGAAGGCTTGAATGTAACTAACGTAATTGGACATTTTAATTTCTATTGTCCAGTAATAGTCGACTGAGATTTAAAGTAAACAGACGTGTTTTTTTGTGTGAGAATAAATTGGCTTCACATTATGTCATGTTGGTTCTAATGTAGGCCTATAAACGCTCTATACTATGGCAACCTAGAATTATTCCTGGTGAAATCAATCAAATTTAAATGTATGAACAACAAGCCGGGGGAGGGAGGTCCCGTTATTACATCCCCTCCTGCGCGTGGCGTGTGCCACTCACGCGCACAACACACGCAATTACGAATTCGCGCGTGCACGTGCACATGGGTTCAGGTGCTCTATTAGAGGGAATCGGGGGACTGGGCTAGTCTATATGCACCCCCGCACCTGGAGGTTCTCTAATTTAGTCAAAAAATTAAATCAATTTATTCTAAAAGACTGTGTTATACAGGCTGCTCATAAACCACCACTTTTCAATTCTATCAACCTAATATTTAACCACGTTTATTATATTTCGAAAGGGTTTAGCTTTAGAATAAACAGAAAGGAGACAGTTGTGCCATGTATGGGCACATTTAGCACTAAACGTGGCAGGCGGCAGCACATTCTCCCTGCATGCATGTGGTTTTAAGCGAAAATATTAAGTCTATTCTGTATATCTGAAAAAGCATTAATATAAAAGTCATCGAGAGTTGCCTACTGCCTATAAACCTATTGATAAACGGACGATTATTTGCTTTAAATTGTTGGCCTACAGGTCCAGCAAATTCAATATCTGACTTTGTGGGGAATAAAAATGCTGCACTTTCTTCCAGGCCTCTGCCAATAACGAAAGAATGAAGCCCAACTTATTATAGGCAACATGCATATATACACGTAAACAAAGGGCTTGGAAATGAAAATTGACGTAAAATTTGTGTTGAGTTTCTGTGTTATCTTTGCTGCAGATTTGTAAAGGATTATTATAATGCACTGAAATAGCAGAAGATCAACTTGGTAATAAGGCCAGGGATTTGCTACATATTGAAAAAGAAAATTATGTTTGTGTTATAACGCAAAAGTATCCATATATATTTATGAACAAAAATAGTCGACCAAAAGTACGAATAATGGTCATTTAATTAAAAAAGATACATGGGAAATGATCGGAATGCACTAATTGCGGGCTACACAGTGTTGGGTGTGTAGACTAGCCTATTTAATTTAGGCCTGTGTTAAATGGGCCCTTAATCTATTTTTTTTAATTATTTTTTTGGATTACATTTCTATTATTCCAACAAATTCTCATCGAACTAAACGGGACTTTGGTCCGAAACAGACCCTCGACATCACCTTCCCCAAAAATCACAGCATCCCTCTGGAATGGAGCGCTTGCTCCCATGCGCTCCTCCACCGTACAGTCCCACGAAACAGCTGCAATTAGCATAGGCTACACAATGCAAGCTTAAAAATATAACAAGGCGGACACAAAATCACAAGCATCCACTTGAAAACTGTGCAGCACAGTGTCTATTCAAGTCATTTGGTTCCAGATTTAATCTCTCTCAACAATTGGACTCGTGTTTTCCAGGTTCATTCCGCGCCTCTTTATTTTCACCTCATTCTCCCTATTCAGCCATTTTACATATTCATAACTGTAGTTGGTAATGCGAAAACAAACCGTGCTATCAGCACCATCTGTGGCATCACGGACCACCGTATACCTATAGGACCACACGACCACCGGGGGACCACTTTTCACCTTCACACCTTCAAATATTTCCATAATGTTCTGCTCCAAAAGGCAAATACATGTTGATTTAAAAATAATTACGTTACATTTGCTTATTGCATGGCTCCCCGTGATATAGCCAACATCAAAGCACAATACAGTGTGTGCATCTATAGCTTATACTGCTGTATTGTTTTTAATTATAGGCTGTATAAGCCTATCAATACTTTTGATTAAACTAAAAACAAGTGACTCAATGACCAAACTGTCATATGAGATATGATCAATAGTCCAAAAAAAGAAGAATATATGGCTTACCTTCTTGGAAAGAGTACAGCAGGAGTAAAGTTACAAGCCACATGCCATAAATAGCAGGTATATTTTTCAGGAATGTTTGGCAATCCTGGCAAGTGATGTGCGGCACAGTTTTTTTTGGCCAGGCGAGTCTCCACCGTGCTGGACTGGCGACTATGCTCCCCGGAGGTCTCTCCAGCCCTGCTGCCCCGCTCACCATCGCAGGGAAATGAGGAGCGCCGCGGCCCCGCCCATGTCCCCTCCTCTCGCTAAGTCTATCATGCATACCAATCCACCCTCCGTATTCTAATGAAACACCGCGGAGCGATGCGTCACGGCATATGGATCTGGATGGCACTGCCCGGCACACATCATCACCACCGAGGGTCGAGTTGAGTTTAACGTTGGATTTTTCATTAATTGTAGGCCTATGTGTAAAATAGCGGTCCTAACTTCTGCATCATGATGGGAACGGCCGGGAGGCAGCCGTATCTTTTTGGCACCTTGGAGTGCGCACCCACCTGTGCGCCCTTACCGCCCTATGAACACGTTTATTTGCGCAATGGATCTACTTAATCTCAGTTCCCAACAAGACCTAAACAGGCTACCGCGGAGCTGCAAAATCTCATTAGCCATATATTTGAAGCTGGTTATAGAATATATTGTTATTGTATTGCGTATTGCGTAAGGACCATGCACATGTATTTGCGCACATGTTGGGTTGCGCGCTGTGTGTGTGTGTGTGTGTGTGTGTGTGTGTGTGTGTGTGTGTGTGTGTGTGTGTGTGCGCGCGCGCGCGCGCGCGCGCAAGGTTGAGTGGCATGTAAAGGATTAGTACCCCCCGTGCACCCGCCAAAAAAGAGAGAAAAGGGAGAATGAAGCAGTTGTTGGCTTCTCGCGTCCAAACGTGTTTTTCACTCCAGTAACTAGTGCTCATTTGTCTCACATCAGGCTGCCAGGCCCATATATCTGCATCACACCTGTTAAGCTGCCACATCTGCATAGTCTACAGAAACATTATGCATCTATTCTGAAGACAAGACAAGTTTAATGGAAAAGATGAACTGTCTAGGACCTAGGCTATCAACCATTCAATCAGCTGCTTATAGCTTCCTATCAGCAAACAGGCTGGGCAATGATACTCGAAACGTAGAATCTTGTAGTTAAACAATTGGACGTCCACCTGGTGAAAAAAGACTAGGCTATTTGAGAAACTCACATAACAGGTGTGGGGCTGATTTAGGCTAAACTAGGTGCGAAATCTGAAATCTTGATGATAGGCCTATAGGGCAGTGGTGATCAACCAGTGGTCCTTGAAGGGATTCCAGGTGGTCCCCAGCTAAATGGAGAGTTGATAACCAAATGGACCCTTATAGATCTTTAACTCTTTAGAGTGTAAAATTAAACAAGGGTCCATTTGGTTTCATTTTACGTCTCAAGAGTTAAATTATTGTTAAACATCTGCATTCATTTACAAGAAGTCTACACTATTATATAATGTAGAGGAATTGTTATTTTGATTAACGTTTGCCTGTTATCTCTCCTATGGCACCATGGGATTTGGACAACATCTTACCCAACTCTTCGCATCTCGTTGTCAGGTGGCCGTGTAAGTCAAGAAACTCCGCCAAAGGTTCTTCCTGCAACATCAGCGTCGACTGGAGTTGATCTTCGGAAAGTTTCATTTTGAATAAATACGCAGGGCTTTGCTTCCACCTGCTGGTTGCAAATAAAAGCAGCAATGGCCCTGCTACTTGAAGTGAAGTGAGTACTGAATAGCCTACGATTTTATCTTTTAACAAAAGAAAAAAACGATGCCTGCCCCACACTAACGTAATGGCTCCTTTCTGCCAGATAGCGTCCCGTTGTTGTTGCTGTTGTTTTTAGTTGTTTGTTTAGAGCTTGTTTAGATGTGTCCAAAGCATAGGTCCAAAGAGGGACGTAGAGCCTAACCCTGGACCCTATGTAAACACTGCGCCCGCCATCTTACCATCATTCAACACCGCCCTCTAGTGGTGCCTGTCGCGATATTATTGGTTTTACATTGGTTTACCTGCCGGCTGCCGAATCATGCACAGACTACAGTGGAGTCCTCCTCAGTCGTCCTGACTGAGTCTGACTCCTGCCCATTGAAACATGCCCATGCCCCTCAGATTTATGCAGACCAAACAAGCATCAATCTCTTTTTCTAACGTGTGAAAATTAGATGCAGTTAATAATACACCTTTAGACATTTTATTGCAACTGAGAAAAAACACACTGTGCTCTTGCTGCAAGCCAATAGCTAGCAGGACGTTAATTTTCCATCCCTAAATCTGTTGTTTAGCCTTCTACCTTGCTAGGTAGTTGACGTTATTATTATTATTATTTGATATATGATATGTTTGTATTGAATTTATGCCCCATAATATTTTAGGGGTGACAGTGAACAGACAGAATTGCACTCTATTTCAAGATTAGAGGTTCTGGCCACTATAGGCTAAGGCCCTCACACACCTAGAGTTTGGTAGGCCCTCACATAAGTTGTAACCCTATTATGCCCATATATGGAGATCCCTGATGTCAGTATATGCCCAGCCCATACATGAGCATGACAAATAGGCCTATATGGAGATCTCTGTATCTGTCAGTCCATGTGGTTGTTAATTGCTCCTGATGCCATATTGAGGTTAGACCATACTTGGGGGTTGGAATTCTTTTATGGTTATGGTATTGTACTTAAGTACACTTTTGAGGTATTTGTAGCCTACTTTACTTGAGTATTTCCAATTTCCAGTACTTTTACTTCTACTCCACTATATATCAGATCCAAATATTGTACTTTTAGCCTACTCCACTACATTTATTCGAAAACGTTAGTTACCAGTTACTTTGCAGGCTTATACATTATAATGTTATAAAACGTACACAAACCACTTTAGCCCTATTTTATACCATTGCTATTTGAAAATAGCCGATCTACAAGCTCACGACACGTCGCATGACGACACCTTGTGAGCTTGCTATTTTCAAACATTTTGTAGGCTACTTTTATTTTGGGTACTTTAAGTCATTTTGATGCCAACACTTTCCTATTTTTGCAGTATTGATACTTTTACTTACAAATGTGAGTACTTTTTCCAGAATCTCCACCACTGCCCTGAACTTTAATAAATGTAAAATGTCGCGTAGAGGAAGTAATTAAGATGGAACTTTTGGGGACTTTTAACGTAAACATACAGATTGCACCTGTGTAGTCTCTGCGTACTTTCTATGGCGTTAGTCTCGTGTGACGTTAGTTTCGTATATACTACGGACGGACATAGGGACATTCATCTTCAAAGTGACACACTGTGAGCTTGTATGCTATTCTCGAGAACCACTGTTCTAAATCCTGAGTTTTCTGAAAAACCTGTTGACTATTTACTTCATTTAATGTTTCTGTTTATTTTGGAAATTGCCACAGTCCCTGTCTGATGGTTTAGTCTTATGATAGTTAGTATATCTTGAGGCTAGCACCTCCTGCCATACAGTGCCAGTACCTGCCACAGAGATGTCTGTGTTCTGATTGTCTCACCAGGCCGAAGGCATGGGGAGACTATGTTTTCGCCCCTGTCCGACGGTCTGTCCGTCCGTGTGTGCGGGCGTGCGTCTGTGCGAGTGTCTGTGTGTGCGTGCGTACAGGCGTCCATCCGTCTGTTGCCAGCTAATCTCTGGCGCCATTGGCGCGGTCCGAGCCAAACTGTGCACACACACACACACACACACACACACACACACACACACACACACCCTGGATGCCAATTCCGAACCTCTGCCCCACATTTTTCACATGGGCCTTTTATAGCGCCACCATGAGGCAGATCTTTTGACAGTACTCCTACAAATCTTGCCCAAAAATCACGCACATCTGTAGACAGCATCTCTACAGTCATGTTTCATGTATCTGTCCGATTTTCTATATTCCATCCTGTTTGTAGGATTGGTCAGTTTTTGAGCGGTGGTCACACCGTCTCCATAGCGTGGCCGTGTGTGTAGGTATGTTTGTTTGTTAGTTAGTTTGTTTGTATGTGGGTGGGTGGGTCTGTATGTAGCCTCAAGCCTGTGTAGTACCTTTTCTGACCACACATGTAAAGTACCATGCATAGTAATACATAAGGACCGCAGCAATACATTAGCAACGGATGGGGAGAGTCATTTCCTCCGTTTGGTCCGTTGGTCCGGACGTTTTTTTTTTTGTCCGTACCCTTACGGACAACACTCAACCTGACGGAGAAAAACCGAGAGAAACGTACGTACGCATGAACTACCCGTGGCGAACTTTTGTCAATCGTGGGGGCAGTAGTGAGGGAGAAATGTTTCGTCTTTCTTTTCCTTCTTTTTCCTGCTCTCCACTGCGTAGGTGGAAGTGATGTCATTCATTGCCGTGGGCATAAAAAAAAAAAAAGAAAGTCACAAATCACCAACACGCTAAACAGTGAACAGGACCGGGGACGTGTCCATTCTCCAGTAAGTATTTTTTTAATATATTATTATATATATATATTATATTATTATATTGTCAACAATGTAGTCGCTGTAGCGTTTGCTCATTGGGAAGATGCATTTGCGCTTTGTAGCGTTTGCTCAGCCTTTGCTCTAGCGTTAGCGTTTGAAAACTTCTACAAGTCTTCAATCAATCAAAACTCATTGGGAAGATGCATTTGCAACGCTACATAGCGCCGACGTTGTTGCCGAGGGAGCTGCTGTACGTGCTAATAGCATTAGCAATATCGTTTTAAATCCCTTTCTGTTTCTATAAAAGGCAACCGTTTCTGTTGTGTTCTCTTCCCAGGATTCTGTCGGGAAACACGTTCTCAGAGTGACTGACAGCTTGGTGACTCAGACAGCTTGGTGTCTCCAAGCTTGGTGAGTATGGTTAGGAATCGATATTGACTACAGACTAAGCATAGCCTCATGTGTGCTGAGTGTATGCTCTACAAACAATGTGAGTCGCATGACTTTCAACAAACAGGGTAGTCTGCATGTTTTATAATGCCATGTGGCTATCTTATTGTTGTATTTGTAATTTTTTTTCCCCCTATTCTGCAGGAACAGTTTGTCTCAGCCGTTCTCTGTGTTGACTTCTTCTGCTTGCTCTAGCACCACTGCGCCTCAAGTTGTTGTAGCCCACAACCTGTTCTCTTGACTCAGTTCTTATTTTCTTTTCTAAACCTGATTATACTATAGTATGACAGCTACATTTGAAGAGCAACTCTGCACGCTAGTACGGGAATATCCGTGGCTATATGACTGTACCAGCCCTGACCATAAAAATAAAGAAAAAATCCGCAATAGCTGGGAAGAGATTGCGGAAGAGTTGAATTCAAATGCAAAAACGGTTCTCTCAAAATGGAGACTTGTACGAGATTGTTTTACTAGAAAATACAGGCTGTACAACAACTTGAGGCGTAGTGGTGCTGGGGCAGACTTATTTACTGAGCCACCGCGGATCCTCACCGATCTGGCATGGCTGAAGTCCTTCATAACTCACAGGGATACAACCTCAGCCTCAAACTTCCCGGGTGACGGCGACAGGGTAAATGAGCAAAAAACATTTGGTTTTCTTGTTTGCAGGGAGATTCTTTAATCGTTCTAACAATGTCCTGCCAATCAAAATGTTAGAATGTTTGCTGGCGTGTCATGAAAATGTATGTTGACATGGCACACTGACAATCTAGAATATAAAAACATGGCAATTAATTTCAAAAAAGCGTGCTTACCCCTTGCGTAGAACATTAGTTCTATGCCATCAAAATGATGTACTATGTATGTATGCATGTCTGTATTGTGCATACACACATACTGAGATTGAAATAAACATTCTCTCTACTATCTGACTTTTAGACATCCTCTGAGGACGGCAACAGCGTGGAGGACGGCAACAGCTCTGAGGAGGACGGCAACAGCTCTGAGGACGGCAACAGCTCTGAGGAGGACGGCAACAGCTCGGAGGACGGCAACAGCTTGGCGGATGTGCTCCGCAGGCCTGGAAGTCCAAGCCTAGGTGAACCTTCATCACACTTTTTTGAAAAGACACCAGCACTCACTTCAAAAATTATTCTTTCTTTATTCAACCTTTCAATGTTTGTATGTGCACTGTGCAATATGTGCACTGAGATGCAGTATTCTTGAATAACATGTTGATGATTTCTCCTCTTTGAAGGATTGTCAGAGCCAGCTCAGAGTGTTATTCCAGCAGCCAACTCTAGCGTCACCGTGACCCCAGCTCGTGACCCCAGCTCGACCCCAGCTCGACAGTCATGGCTCAGGAGGGACACATGGAGCACAGCTGGAAACTCTCAGGTGATTACTTTAACATTTAGAAGCTTTCATTGATTTAGAGCTTACAGGTACTTTGCAATTGTATTGAGTTAGCTAGTTCTGTATAACTCTCAGGTGATTAAGGTAGTTTGCAATTGTACTGAGTTAGCTAGTTTGGTATCTATGGGAGCTTTTTAGCTGTAAACCCCATTGTTTCTGATCTGACTCTGTGAGTGGCTGGCCTGTTCCCACTTCCTCCCCCCAATGAGCATGTCACACTGCTTATAAAGGGAGGCATTGGAGTGGCCTGTACAGTCATGGCTCAGGAGGGACACATGGAGCACAGCTGGAAACTCTCAGGTGATTACTTTAACATTTAGAAGCTTTCATTGATTTAGAGCTTACAGGTACTTTGCAATTGTATTGAGTTAGCTAGTTCTGTATAACTCTCAGGTGATTAAGGTAGTTTGCAATTGTACTGAGTTAGCTAGTTTGGTATCTATGGGAGCTTTTTAGCTGTAAACCCCATTGTTTCTGATCTGACTCTGTGAGTGGCTGGCCTGTTCCCACTTCCTCCCCCCAATGAGCATGTCACACTGCTTATAAAGGGAGGCATTGGAGTGGCCTGTACAGTCATGGCTCAGGAGGGACACATGGAGCACAGCTGGAAACTCTCAGGTGATTACTTTAACATTTAGAAGCTTTCATTGATTTAGAGCTTACAGGTACTTTGCAATTGTATTGAGTTAGCTAGTTCTGTATAACTCTCAGGTGATTAAGGTAGTTTGCAATTGTACTGAGTTAGCTAGTTTGGTATCTATGGGAGCTTTTTAGCTGTAAACCCCATTGTTTCTGATCTGACTCTGTGAGTGGCTGGCCTGTTCCCACTTCCTCCCCCCAATGAGCATGTCACACTGCTTATAAAGGGAGGCATTGGAGTGGCCTGTACAGTCATGGCTCAGGAGGGACACATGGAGCACAGCTGGAAACTCTCAGGTGATTACTTTAACATTTAGAAGCTTGAGTTAGCTAGTTCTGTATAACTCTCAGGTGATTAAGGTAGTTTGCAATTGTACTGAGTTAGCTAGTTTGGTATCTATGGGAGCTTTTTAGCTGTAAACCCCATTGTTTCTGATCTGACTCTGTGAGTGGCTGGCCTGTTCCCACTTCCTCCCCCCAATGAGCATGTCACACTGCTTATAAAGGGAGGCATTGGAGTGGCCTGTACAGTCATGGCTCAGGAGGGACACATGGAGCACAGCTGGAAACTCTCAGGTGATTACTTCAACACTTTAGAAGCTTTCATTGATTTAGAGCCATCCAGTGAGTTAAAACATCAGCAAGTGGACCATTCAGATCCAGCAATCTGAGCTATCAGTCGGGGCGGGTGGGGCTCCTAGCCATGGTAGGCAACCCACCTAGGAGAAGGTCACTCTGAGGTAAAAACCAGGACTGTGAGAATTTGCGACCCCACAGTCCTTAAACTAGCATTGAAAAGCCAACCATGAAGAACAAAGTCATCCCAAATCCTATACTTCCAGCGGCGGGAGTCCGCAGGAGCATCGCGGCGGATGGTGGTGCTGGTCCTCCTTCCGGAGGACATCATGACGGCAGGACCTCAAACCCACGGGAACGAGGGAGGGTTCTGTCTGACCACAGCATCCCACCCAATGCACTCATGCGTTGTCGGAGACCATTTGTAATGGGGACCTTCAACGCATGCACAGTGAGAGAAGAAGCTAGACTGGTGGAATTGGCACACTGTGCTGAAGAGCAGGGGGTAGAGATCCTGGGAGTCCAGGAACACAGAAGAGTCCACACTGTTGACCCCACTGATGACCAGATAGTTGACCAGATAGTTTACCGCAAAGTGGAGAAACGCACGTTCATCACTGCATCTGCGTGGCGAAACGGGGCCCAGGCTGCAACAGGGGGTGTAGGACTAATGCTGGGTTCTCTGGCGCGCAGGGCCCTTCGACGGGTTCACAAGCACACCGAAAGGATCCTAATGGCTGAGTTTGCAGGTAACCCAGTAACAACAGTCTTAGTGGTGTACTCGCCCACTAACACGGCATCGCATGAGGATGTTGAGAAGTTCTATGAGGACCTCACAGCAGCAGTCCGAGGTGTCCCAGCGCACAACTTCCTGGCAATCCTTGGCGACTTCAACGCCAGGATTGGACAGGAGGACGCTCCATTCCCATACCATGAGTCTACCAACCGCAACGGCGCATACCTCACAGCCCTTCTCATGGAACACCAGCTCCTGGCAGCGAACACCATGTTCCGGAAGAGAACAGGGAAGAGATGGACCTTCCGAGACCGAGCCTCAAGGCCTGGGGAGCTACCTAGGCTATACCAGTTGGACTACATCCTAGTGAGGCAAAAGTGGAGGAATTCCATCCTGAACGCTGAGCCATACAGCACGTTCAGCTCTGTAGGCTCTGACCACCGTGTGGTCTCCATGAGGGTACGACTGAGCCTCAGGGTCCCCAAGCCAAGCCCCAAGATTCGGCATGACTGGAAGGCATTCACGACCAATCCGGGCCTCCAAACCAGGTACTCGGAGGAAGTCAGGAAGCGCTTTCGGCAGCTGGATAGGGGAGAGGAGCCCAGCCGTGAATATGGGAGATTCATCACAGCGAATGAGGAGGCGACCAGACTGTGCGTGCCAGTGCTGAACAGAGTAAGAGCACCACCACGGTCCAGACACCCGAAGGTTGTAGCAGCACGAGGCAGGATGGAGGAAGCACGACTCAACTTTGAGCGTGAACCAACAGAGGAGGGTCGCGAGACACTGAACGAGGCCAAACAGTCTCTCTTCAGCACCTACGACGCCATCAAAGGGGAAGAAGTGATGGAAAGTGTGCGAAGAGTGCAGGCAGCGCAAGGTGAAAGGCAATACGGGGAGGCCTGGAAGGTAATAAATGAGATGACAGGGCGGAAGAGGGCCAAGGAGGGCCAGGTGGAGGGACACAGTCCAGAGGAGAGGGTGGCAACATGGTTCGACCACTTCCAGAGGCTCCTGGGAACATCAGTGGAAGAGGGAGAGGAGGAAAATATACCGACAGTCCTCCAGGGCCTGAACATCGACGATGGACCCTTCACAATCAGCGAGCTCGCCAGGGCAAAATCCACCCTAAGAGAGGGAAAAAGTGCTGGGCCGGATGGCATACCCCCAGAGGTCTTGAAGAACTGCGACCTAGACAACCTCATCCTAGACTTTTGCAACAATGCTCTACAGCACAACAAGCAACCTGAAATATGGTCTCTGTCTAATATCATCCCGGTGCCTAAAGCTGGAGACCTCTCAAAGCCAGACAACTACAGAGGCATCAGCCTGACATGTATCACTGCTAAGGTCTTCAACCGAATGATACTGAACAGGATACGGCATGCCATCGACCCTCACCTGAGAGAGAACCAAAATGGTTTTCGAGAGGAGAGAACAACCGTAGCACAGATCCTGGCATTAAGGAGATTAATAGAGGAGGTGAAAAAGAACAACCTAGCAGCTGTACTGTGCTTCATTGACTTCAAAAAGGCTTTTGATTCTATCCACAGAAGCAAGATGGTGAAGATCCTTGAGGCCTACAATGTCCCTCCCAACATTCTCCGGGCTATCGAGACCATGTACGCAAAAACAAGGGCCAAAGTGGTGACCCCAGATGGCAGCAGTGAGGTGTTTGACATCCGAGCTGGGGTAATGCAAGGAGACACCCTAGCCCCCTACCTCTTCATCATAGTTCTAGATTATGCGCTCAGGAAAGCCATAGGGGGACGGGAACAAGAGCTTGGCTTCACGCTAACACCAAGGAGGTCAAGACGGCATCCCGCAGTAGTTCTGACAGACCTGGACTATGCGGACGACATCAGCCTGCTCTCCGACAGCATGGAACAAGCACAAGAACTCCTGAACAGGGTGGAGATAGAGTGTGCCAAAGTTGGTCTCAGGCTAAACGCTAAGAAAACTGAGGTTATCACCTATAACCTACCTGATCACTCACCTCTGACAACAACAGAAGGAGCTGTGTTGAAGGAAGTCAAGGACTTCAAGTACCTGGGCGCATGGGTCGACTCAACTGAGAAAGACCTTAAAGTAAGGAAGGCACTCGCTTGGAGGGCCCTGAACGGCATGAACAGTGTATGGAACTCTAACCTCCCCCGCCAAATCAAACTTAGCTTCTTCTTTGCAACGGTGGAGTCTGTTCTCCTCTATGGCAGTGAATGCTGGACCCTGAAGCCAACCCTGCAGAAGTCTCTAGACGGGTGCTACACTAGAATGTTGCGTGCAGTACTCAACATCAACAGGAGTGCACATGTTACAAACGAGAGCCTGTATGAGGGAATACCAAAGGTAAGCGAGAAAATTGCCACCAGAAGAATGAGACTAGCAGGACACTGCCAAAGACACCAGGAGCTTCCAGCCAGCAAATTGGTACTGTGGGAGCCAACACACGGGCACCGGCCGCGAGGACGTCCCACAAAAACATACGTGGACATACTCAAGGAAGACGTAGGGACACAGAACACCAATGAGCTGGCCAGATGTATGGAGAACCGAGATGACTGGAAACAACGATGGAGGGCTCGTCTGAGGACGACCTAGATAGATAGAGTGTTATTCCAGCAGCCAACTCTAGCGTCACCGTGACCCCAGCTCGATCACGTTCTCGTGAGTACTTTCCAGAAGGTTGCTGCTTGAACTGTGACCCGAGATGCAGTATTCTTCAATAACATGTTGATGATTTCTCCTCTTTGAAGGACCCAGCCCTAATCCAGCAGCAGCCAACTCTAGCGTCACCCCTAATCCAGCAGCAGCCAACTCTAGTGTCACCCCTAATCCAGCAGCAGCCAACTCTAGCGTCACCGTCACCCCAGCTCGATCACGCAAGCAGAGGGCAATCCCAGGTGAACCTTCATCACTTTTTTTGTTAAAAGGAAACCAGCACTCACTTCAAAATTATTCTTTCTTGTTTATTCAATGTTGAATAAACAAGAGAATAATCGTGAGTGCTTTTACAAAAGGTTGCTTGAACTGTGCACTGAAATGCAGTGTTCTTGAATAACATGTTGATGATTTCTCCTCTTTGAAGGATCGTCAGAGCCAGCTCGGCGTGTACCCAGCCCTAGTCCAGCAGCAGCAGCCAACTCTAGCGTCACCCCTAATCCAGCAGCAGCCAACTCTAGCGTCACCGTCACCCCAGCTCGATCACGCAAGCAGAGGGCAATCCCAGGTGAACCTTCATCACTTAAAAAAAAAAAAAAGGAAACCAGCACTCACTTCAAAAATTATTCTTTCTTGTTTATTCAATGTTGAATAAACAAGAGAATAATCGTAAGTGCTTTTACAAAAGGTTGCTTGAACTGTGCACTGAAATGCAGTGTTCTTGAATAACATGTTGATTTCTCCTCTTTGAAGGATCGTCAGAGCCAGCTCGGCGTGTACCCAGCCCTAGTCCAGCAGCAGCAGCAGCCAACTCTAGCGTCACCCCTAATCCAGCAGCAGCCAACTCTAGCGTCACCGTCACCCCAGCTCGATCACGCAAGCGCAGGGCAAGCCCAGGTGAACCTTTTTTCTTTTTTGAAAAAGGAAAACAACACTCAACTGAATCAAAATATATTCTGTCTCCCCTAAACTCATAGAATCAAATAGGCCTAATATGGTCAATTTGTACACTAAGTCCATCTCCTTTGTAGCAAATAAAAAAATAACATGGTACAATTACAGTATTCTTTCTTGAATTGCATGTTGATTAGTGCTCCTCTTCCTCTTTAGGAAACCAAGAGCCTCTTCTCTCTACTCTCCCGTCCTCCCAAGAAACGCCAGTTCGTCCACGTGCGTGTACCAGAATGAAGAAGAAGAAGAAGATATTTGAGCCTGACACTGATTACTTGATTTCCAAACACTTAGTGCTCATATCTGAGGAGAGAGAGAGAAGACAGGAGGAGAGGGAGAGGAGAGAAGAGAGGCGGTACAGACAGGAGATGGAGGAGAGAGAGGAGAGACGCAGAGAGAGAGAGACATGGCACAGACGGGAGATGGATGTGAGAGAACTGAGACAGCAATACAATGGCTTTTTGGGCTACTTCATCGACTTCTTGGCTGGTATCGGGCCAGCACAGGCAGATCAGTTTGTCTGGTGGGTCCAAGAGCAGATGAAACTTTTCAGGCAGCCACACACACCTCAGTAGCGTCTACTGAGGTGTGTGTGGCTGCTTGTCGCTTATTTGAAGCGTTGACTTAATAATAATCGTCTCCGGCTCAGTCTCTCTCCTCCTTTTTTATTATTTATTCAAAAATTAGCCTACAAAAACAAATGTTGCTACATACTGTACAAGTACTGTAATGCACTAAAATGTTGCTGTCCTCCGAGCTGTTGCTGTCCTCCAGCTGTTTCGTGGACAGTTGTCGTTTCGTTTTTTCTTATTTAATTTCCTAGATGTGTATTTATTTTTTTGTTGGTTTATTTTGTAATTTATTTTCCTAGATGTGTTTATTTTCCTAGATGTGTTATTTATTTGCTGTTCATTATTTTGTTCATTATTTAGATGCCTTCTGTTAAGACCCACATAATATGGGAAATGTAACAGTTCAATGTTAACATGACTTTGATCTCAAATTAAAAAAAAGTCTTGCTTCTTACAACTTGTGTGAAATTGTTTGAATATGCCTGCAATGAAATGTATTTCACATTTGGCTCAGTTGTAGAAATGGATTGGGACCCATGTGTGGGTTGCTGCTTTGAAAATCTAAACATCAAAAACTAAAGCTTTTCATGACTAAAACATGAAAGATTACATAAATTATAAGTCGTGAAAATGTCCAGCCACATATTGGTCGCTTGTAGCTCTGCTGTTTTTTTTTTCCTTAACATGATAGCCAAAAAAAAAAAGGGCCTCCATGGAGTAGATTAAACTTGAGAAATGGTCCTTCATTGTGGATTATAAATCTAGTCACCTTCCTTGTGGACCCAGTGTTCAAACTGATGAGGCTGGGAGATGGGGTGTTCATTACATTGCGTACTGTATGTACCAGGTAGAATGACTAGTTTAAAACTGGCATTGAGTGTTTACCCACATTTACTGTAGCGGTCTGCCAGTGCCTCCCATAGATTTAAATGTGAGAAATGTTCTTGTGGATTCTAGTCTGGTAACCTTCCTTGGGGATGATGTGGACAAACCATGGATGACATCTAGACCGATTGCACATACAGTATGAAACACAGCTGCAACCTTTAAATGCATTTTGAGAAGAAATAATGCTATTCGTTCTAAAAGCGTTTATACCCTGTATATATAAAATGTCAATGCGACATAGCTCTGTTTACACAATGCTGTACCCCATCCAACTGTGTTCCCCATTTTCAACAGTTATTTGTGACACTTGCTTTGGCAATGTAAACGTATGTTTTCTCATGCCAATGCAGCTCCATTGAATTGAATGGCTAGTCTAGTTATCTCTATACAGAGTACAGACCCCTTTGTTCAAACTGAGGAGGGAGGCTGGGAAATTGGTGTCTGATCGTTATGTACCAGGTTGAATAACCAGTTTCAAAATGCCTTCATTTGAATGAGAAAAAGACAATAAAAGCTTGGCACTACATATCCAAAGACCCATGTGGATTCCACTCGTCTGGGAGGTTGAAATCAAACGCGTTTAGATATTTTTATTTTATTTTATTTGCAAAATATTTAAAATGGTTCTGTTTACAGCAATAGAAACCGTTGCATTGTAAACAATAATTCACACAGCAACACAAACAGTTACTTTTCATGAGATGCACACGATAACCTGTGTATAATAACCAATGTAGTTATTTAGTCAGACATTTCAGTATCAACAGTTAGCGGTGGTTACGTCTGCCTTGCTGGAGGACATTATCCTGCCACTCAACTCTACCTTCTGGAGTCTGGAAGTAATTTTTAAATGCGTTCCGAACGGCAAGCCCAGCTCTTGTTGCTCGAGCTGCAGCATTGCGTACACCAACAAGGTTGTTATCGTCCCTGACAGTATCTCTCCATTCTCCAGGAGCACTGTCACTGTCCACCAGTCCGTTGTTCACATACCGTGGGCCTACAGCACTGTCACCGTCAGTGACACAAAGGTAATTGTGTAGAGCAACACACGCCTTGGTTACATCTACAGCCTTTTCGATGTCACACTCTATAGGACCGCCAAAAATCCTCCACCTTGCCCGAAGAATACCGAAGGCATTCTCGATCACCCGCCTTGCTCTTGAAAGCCTGTAGTTGAAGATGCGCTCATCACCTGCCAGACTCCTCCCTGTGAAACAAAGAAAAGAAAATATTAGATTACAGTAGATATATTTTATTGCATAACAAAACACAAGCTGCAATACACAAATAGATGCAGTGGTCCTTGAAGGGATTCCAGCTGGTCAGAGAGTTGGTAACCAAATGGGCCCTTATAGATCTGTAACCCTTGAGTGTAAAGGGAAACCAAATTGACCCGTCCATTCAATTTACACTTTTTTTCCACTTTTAGGCTAGGTTCATTTTAATTGAATAATTTACAAGAAATGGACACAATTAGAGAATGTAGAAGAATTGTTGGTTTTGATCAATGTTTACACCTATTATGTCCACTAACACATTAATACAATATGTAGGGCCTAATATTGTGGACAAAATCGTATTCAATGATAACAAAATGTATTTGGGTCTGAGCTAAATGTCATCAAACGGTGGTCCATGGATCAAATGGAGAATAAATAATGGCCTTGATATGAAAAAGATTGAAAACCACTGCAATAGATGAAATAGGGTCTCACCTCCATATGGTCTCATCAGGTTAACTTTGACGGGAAAGGCCTCGTCGGCGACGAACACATGTGGTGCTATGACTTCACTCCCTGGTAGCAACGCTGGAGGTGGCAGGGGAAGCTGTCCATCGATGATCTGTGTTCCGAAGGCGCTCCTCGAAAAGATGCCAGCGTCACTGTCTCGTCCATATGCACCGATGTCAACGTAGGTGAACTTGTACCTGGCATCGCAGGCGGCCATCAGGATGAAGCTGAAGTAGCCTTTGTAATTGTAGAAGGCACTTCCACTGTTGACTGGTGCTTGGATTTGGACATGTTTCCCATCTATAGCCCCGACACAGTTGGGGAAATTCCAATCGTCCCAGAATTGTGCCTTCAGCCTCAACCACTGCGTGCCCGAAGGGAAAGCAACAAACTCATCCTTCAGTGCCATCCATATTGCTTGGCATACCTCGCGGACAATTGCAGACACCGTTGAAATCCCAAGCATATACGCTGTTGCCACTGACTGATGGCTGTGTCCATGAGCAAGGTACATGAGCGTGACGCAAAGGCGCTCGGCTGGACTCACGGGGTCACTGTGGTTTGTAGCATGTTGAATGTACGGCGTCACCCTACGAAGCAGATCGTCGAATTTAGCCACGGACATCCTAAAGTACCCGTGGTGCCGTTCAGGGTCTAGTTTTCTGATCCGCGGATGAGTCTAAAAAAATCAAACCTCGTTCGAAGTGGAGCTGTGAATTTGAGCAGTTCCAGATCTATGCTTTTGATTCTATGTGTTTTAGATCTATGAATTCTAAGTGTTCTATATATAAATTCTATGTGTTCTAGATCTATAAATTATGTGTTCTAGTTCTATATTCTTTTTGATTGTTTTTACGTGTACTAGATCCCGTGCCGTGTGTGTGTGTGTGTGTGTGTGTGTGTGTGTGTGTGTGTGTGTGTGTGTGGTAAAGCCGCGCATGCGCAGATCCTGTTCATTCTTGACGACAGACTCTGGTGAGACTCTGGTGAGGACACACATTGCTGCCTATGGGGAGCTTGTGTTCCACACAGCTCCAAAAACTCCCCATCTACGCGTCGTGTTGTATTTAATGGCCTGATATACCATTGTCTGCGCCTCGCCATATCCCTCTCTCGTCTCCTTCTTCTCATCCGCATCCTTCTTCTCAAAGTCATCATCAACAAAAGCTCCTCTGCAGCGTCCAAATCAACGTCTGATGAGTCCGACATGTTTTCCAACAATAACAATAACAACAACATGCACTCCAAGAGGGCGATAGCAAGAGAGTGCAAAAGACCCGTACTTCCCGTTTCTGCATGACGTAGGGGGGACGCCTTTTTAGGAGGCAGAAGCAGGTTGGAGTCTATTCATTTACAATGAGAGAGCTAACGTGAACACAGATCAAAATAATAGTTCAGAAGCTATGGTCACTGAACTAAATATTGGACCCGATCATCACAAGCCACATAATATTAACAAAATTGTCATACTAAAGTGGCTTTTTTCATCGACACAACAAAGGAGAAAATCAACTTTATTATTGCTCTTTAGCTGTCCCAGCAACACACTCTCGCGGGATTTATAGCACCAGTAAACAGGACGTGCGCGAGATTTGCAGTCAGAGCCGGTGCCCACTTAGGAGTCAATTTGTAGGATTTGTGTACCATGTCGCACTCTAGTGGATCCAATGAGGATGAGCCATCTTCATTAATTAAATATCTTTGATGCACTGCAGCCAGCTTTTAAAGCAGTTCCCACTTCCGCCTGGAAGTGTTGCGTTGCATTGTGGGAGATCAACATAGCTCTCTCTACTGCCATCTAGTGGATACAGTATGTAAATTATCTGGATTGAACTCTATGGAACGCAGAGACCGTACGGTAGTATGTATATTGACGCAATTACCGTACGTTCTCTCTCAACCCCAAACGTACACAAAATCAACCATACGTAACTATAAATGGCCCTTTAAGGGAGGGGCGCTGTTGTCCAGGCCACACACACACACACACACACACACACACACGGGGGGGGGGGGGGGGGGGAGAACCACCGCTCAGTTCACACGGGTGTGATTTTTAACAAAATGCCTCAAATCACGAATGCAGCATACAATGTTCGTGAAATTATGCACGCAGATTCCCACTTGTGGAAGAAATGGCACTTCAAAATGTTCAAATCAGCCTCATGGTGGCGCTATAACAGACCGATTCATGTTTTTAGCTATAACTCCACTCCACCGATCAGTGTCAAACTTTGTACGCGCACTACCTGCCTAGAGGCCAAGGAAATTGCCCTGCATTTTTCCTCATCAGCCTTTTATAGCACCACTATGAGGCAGACCTATGTAAAACACATTTTTGGATATTACTCCTTCAGATCTTATCCAAAAATCACACTAACCAATACACAGTACTGGCCTAGAGAGCATAAGGCGCAAGCTCGAATGGAATCTTGTTGAGTGTGTTTTTAACAGCGAAGATTATGTCTTTAACCTGCGGTGTACTGCGCTCCTCCAGGTTCTTGGCATAAGGCATGGGGATGTCCACCCCCACCACCCTATTTACTGGATGATCTAGGTAATGGAAGGCAGGACTCTCGGAGATCCGGGCACTGATTTCTGATCCAATTCCAGACTGTGGCCAACCACCCTCCACTGTCACCAGGTTGTTTGTCTTCATCACACTGTCCTCAATACACCTCACATCCATAGGACGAAGGGTACGCAGGTTTATCACCTCACATTCAATGCCCTCCTTGGCGAGAACAGTAGCTGCATCTAGACAGCGACCCACCATGTATGAGTGTGAAACCAAGGTGATGTGACTTCCTTGTCTCTCTATCTTGGCCTTGCCAATCGGAACAGTGAAGTCCGCGGATTGAGCAGCCTCTGACATCTCAAAGGGAACGCCATACATCAACTCACTCTCCAGAAATACAACAGGGTTGTCATCTCTGATGGCTGATTTGAGAAGACCCTTAGCGTCCTCAGCGCTCCATGGACTCAACACGTGGAGACCTGGACAGTGTGAATACCATGCAGCGAAGCACTGCGAGTGCTGAGCAGCGACACCAGCTGAGGCTCCATTAGGTCCTCTGAAGACAATAGGAACGTGTATGAGACCTGCTGACATGTAACAGGCTTTAGCAGCAGAGTTAATAACCTGGTCAATGGCTTGCATGGAGAAGTTAAAGGTCATGAACTCACAAATGGGACGCATCCCATTCATAGCGGCTCCCACAGCAACACCTGCAAAACCCATCTCTGTGATAGGAGTGTCAATGATGCGTTTGTCTCCGTACTTCTTCCACAGGCCCTTGCTCACCTTGTAAGCTCCGTCATACTGAGCCACTTCCTCTCCTATCAAGAAGACTCTCTCATCTCGTGCTAGTTCCTCATCCATGGCCTGGTTCAGTGCTTCACGCACCGTCATCTGCGCCGAGACCGGAGACGTCTTGTGAAAGTCCCGCCGCAGGACATGGGAGACAGCGGTCCTTCCAGAGCGAAAATATCTTAGCAATGCCATAAATGACCTGTCCTCTCTAGTAGAGTTGGAGGGGTCAGAAACAATATGATAGAATGAAGTCGGGGTTTCAATTTAGACTGGTGTAGATGTATAATGTCAGTCGTCTTCACCCTAACCCTAACCCTTTTCTATAAAGACTGTGATAGGAGTGTTTATTGGAGGTTTCCCATTCCTTTTATACATTCTTGCCATGATGTAGATGTCCATATTTGGATTGGAGGATGTGGATGTCCATATTTGGATATGCCCATATTTAGGGTGTTGACGTTGACTCCACCGGGGGGTTACATGTACTCTGACAACATGTAGTGCACTTAGTGCTCTGACAATAGGTATTGCACTAGTGACCTATGATGTATGACTCCATATTTGGGCAATGTTCCAGCCCGATCCGACCACTATTCACTTCCATTACGAAAATACAAAATGGTGGAAACTTGTACAGCAAATAGTTCAAGAATTACAGGCCGTAACGTGAAGCGTCCTGTTACAGCGCCACCATGAGGCTGAAACATTTGGGGCAGAAGTTCTTCCTTGGCCTACCAGTGCTTCGCTCGATTTGTCCAACTGTGCCTGTTCATAGTTCTCGACCTTTGGTCGTTTTGGATATTGACAAGTTCAACTCATGTTGTTGGATGGTGAAAAGGGGAGGGGATGATTTTATGATGTAATATTATATCTGTGTATTTTAATTGGGCTTTTTGACTCAGAGGCTCTCAGCTTTCAGCCAGGAAGTAACCAATACACAGAGAAGACATATTCACATATCATAACCAGACCTGGTGATCTATTAGAGTAATGTTAACTCCATAGACACATACAAAACAGAAAAAGTACAAAACTATGGCACAACCTCTTAATATCATTAAATCACTTTGTGTCATGGGTCAATTTGGACCACGATGGAAACAAGCCCTCAGGGCTTTTTGTGCTATCATTTTAGCATTATGGTATAACTGTACATCTGTACCTTTTCCAAACTCTTTATAAAGTATTCAATCAATCAATCAATCAATCAATCAATCAATCAATCAATCAGTTCCATTTGTACACAGTTAGATTTGTTGATTGGAGTTTCAAGGACATTTCAAGGACCCCCAATTTATGCTCTGGGACCACCAAACAGATTCTCCAGCAATCCTAAACCTAGAGCAAAACTGCAGGAAAACTTTTGAGACTGAATTACTTTATTTGGTATTAGTTATAGTGACGTCCTTGCTGTCCAGAGGTGTCAATCCTGCTATATCCTACAACACCAGATATTGTTGTCGCCTTTCAACCATACGCCAAGTGGAAAGTAGGAACACCCCTACTTTAAATTGGAAATGTGTTCTACATGGAGACTGAGAGCTGCAGTAAACATGAAAATATGTTGACATCCTCTAAACTTAAGACAGACAGTGACATCAAGTGGCCAAAGTGGGCACAGCATAATTAAAGCAAGACCACTTGGTTCAAAGTTCAAGTTCAAACCCATGGAAACATCTACCCGCATCAAAGGTGAATCTCTCCTGGCTAAGGGAGATAATAGTCCTCTGGGACCGGGCCTCAGACAGGGCTACTCTGCTATGCATTAGTGCTGGTCATCTCATGGCCGGTGAATGCCATAGTATAGCACAGTATAACTAACTGTCTGTCCTTTCAAAGTTCCTTTCACCTTCCTCTTTGGTTTTTTCAAATGAAATATCAATCTATAATGTAATGTGTTGACCCCAAAAAGTGACTAATTCTATATACCGTATATTGTTCATACTGTAGCAATCTACTGAAAAAATGACATAAAGGCAGCGTTTTGATGTACAGAATATGTGAATCTGTCCACCGAAACCTTCATCATGAACACCAGGGACGTGCAGAGAATGTTAGAGAGGAAGCTAGGGGCTGATATTTCCAAAAGGGCCTTTTGGTGGAAGCACCGAAAATAGCAGACCTCCAAGCTCACTGGTCTAGATAATCTCAATCGGGTTCTTCGAACAGGTGGGGACGTCCAGTGTTGAGTGCCCCCTGGAGGCCAGTAGCCTGTAGAGCCCTGCCAGGAGGAAGATTGCGGTGATGGCAGCAAAGTAGCTGGCGTAGATGAGGAACTGGGTGAAGATGGGGAGGCCTAAGCCAGCGCTGTCCACCACCACCAATGTGAGCAGAGACTGCAGCAGTAGAGCCACAAAGGTGTTCACTCCAAACACCAAGGCGTATCGCTGCGCACTCAAGTTAGCCGCTATCTGGTACGTGGCGACGGTGATAAGCAGCATGTAGGCAGCTTTGAAGAGGATGTAGGAGGCATAGCACACCCAGATGTTCCTCACCGTGTCCATGGCATAGACAGACGCGGCCATGAGTGCGGAGAACACACAGAGGGCCAGCTCTCCCCACACGGCCCAGGACACCTGCACGTAGCCCACCGCGAACGCTGCCAACGCGCCAAGCACCTCGGAGAACGTCTCCACGTAGCCGTTGTAAATCGCAAAGTCCTGCGAGGGCAGGAGCTCCTCCCAAAGGGCCTGGATGTAGTTGATCACCTGATAGTAGCCGCAGGTGGACATGGCCCACCACACCGACCAGGCCAGCAGGAGGCGAGAGGAGTAGCACTGGAGAAAGCTCTCCCACAGGAGGTGCATGACCCCTGCCAGGCCGCGTCTCCCTCCAGCCTCGCCGGCCTCAGGGGACGACGTCACGTCGTCCTCAGCTCTCCGAGGCACCACGCTCCCGGCGTCCCTCGGGCCGCAATCGTCACCCTGAAGCTCCTCACCCTCGCCCATCCCGGGGCTTTTGTGGAAGAACAGGCTCTTACTGGCCACGGGCAGAAACCAGGGGACCAGGAAGGCCAGGGCGGCCGCTCCCAGGGTCAAGGCAACCAGGTAGCGCAGGGGGGCGTGGAGCTCGGACACCAGGAGCTGTCCCAGCAGGGAGCTCGCTGCCGCGCCCAGCAGGCTGACGCCGCGGCAGTACCCGCTCACCCTCTGGTAGCGCGCCGGCTCCACCACGCTGTAGATGTAGGAGTTGTAGGCCACCTCGGTGGCCGAGGCCAGGCCAAAGGTAAACTCCATCAGCTGCATGGCTGGCACACCCTGAGCCGCCAGGAGCAGGGAGTACGTCGCTACGAAGCTGGCCCCCTGCAGGATCAAAACAGGCTTGTAGCGGAGGTAGTCCGTGGCCAGGAGCGCGGGGAAGGACAGCGCCAGGTAGGAGTAGGTCCACACGGGGTAGATTTCATTCACCACCTGCGTGTCGGTCAGGTTCTTGTCGGGTCCCATGAGGAACGGGGTGAGGAAAGGCTCGGCCGGCCTGAAGCTCGAGAAGAAGCCGTAGGCACACAGCAACAGTGTCGGGTAAACCGTTGACATCGTTAAACGTCAGCGGTTTACAAATTCTCAACAGTCTGGGTCACACTACGTATGTACTTGCTGTCAGAATACAGAATACTTGAATGTCAGTCTATGATATCAGTACTATGACATCAGTAGTATGATGTCAGTCTATGATGTCAGTCTTCTCCATATCTTGCGCCAGCAGAGCGTGCAAGTACTGCGTTCGGTGATGTCTGTTTCAGTGACGTCACCATCAACAAGTGCGGCCTGATCGGCTAAGAAGATGGTTGCTACGTGGTGGAACCCCCTTCATATATGCGATTATCACAGATATATTGTAGGATTTCAATGTTCCTACATGTTGTGTTAATCAACATTACGTTACTGTCCAATGATTTCCAATGTGTTCTTCGTTCTAATTTAAGTCTTTAGTTGTTTTTAAAGCGGAGAGAAAGACCAAGAGAGAGAGCTGGTGTCTCCCACGAATAGTTTTCCCAGTAAACTGAGACGTTTCTATTGAGATATACAAATTGACCCCCAATATAGTTAAACAGTCTTTATTTGGATTTATGTACATCACAGGCCTACTAAAGACAGACAGTGACATCAAGTGGCCGAAAAGGGCACAGCAGAATGAAAGCAAAACCACCTGGATTCAAAGTTCAAACCCATGGAAAAAATGTAAATCTACCCACATCCAAGGTGAATCCCTCCTGGGAGATAATAGTCTTCTGGGACTGGGCCTCAGACAGGGCTACTCTGCTATGCATTAGTGCTGGTCATCTCATCACCGGTGAATGCCATAGTATATTACAGTATAACTGTCTGTCCTTTCAAAGTTCCTTTCACATTCCTCTTTTTTTCAAATGAAATATCAATCTATAATGTAATGTGTTGTTTAGCCTTCTACAGTTGTCATACTAGTCAACAGTTATTTTTTTGATATGTGATGTTTGTATTGAATTTATGCCCGATAATATTTTAGGGGTGACAGTTTTGCACCAATTTTTTTGCCAATTCGTGTTTTTACTTCACCGATCAGTGGAAAACTTTCTACGCGCACTCCCTAGAGGCATTTGTCTCCGTACTTCTGCCACAGGCCCTTGCTCACCTCGTAAGGTCTGCCTTCCTCACCCACATTCTCTCCTATCAAGACGACTCTCTCATCTCGTGCTAGTTCCTCATCCATGGCCTGGTACAATCCAAGAGGGCGATAGCAAGAGGGCGTAACAGACCTGTACTTCCTGTTTCTGTGTGACGTAGGTGGATACCTTTTTAGGAGCAAGGAAGGTTAGGCAGGAAGAGACAACACCCGGAAGTTGGCACACCATGGGACCCCGCATGGACGCCGTCATGACACTTTTGGGTGGCGGAAGTGACGAAGTGCTCATAGACGCTAATGTTATTTTGGGTGGCACTTCCGCCACCCAAAGTGTCATGGCGGCGTCCCATGGAGCCTAAAGCCCGTATCAGAGTGTACGGTGGAAACCTATCCACCGCAAATTTGACAGAAAATAAGTGCAGGCCATCATAGTCACGTCATACTAAAGTGGCTTTTTTCAGTGACACAACAAAGGAGAGAAACAACTTTATTATTGCTCTTTAGCTGTCCCAGCAACACACTCTCGCGGGATCTATAGCGCCAGTAAACCAGTAAACAGGACGTGAGCGAGATTTGCCGTCAGAACCAGCGCCCACTTAGGAGGCTTTTTGTAGGATTTGTGTACCATGTCGCACTCTAGTGGATCCAATGAGGATGAGCTATCTTCATTAATTAAATATCTTTGGTACAATGCTCCACGCACCGCCATCTTAGCCGAGACCGGAGACGCCTGGTGAAATTCCTGCCGCAGGACATGGGAGACAGCGGCCCTTCCAGAGCTAAATAATCGTAGCAATGCCATAATTACTGTGCTGCAGGCCACTGTACTGAAACAGTACAAAAAAGAAGAAAATAAATAAATATATATACATGTCCACCAGGTGGACTAATATAGTTTTTCTTGTATTGTATTACCACTGCCTATTTGTGGGTGTGTCTGACATGAACAACCAACTGACTAATTGTGTTGTCATTGATTGCAGGTGGTTGTGGGTGGGAGCGTGTCACAGTGTGTCCGCGACGCGACCCACGCACCGGTCCCGACCCCAGTGTCTGGAAACAGTGGTTCTGGTTCACCATAGCCACTAGCCCAGACAGTGTACATTAGCCAGCAGCATAGCATTCATCATTACTCTAATATAGCCATGAGTCACTAGGTGCTGAGGACGAGAGGAGCAGAGGACAATGTTTAATGCCTTTATAGTCTACATGGTCTTGTCTTGGTGTTGTTTATATTCCTTTATGCCTGTGTTGTTAATTTCACCACAAGTCCATGACGCACCGTACGCACGGAGATGGACGACAGTTAAAAGGGGCGTCCTTTGAAAGCCATTTCCTCTCTAAACAGTGCACAGAAGTGCATTACAAAACAAGAGTCTTTTTTTGATTTTATTCATCTATACAATCGATTATTTAACACATGTTTATTTTGAAATTGTCCTGGAAATAGAAGTAGCCAATAAGCCCCTACTTCATGCCACTGATGACATTTTTTAATTATATGAATATTTATTTTGTCCACAGGCATGAAGGGGTTAATGTCCTTTAGGGGGTGCGGTAGGGGGGCGGTGGGACCTGGGGAAGAGGGTGCTGCCGCCCCGGCCCTACTTCCCTCGGTAATGGTGAGCTCTGCCCAGTTTGTGCGCTGCTGTTGTCTCTTGCCTTGTCGTCCTGCTTTCGGAGGACCGGGCTGTGTACTTTTTGCCCCGTGCAAGGCTCCAATGAGTGAGAAATACACTAAATTAAAGTGAAACTCGATTTGACGATTTTCTTATTTTTTAAATCGTCCAAAGGAAAAAACCCGGATTTCGATTAAAAATCGATTAATCGAAAAACTCTAGTTTGGAGCGCATATACCGGCTACAATGTACTGTAGCAGCAGGAGTCGGCTCTCACTCGCAGTTTAGAGGTGGGATTTATGGCTCTTTGAAGTGAGCCAGAGCCATGGATCTGTCTCACATAAAAGAGCCATTCAAAAGACTGGCTCATTTGGCTCCTCTCTCACTCAATCACTGTACTCAGTCAGTACTCAGTGGAGTAGCAAGGAGATGTTGAATTTGGGGGGAACGGCTTTCTACTGCGCGAACCGGATCGCATCGTTCACTTCAAAGAGCCGTTCAAAAGATTTGATTCCTTCGCAAACGTGTCCCACCTCTATCGCCTAACGCTGTGTGGTGGTGGACATTAACCCCTTCATGCCTGTGGACAGCTCACCAAGACAGCAGCACACACAGGCACCCACAAGGACACCAGTTCACCAAGAAAAGGCTTCATTCTGAAGAAGACGTTTTAAAGGTCAGTCACTAAAGTGAATAGTTAAAGGTGACAGAGTGAAGCTTATAAGGAACTGTGTCAAAGTCAAGGAGAATATTCGTTGAGTTGCATCTTCATTAACCAATTTAAGAGACTCATTTGATTAATTCACAAGAAGTTAAAAACGCCCTTATGCAAAGGGCACAGTGAACTAAGGATATTTTCCTTTTGAGTGGTTCTATTTTTTTCTTTTTCTTTTATAGCGCTCCCCCTGGAGGAAAAATCACCAGCCGCCACTGGTCCAAATGGAAAAAAATCGTAATGTGCCATAGTGTCATAGTAAATCAGTTTCATACACATTCTGAAGAAAACCTGGAGACTGACATTCAGTAATTGGGTGTTATGGTTAAAATAAGAACATTATAATGTTATGTATGTTTAGGAAACAAATTCAAAAAATCTTGTAACGTGTATGGACATATTGATGACCCATGTATTGACATTTACTTAGTGATGTAGTCAATGTACAGTAAGTGACCTGCAGTATCAATACTTGTCAAAAGTCTGGATACAAAATGACACCATTTGATATGTTTTAAAAAAATGTCTTAGATTTTGTTGCTTTTATAATAAAGAGAACTAGAGCTGATATGCATGGATGAAAGGTTGTCAATAGGGTTAGGGACATCATTTGAAGTTGACCTGGAACATATCTTTAGATAGAGATTTGTGTTCAGAGAGCAGCAGCATTATGGTACCAGGTGGTCATGCACTAGGGCTGGGCAATTAACCGAAAACTATATCAAGATCGACATAGGACCAATAACCGACTTATAACCGATTAATCGTGAAGCATATATATATATATATATATATATATATATATATATATATATATATATATATATATATATATATATATATATAAATATATATATATATATATATATATATATATATATACAGTATATACAGTGTATATACAGTATATACAGTGTATATATATATATATATATATATAAATATATATATATATATATATATATATACAGTATATACAGTGTATATATATATATATATATATATATATATATATATATATATATATACATATATACAGTATATATATATATATATATATATATATATATTACTTTTTTTCTCTCCTTAGTTATCAGCTAATCAACACATATATATATATATATATATATATATTATAATGGACTACATGGATTAGTCTGATTAACCGCTTGTGTTATTTCTCGTTGTAAAATAGTGGCATACAGAAAATAGCAAAAATTGCTCACAACACTCCATGATGCAACGCGTTGCGAGCTTATAAGATCTGCTATTTTCACTGTATGTATATTTTGTTCATTAATCGTGATTAAAAAGTTCGAAACAATTGTCATATTGAAGTCATATCTCCCAGCCCTAGTCTGCACTCTGCAAGGCTAAAGTACAGGGCTTCAGTCTACTCAACTCACTGCTCCAGTCCGAACTTTCCCCGTTCACCCTGAATCCCAATAGTTCAAATCCATTATCCCAGGGTTCATTTCCCACATTGTTATTGCTTAGAATAGCATTACAGTTAACTCCCAGGGTCAATGCGTTGAACTGTTATTTACAGTAAGAAACAAAGTTAAGTTTGAAATCCCACATTTGACTCCCTTTTTATGTGACAATGCACCAGATATACTTATGTGAACAGTGACAGCTCTTTCCAAAGACGCGAACCAGTGATGTCATCGAAATGTAAAATCAACAACTGCTGAAAAGGGGTTTAATAGGGAAACATACAGCACTTATTATGAAAGCAGAAGAGGCTTAAGGTACAATTGTATGGATCAAAACTGTGTTGATAATGGTATACAATTCTATGGGAAATCAGTATAAAAACAGCATAGGCAGCTAAAATACAGTGTCATTTTAATTCTGAGTCAGAGTAAAAAATAATACTTAGCTGTGTACTGATTGAAATGTAGCAGCACACAGCTAAATGTGTGCAGTACACACAGTTAGCTGTGTACTGCACCACATTTAAATGATGCACACTGACAGTCTGTGACAGAATAAAAAAAAGAGGAAAAATGCTAATCTGACAGATATATTCTGTCTATTGTTTTAACAAAAACATTAGTTTCTCAAACTTGTATAAAGCACCTGATTTAATTTGTTGATGACACCACAGGGTTGAATCTGTTTCCTCATTTCTGGCTTTGGGAGTCAAATCAAATATTGATTGGAATACAATGGAACATATTAATTATTTTAGAACATTTCAATCAAAATATTACACAGTGTAATCAGGTTTCCACTGGCTTACAAATACAATAGGCCAATACAAACACAATAGGCCAGTGGTTCCAAAACCTTTTAGCCCGTGACCCAAAAGAGAAATTAGACGTTTACCCGGGACACAAAACTTGTGAAAACAGCAGATCTACAAGCTCACAACGCGTCTCTTCGCACCGTGTTGTGAGCTTGTAGATCAGCTATTTTCACTACTTAAACATAATTCATGGAATTTCTTAGATTTCTCCTTTATTTATTCATTAAATTACTTTGAAAAATCATTGCATTTTTTAAATAATAATAATCAAAAACAAAATGTAGGAAACAAAAAATAAAAAGGACCCACAAAAATGGGTCCCGAACCAATGTTTGGGAACCAGTGCAATAGGCCATGTTCATTTGAAGGAAGCCAGGTGGGGGAGGACAATTTCTTTGCACCGCTGACCACAGATATAAAGAGCTAGATGCCTCGTTCGCCTCTGCATTTCATTGGAGCGACGTGCAACAGTTGTAGTCCGGACATCCTGGAAAAACTAAGGGAACGCTGTCAGTCAAAGTGACTACTGGCCAATCACAGCGCGACTTTTCCGGGACTTATCCAAGGACTACAATTCAATTCAACAGAGCCAGTTCCGATGTTGCGCGTCTCAGCTGTTCTTACAGGCTGCGTACGTAAAGACCCGCCCCCACCTACCTCTGATTGGCCTAGCAACTTCCCTATGTGTGACGCACGTGGAAGCAATGCACACGTGATTCCCTTAGTCGCTCGATGCACATGCATCAGAGTCGAAGGAGGCGTCTACCTTTCTATGTCTATGCCGCTGACTCCTACAGGCTGGGCAGCACCTGTCAACAGGGGGTGTTGAACAGTGAGGATTAGTGTGTTTCTGCACACATGCCATGTCCTCCTGGTAGGGGCTCCTCAGGTGAGCCACTAGGGGTCAGCAGTGTCAAGACTAGACGGAAATTGGCATAATGACTTAATTGTGAGAACATGGGGTGGGGGGGATTAGCAACACTACATCTCAGGGGTCGGGGATAAAGAAGTATATTAACGGTATTTCCTTTTAAAACATACTGTATCTGCACCTTCGTACATGTGCTATATGGTTTCTATCCCTGTGATTTGTGATCAGGCACACCAAAAGTGATTATAGATTACACATAAGTAGCGGACTTAAAAAAATAAATACATGTACAGTGTGCCTGCTTAAAGTGCCCAACAGACTCTCCCTTTACAGTATTGCTTCAAACCAGCGATTAAAGACTGGAGGCACATTTTTTGATGACATAACGATGGGTTGACAACAACCACCCAAACCATTCACTCATTCACATTACAGTACTTTCATTTCATGTAAAGATAAGGGAGGTACATTCATATGTTACACTAGAGGGTATGTGCGTGACATCATCATCATCATTACCGGAAGTTATGCGGGAACGCCTACTGAGTGGCAAAAAAAAAGAAATCTGGCCTTGACAGCTGATACATCCAAACAGAAAAGTCCTATTTGATTGCATTAAACAACAACACTTTGCCACTCACATTGCCATTCAATTTGTCACACACTTTATGCATGCACATACCCTCTATAATATCATATGACTGGTACACCTTATAGTGTCCCAGACACAGTGTTATCTGTCTCACATTCCAGAGGTATTTTTTTTTTAAATTAGACATTCAGCGTCTTGCATGAGCAACGGTTGCAAATACAACATTGTATTTCATTGGTTGAATCATTGCTACAGTATAGCATTAAGACAAAGATGAAAATGTGCATTCCTCTCCTGATAGGACGATGGATTGATTCTCAGGGATGATCCCAGTTTGGCACAGTCAGGGCTACAGAGTATCATCACTTTTCCAAATCCATGCTTAGGTCACGACTGTCAAGTATAGTTGAGCTGCAGCCCCCTACTCCAGTGGTTCTCAACCTTTTCAGGCCGTGACCCCCAAAATAATCATATTTTAGCTGGGGACCCAAGAGTTGAGGAAGTACATTTTGTATAACACAGCTCTATTGTGAAAATAGCCGATCTACATGCTCACAACGCCTCGCAACGTGAGGCGTTGTGAGCATGTAGATCTGCTATTTTCACAATTTCTGTCTCTAATATTTGACAATTTGGCCAATGTTTAATTTGTCATTTTAGAGGTATTAAGAAGTCCACTTAGACAATGTGCAGATACCCTACATTTAAACCTTATGTCGGTTTGTTTACTGTTAAGTGAGAAAACAATGTTTTACATTAAGCTAATCATCTGGGGACCCCCCAAAATATTGTGGGGACCCCCCTGGGGATCCCGACCCACAGGTTGAGAACCACTGCCCTACTGTACCTGCTAGGTTAACTGCTACTGACCCTATGCTCATTTTAAATATGAGCTAATGGTCAATTTACAATATGTATGGGCTGAGGGAACCCATAATGGCTTTGATATGGCCTATGATAAAACGTTCCTTTTCGCTGCACTGCATCTGATAAAAGATTACTTATTGCAAATATGAAATCTTTTGGTAAAATGGATGTATGGTATGCTGTAGATTAGTGTTTTGGAGAGACTAGCCATCAGCGGTAGATGGCACATAGCAAGGTTGTGATAATTATGTCTGATCTCGGCTTGTCCGAGAGCATTTAGATCTACAGGACCAAAAAGTGCACAACGCTCGCCAGGATAAGTTGGAGAGAAATTGATGTGATAGACTGTAAAATATAGAATTAACTAACCTCAGCATGACACGTATACTGTATATCAGACAAGTATTCAACAAGTGTTCCAAAAAGGAAACACATAAAAGCACATGATTCTATTTTCAAGCTTTGTGTCTAAAATCTGGCCTGTGTTGCTTCACATGCTTAAAATGCATTGGTTATTTGTCTTTAAAGCAGCATCACCGGAGGAGGGTCATTCCGTTTTCTAGGGGTCAGGGGAGGGGGAATGTCTATCATTTCAGTTTATTAGCTTGTATTCTTTTTTTGCATTTGTATTTGAGTTTTATAAACTGTTTTGCGATATTTAATGTTTCCTCAATTAGAGAGGAATATTAGAAGCTCTAACAGGCACCTGTGTTTTGCATCAAGCAAACAAACAAACAAACCAACCAAAAAAGGAGCTGGGCTGAATCCTTCTAATTATGCTTAAATCTAGAAACAAGGCATACGCGTTTATTTGCGAAAAATGTTACTCAAAAGTATGCAATGTATTGTTAGATGGATTCTTTTTTTTTATTACAAATAAAATCTAAATGTTTTTCAAAAATAGCAATTTGTTTTAGTTGACCATTTGCTATAGGATGATGCAGAATGCAGCCCAGGTCAAAGTACTACTTACATTGCATTATGCCCTGTCTCAAGCATTTAAATGTTTGCTTTTACTTGGTATGAAAAACAGTCCAAGTAGGTTTAAGTTTTTTTGCAGCCCGACTGTGGCCTAAAAATACTTTTGTTGTATATAAAGGGCACAAAAGACCACTGTCATAAGACTATAGTGTGCCCCTGTTTTGGTTATTGCATCTGCACAATTCAATAACCTTGCCATAATTTCACATATGTGCAAATAGTTTCTGAAGTTGCACACACAATAATAATGGACGTTATTTTCAGATACTGTACACAGCAGGTACCTTTACCATGTGCATCTGTACAGCTTAGTCAATTGGATTTAATCTAAACTAGCAACACAAAATGAAACAAAAACAAAGAAAAAAATATATCGAAATAATATATATAGAAATAATGGTTTTAGAGATTATTTGGTTATTGATTGAAATAAACATACATGTCTTCATAACCTCTCAACTGACAGAGAGCAGGTTTCACAAAAGGCCATTCTTCAAATGCGTCCATCTCCACTTTCCACAGGATGAGTCACACCTGAAACAGAGTGCCACCATTGTCAGTGGGCAGGGTAAGACAGTATAGTCGAGGACCCACATGGCCAAAAGCTCAAAGAAAAGAGGGGTACCTGTGATTTTCTGCCGTACTTTTTATTTCAGTTTTATCTATTAGGTTGGTCATTAAGCTCCACAGAATGAGAGGCCTGCTCTGCCGGAAACATCGCGAAAAAAAATTATGGCCATTTGTATATTCACTGTCCCATTGACTCCACTAGAAATATTAAAAAAAGAAAAAAAGTCTGCTTTAATTAGCATGTGAGGGGTCAAATTAGGGATTCTTCGTGATTCTGAATCCATTGCAAGCATTTGTTTTGCATGAAAAACATTCCTTGGGCAAGATATCAACCCTCCAAAACAGTCAAAAGTGATGAGTCATCACTTTTTTTCCCCACTTTTCACAGTTTTGGGCTGCCGAAAAGTAACCCAAGCAATGTTTTTTATGCAAAACAAATGCTTGCAATGGATTCAGAATCATGAAGAACCCCTAATTTGACCCCTCACATGCTAATCAAAGCATATGTTTTAAAAAAAAATAATATTTCTAGTGGAGTCAATGGGACAGTGAATATACAAATGGCCATAACTTTTTTTCGCGATGTTTCCGGCAGAGCAGGCCTCTCATTCTGTGGACCTTAGTGACCAAACTAATAGATAAAACAGAAATAAAAAGTACGGCAGAAAATCACAGGTCCCCTCCCATTTTGGGGACTGGGTCCCCGACTAGTATGGAGAGAGAGAGAGAGAGAGAGAGAGAGAGAGAGAGAGAGAGAGAGAGAGAGAGAGAGAGAGAGAGAGAGTGTGAGTGTGAGTGAGTGAGTGAGTGAGCGTGTTTGCGTGCGTGTGTATACACACTAGTTTTTCTGGTGGTCAAGAATGGAAGGGAAGATTTAACCCTAACCCTATTAAACTCAGTGTAAATAGTCATTGGTCAATAGGCAGTCCTGAAGTGATGTTTCACTTTTTTTATGTCAAAAAATGTAAAGGTGCAAGGTCTCCATCAAGGTTAAATTTAAAATGACACAATCAGTCATATCCGAAGATCAGAGAGACATAGAACAAGATATGTTCATAGGGAGGGGTTTTCACCTTTACTTTTGTTTTGGGAAAGATTATAGCTGGGTTCATAAATAAGTCAAAGTGTCTCTGGTAGCTGGAATTAATAGTTACGTAAAGCATTGCATTATTTTGTGTGCACTTGAAATTTGCATTGTGTAATACGTACACATTTTATATAATATTTGCCAATTTCGTTTATTGAGAACCCACCATAACATTTTGTGCAGATTGCATTTTGTTCACCTACTGTGACACACAATAGACAGGCCACAGCCAGGTCAGTGCCATACTTCTTTTTAAATATACAGCCTATACTATACTAACTTGAACATAATGGAGTTGCACGTGAACAAAAATATATGCATGTACAATACAAAGTACAAACATATCGTCGTTGTCGGGTGGAAACCTTGTATGTCCAAGACAGTTCGTTTTGTATTTATCATTTTAAAAATGAACTAAACAAGTGAAAATAGCAGATCTACAAGCACACAACGCCTCGCACCGCGAGGCGTTGTGTGCTTGTAGATCGGCTGTTTTCACTACTTTTGTGCAACAGCCTTGTATGATGAAGCAGGACTTTGCTTGGTGAAAAAACATAAAAATTTGAAACTTGGAGATACAAGGTTTCTGCCCGACAGTGACGATATACATGTGCGTAGATATAAACATACAAATAACTTTATATGGATTTACATACACACGTCAACTCATTTCTTTTTTGGTGTAGGCTTTGAAGAAGCTTTAGATCCTTTAGAGCTTAGGCCATTTTCTGTGTTGTCATCTCTTGATGCTACAAGAGCATCTCTTCTCCTGTAAAAAAAGAGATTAGATTAGAATATGAACTACAAATGTAAGAGACAATTGCAGGACACAGGATACTGATATCATTAGAAACAGTACAAGTTTGCTACAGTCAAAGTTGGTATTTTTTATTTTATCCTGCCTCTCATCGTGACTCACTTATTATCGTCCATTGTTTTTAGTACGTAGAGAATGAAGTTCTTAATCAACATGATGACCATCAGCGCAGCGATGCCTCCACCCACCGCAGCGGCTATGATGATGGTTACTGTGTTGTCCACTACCCTTACTGTAACAGAGGAAAACATCTATGATGATGGTTACTATTGCGGCTGTAGGCCATTCAAAAAGAGCCGCGAGGAGCTAAACATGAGAGTGTAGACACTTGTATGACGCGCACGCAAAAGAATTCAGGTCCACAGCAGGCATCGCGTTTGACCATTTAATTCTTAGTAAAACAGATAAAGTATAACAGTTCCCAGCACACTATTATACTACCGTTGATGTTATTTTACGTTTGATGCAGTCAACAGAAATTGTCGCTCCCACGCTCACCCCCTCTCCGTCCAAATTCCCCAAACTACTGGTGCCCAGGTGAACGCCATAGTAATCAACGTGGCAGCGCCCCAACTACGGTGCCCGCGCCCACCACCAGTGCAGTGCCCAAGCTGTCAATCAAAGGTGCATCTATTCATGTCAATAATAAAACACCAGACCTTACATTTAAGTCATTCTGGCTCCTACAGTTACTGTGTTGTCCACTACCCTAAGGGCGAATGCATACTCCACTGTTAGGGGCCTTTTCCACAGGCAAAGACCCGGTTCGGGTTTTTTCTCCCGCCTATGGGATGAACCAGAGGTGAGCTTTTCCACCGAGAACCGAGTTGATTCCAAACCGTAAAAGTTGGTTCACGGCCGGTTGACAAGAATGAACCAAGGTTCCAAGAAAATTGCCATCCCATAGGCGGGAGAAAAAACCCAAACCGGTTCTTTACGGGTGGAAAAGGCCCCTTAGAGCCGAATTCATGAGATCATGTGTACTGATTCGCGTGAAATTTTGATAAAATCTGTAGGAGTAATATAACGATTTTTTTTACATAAGTCGGGCTCCTGGACAGTCCTGGTGGCGCTATAAAAGGCATATGTGAAAAATGCATGGCAAAGGTTTTTCCTTGTTAAAGGAACAAGTTGATGCGCACATCCTTTTCAAGTGCTGGTGCTGTGCTCAGTATAGAATTGAAAAGGAATAGAAGCCTGCACAACAGCTGATGCTCCACAGTGTTTTTTAAGTTTCAAAAACAAAGTTTGATGACGTTTTGACCATCAGCTGGCCTTCATCAGGAGGTATATCCTTTTAAAGGTTTTTCCTTGGCCTCTAGGGAGTGCGCATGCAACGTTTTACACTGATCAGTGGGGTTATAGGTAAAAACATGAATCAGCCTGTTATAGCGGAAATTGCACAGTGTTCAGGATTTGAGGCATTTCGTTCGAAAGGGAGCACTCCTGCAAACTTTGGAAGCTAATCAGAATTGAATCTGAAACATCTGAAAGAACCGTTTTGTTTAATGACCACAGTATAGAAATACTGTGTACCAATTTGCGTGTTTATTGGACAAAATATGGAGTACAGTCTAAAAATGTGTTTTGCACAAATCGGCCTCATGGTGGCGCTATAGAGGGTATGCGTGTGCATAAAGTGAATGGAAAGTTGAGTGGCAAATGGAGTGGCAAAGTGAAAGTGAGTTTAACGTTGTTTAACACAATCAGATAGGACTTTTCTGTTTGGATGTATGGGCTGTCAAGACCAGAAAGTTTTTTTGCCACTCAGTAGGTGCTTCCCGCATAACTTCCGGCTATGATGATGATGTCATGCGCATATCCTCTATAACAGGCACATGTGAAACAATTGGGCCAGAGGTCAATGAGACAATGTGGTTGAGTTAGGTGTGTGTGTGTGTGTGTGTGTGTGTGTGTGTGTGCGTGCGTGCGTGCGTGCGTGCGTGCGTGCGTGCGTGCGTGCGTGCGTGCGCTTGCGTGCGCGTGTGCAAGAGAGGCAGCATGTGATCATAGCAAGGCTTTGTTGAACAATTTATTTTCTGGATGTTTGATTCCACAGGAGATGACAACCTTGTCAAAAGTTCCATATCATTTCATTGGTTGCCAGCACAATCATTAGGCTATTTTGGATTCATGTCAATTTGTGTTTTCAGATATTTAACCACTTGAACTGTCAATACCTATCCCCTCTACACCAAACCTCTTTGCAGAAAATAGCCGATCGTCAAGCTTACAACGCCTCGCAGCGCGAGGCGTTGTGAGGTTTAGATCTGCTATTTTTGGCCAAAGTTATCAGAATCTGGTTAAGAATATGGCTAAAAAGCCACTCACACTCGTCCACCACATAGAGGGTGAAGATGGCAGTGTGGTTCCTGCCCTTCTCCTTGGGGTTGCGTCCAAAGCAGTGCCACTCGCCCTGGTCATCAAAGGTGATGTTCCAGATCAGGAGGGAGACGTTATGCAAGTCAGGGACGCCGATATAATCCACTCTATCCCTGTAGACTTTCAAACCTTCTGGGAATATCCCATCATCAGGAATCAAACCCTCAGCCACCTGAGTAGAGAAGCAAGCTGTCAACCACACAACTGCTACTTACAAAGAAAAGAAAAATAACACAACATACCAGGAGGGGATATGGGAAATGGGACAGATCCATGTTGATGACACGACTTTAGAGAGATACTGTGTATCGCTTTGCGTGATTTTAGGCCAAAATCTGTAGGATCAGTGTCCAAAAATGTGTTTTGCAAAAAATCGGCCTGATGGTGGCGCTATCCACTTGTACACTCTCAGAGTTAAATTAACATTAAAAGTATCCCTGGCTAATGAGCCTTATATGTCTTAATACTAGGGGTAAAAATCTTTTTTTTTCCAACGATCTAATATATCGATATGCAAACAGCAAAATATCGTATCGTTTGGCTTTGTATCGTATCGTTTTACAATGCAAATAATCGTTTTGAATCGTTTTGCAATGCAAATGATCGATTGTATGGAAACTAAGTATTTGGACCTTGTATTTAGCATATATAGACTTTATAGCTACTCTTGGTCTATCGATAAATGTGTGTAATCACTCTTTGCACTCTTTGCCTGCTTTATCAGCTGTCTGGAGCCCAGTGTTGTTGAGAATCAGCTATAACAATGACTGATATGAGGGAATTGTTTTGGGAACTCATGCCATGGCGGCGCCTATATTTTTGTCTAGCTGAAGACAGCTTGAATCTTACAGACGCTACAAGACACCATCTTTGCCCAATGGAAAATACCAAATCATAAACTATTGCCACTGACCAACGTACCCAATATTGACAGCAGAGTGTGTTATTATTTAAAACATATCCAATAGTGACAACACTATAACAGTAAAGAAGATACATGTAGCGCCTGCGCTATACATGTACTTGGTTGTGTGGTGGTGTCCACAATAAAGATTGCATCGCTCACAGCGTGACCCATTGTGGGCTTGTAGGTCTGTTATATTCCACGCCTGACACCACGCACACTTTAAGGGATATTTCACTTTCAAACATGTTTGGGGTCATTTTAAGGTCTGCTCCGGCTTTTGTGAGGAAGTTGCTTGATTCAGTTTATATTCATTTTATCAGACATGTGTGTTTTCTCTATAACCTTTTTCATCCATTATTTAAATTATTAACACGGCCCCCTCGCAACAATATCACGAACCAAAGACAGATGTTTTAGACAGATCATGGTTAAAATGGAGTTTGACGTTACAAAGGGATTGTATAAGAAGGGGGTGTGTCTGATCAAATATCTAAATATTGAATCAAGCAACTATGGCTTAGGCTTAGGGGTCCACACACCAGAGTAGACGTTATAATGACCGAAAACACATTTGAAAGTGAAATATCCCTTTAAGTATATCAATCCTGTCCGAGACTGTGTGCGTGCCTTGCCTTCTGCATGGTGCCATTGTCATTGAACTGCCAGTTGAAGTACAGATTCTCGATGCCAATACAGCTTGCGTATGTACAGGGGATGAGGACTGTGCTCCCATTGAGTGCCTCCAGGAAGGGGATCTTCCCAGTATTCATCTCAAGGGCCTGAGCAGACCACGCACCTGAGGAGCATGGCAGGAGAGAGAACAACATATCAGAACTGAAGATGGACCACTGGGCACAGTCAAAGAGACACATTTAGCATGCAGCAGTGTTGCAGGGTGTTTGAATCCATTGGTGTGGGTGTATTGTAATTACTAGACCGGTGGGCACCGGCCTACTCTGGAATGATGCAAGTTGGGAAAAATGCAAGTTGTGATTCCCCACCCGGTTTTGTAATACCCACGTGTCTGTCTGTCTGTCTGTCTGTCTGTCTGTCTGTCTCTCTGTCTGTCTCTTTTAAAGGAAAAATAGGTAACTTTAAGACTATTCAATATATATATATATATATATATATATATATATATATATATATATATATATATACCTGTATATATATATATATATATATATATATATATATAGAGAGAGAGAGAGAGAGAGATTTTTATTATTGTGCTGGGGTTTTCCTTGCAGAAAGACACATCCCCTGGCTGTATTTCTGTTCTGTTCCACTCTTTATGTTGATTAAATGTCAACAGAAACAGTGGAGGGACGTTTATGTCAGGGGGAGCTCAGCCAGAGCTCTTAAATGCTCCCTTTGAACTTCAAAGGGGTTGTGCACTAAGGTTATTGATTGGGCCATAAAAGTGTCAGGTCCTCATTAGTGATCTCTCTAATCTTTTAAACCCTATTCCTAACCCCACGTGTATGCCCATATATGGAGATATGGGGCATACAGGCATTGACAAACAGATCTCCATAAATGCCTATATATGGGCATGTTGTTCAGATCAGCGATGCAAGTCGAGAACAATGCAGATCGTGAATGAATGCCCCAACCGGTTATGAAATACCTGTTGTACCCATTCCATTGTCTCAAGCACTCAATAAATGTCCCTTTCACATAGTTTTATTTACCTCTCTCAGACAGAGCAACAGACATATTTAAACCTAATAGATCTTCCTCAGCGCTGAACCCATTGTCAGAGTACCTGTTGTACTTGTTTGTCTGTCTGTCTGTCCATTTATGCCCATATACTGTAGAGATCTTTGTATTTCTCTGTCTGATACCCGATGTCCTATGTCCGTAGTACGAGACTAACGTCAAACAAGACTAACGTCATAAAGTACGCAGAGACCGGCATCACCACAGCTGATGTCACGGACAGAACGGCTCATACAAGGAGATATGCAGATGTGTCGTGTTTGATGCCATGCGAAGTGAGCACCGCTTACTTGGATGTCGGTCAGTCCCATCTATGCACATAACCGTACAGTATATAGGCATTGCGGTCGGTTCTGTGGTTCTGGACAACAGGATCTCCATATACATGTACAGTATGTCTAGTCTATATATGGATGTAATGGTCAAATCAGTGGTTCTGGACTGACCGACTCAACGGAAGTCGTCCCGCCCAGCTGTAGTCAGCTGTCAGTCAGCTTTGTTCTCATACCTCATTATCATATCTGTTGGTCATTACGTCACATGACTGCCATACTCAATCAAAGCTCTCAATCAGTAGGGAAGGCCCCTTTCTCGCTTTCTCTACCTATGCTTGGTTTCCGAAGCTTCGGAATCATTCGCTGCTAGCTGCCTCCTCCACCCCAGCCTCCACCTTTGCACGATCAGTCTGGCTAAGATCAAATACTTGTGATTGTCTGATTAAGTTACACATGTCAATGTTGTTTAGCTCAAATACTGTGTTTTGACTAAGTTACATGTCAATGTATTTCTATTGTTCTGCTATTGTATCCCTATGGGGGGTATTGCTTAGCGTTACCTGATTTTGCTTAGCATGCTCAGAAAGCTTGCACAAAATTCAGAGAACATCCCTAACTGTATTCCATTTATGCAATAAATGGTTAAATCTACTTAGACGTGAGTGTTTCTGACTAAACTATTGTTATCTGCGTTCTTACTCATCACCTCATGTAACCCTTCAGCCAATCAGACATCACGATACCTTGATATCGTGATGTCATCCCTTTCCCCCTTTTAAGAGTCAACGGCAATCACACTTGCAATTTCCAATTGCACCTTTCTAGTTTTATATTACTCCTACGCAGTAAATGTACTTTCCACCACTGCTGCTGATACTAGCTCTCTGGCCTGCCCAATGCTTGTGTGTTTACTGCAGTCATTTATGCTATGCTTGTTGTCATATGTAATGCTTGCTGCGATTGTATGCAAGTAGTTGGTGTGCTGGAAATGTTTGGATGTGTGTAGCTGACTTTTTAACTATAGCCCCCTTTCATTTCATTTCTTAAAATGAGAATATTCATTGATTTGTCATTTGTCATGTAGTGGAGTAGGATTGAGACATACAACATGCCACAACCTTTTTACCAGCAATTATTTCACACTCATGTCTATCCTCTCCTTTTCCTCATTTACACTAGACAGAAACTCTTCCTTCTGCTCATCTAAACCCGGAAAGAACCAAATAACACCGGCAAGTCAGTGACATCCGTTTGAAAATGCTATCCTATTTAAATGTTCTGGTCACTCAAAAATCTTGAACTTTAAATACGCTGCCATCTAGTGTATACGTGTGTGAAGAATAGAGATGGAGCCCTAAACAAGGGTAGCTCGATAACCCGATAACAGATTTATTGAGTACCCGGTATCAATAAACTTTGGGCTTATCAAGCTTGTTATCGAGCATAGCGGCCCATGATGTCATGTTTAAACAATCAAGACAAGAGGCGATCAAGAAATTATTACAATACTATCCATATTATAAAGCCATTTAACACTTATTGTACACTATTTGTTACTTTTGTCAATTGTCATCTTCATACAGTAGATGGTGGTCAGCCAAACTCACAGTCACAACAACTGGCCAATAAAAAAAATATACCAGTTATGTTCTGAAATTTGTCGTCTCATATCTTTCCACAAAATATTAGAAAACGCTCAATAGTGGGCTTGATAAAAGCCCGGCTCAATAAGCAGGATCGATAAGGTGCTCATTATCAATAAAAATTAACAAGCTCCATCCCTAGTGAAGAACACACAAACAACCCCCCTCATGCTGGCACATGAGCAAACACAAACAACCCCCAGAGAGACAAATATGAATGCATTAATTATTTGCTAGGCTGACAGGCATTGTGTGTGTGTGCGCGCACGAGCGTGTGTGCGTGTGTGCCTGCATGATATGAGCGAGCGAGCGTGCGTGCGTGCGTGCTCATTGCTAGCCTTCCTCATGTCCTGACAGCTGCAACTCACGACTGAAACAGTAGACTACCTAGCTTGAAGACCTTTCTAGCTAGCTAAGGAATCTAATTCTCGAATTCTCTCTTCTTCCACTGATTCTTTCTTGTTAAAATAGTTTCCATCTGTGTAATTCTCCCCTGCAATAATACCTCATTACGTAGTCAAGGTCAAGCCCCACCACTGCAGTGAGGAGTGATATATTGCTTTGAACTCCAGAGAAGGACAAGCACATGTTTTGTTGTAGTCCCATCTCCCTCTCTGTCCTTCCTGTCCTGTCACACTGCAGCACGGTGATCCTGCAGAAACTGTATCAGTATCAGAGACAGACCAACAGCATCTTCACAGTGTCTGTCTCTCCCTTAATGCCTATTTTTGCTCTTGAAATCTCGTTCTATTAAAGTGCTGCGCATGCATACATACACACGCACAGATATAAGCATCTATTTAATAACATAATTATTAATATTTTCCCAATGGAAATATTGCAGGACCGGACAGTACTTGAAGATGGGGTACCATGATCAGGTATTATGATTATACTAGAAGGAAGATGTTTTCCAAAAAATGTGTACAGAAATTGTTATGTTTTTATGTGGCCACAGCTGGGTGGTGAGTGACCCAGCTGAAGTTAGCCACACCCACAGTGCTGGGTGTATGGTAAAAGAGGAGGGGATCATTTTATGATGTCATTAAATCAGTGTTTTTCGATCTGGCCTTTTGACTCAGAGGCTTTCAGCTTTCAGGAAGTAACCGAAAATACACAGGGAAGACATATTTGCATATTAGACCCCCAGGTGTGAGTAATGTTAGTAATGTTAGTAATGTTAACTCCATAGACACATACAAAACAGAAAAAGTACACAACTATGGCACCACCTCTTTAAACATTGCCGTGGACTGAAATACATTTTGGGCGGTAGGGGATGAAACCATTGCAGGAGCAGGCAGAATGGTCAGATACTGTATCCGGTGGGAGGAGAACTAAGAAAACAGTCCTGCGTGGGGCTCTATCATGCATGGGGCCATCACAATCTCTAGGGTTCATCATCCTGCAATTGGCCTATTAGAACATCTTGTGTTCTCATTTTGGCCCCAGGGTGGCAAATAGTTAGGGTTCTTCCACTATGCATATCAAGTGGGCTCAAGTTTCATGGCAATCCGCCTGTTTGATTTTGAGATAGTTTGCATGCAAGTGGACATTTTAGCCTCACCTAAAGGACAAAAGGAAAGGCCATGGGATCCCTGAAATCAGTATGGGTCATCTTCTGGGGGACATGAATGTGCTCAGCAGGTATCATTCATGCCAATCCACCAAATTGACAAGTTATCTTGTGTCTAAGTGAATCTTTTGGGATAATGGTGGGGCTAGAAGAACGCCTGTGGGGTCACCTAAAGCATGCAGGGTTCATCCTCCAGTAGTTTTTTAAATATACTGTATTGTTGGGGATCAAAGGTGTAGACGGACCAACCAATCCTCGAGCAAACTGTAAAACCATTCTGTGTTTTGTTTCAAAGTTTTGTCTGCAAAGCAAAGTAAAACTTTGCAGCTGAGGCTAAAGTAGAACAGCGATGCTCCAATTTCTAGCCTACATTTGTCATCTTTATGAGAGTGCTTCTAGCATGAACCTGGATTAGCTGACTGTACTTGGGCTATTATATTTAGAATATCTAATAGGCAAAAGAATACATTTTACGTAAACAAACAAATAAACAAATAAATAACTATATATAAATACACACACACACACACACACACACACACACACACACACACACACACACACACACACACACACACACACACACACACACACACACACACACACACACACACACACACACACACACACACACACACACACACACACGCATATACATACATATACAGTACATGACAAAAATCAAATGCTCATCATAATAGTGGTACTAATTCTAGCCTGGGCATTCAGTAGATTTACAAGGAGCACACGTCCTTTTGAGATAGAATTTCATCTAGATAAATATTGAATCAGATGTGTGATGTCATCATCAGGTGTAAAATCCAGAACTGCTCAGTGACATTGTGTTTTTGGCACTGTGCATTAGTCAATGCTGATGCTGAGCTGCCTTATCCACAGAATGATCACCTGCAGCTGCTCTTATAAAGAAAATCGAACCTCTGTTCGAAGTGGAGCTGTGTGTGTGTGTGTGTGTGTGTGTGTGTGTGTGTGTGTGTGTGTGTGTGTGTGTGTAGCACCTCTCTGGTCACCCAGGATCATGTGTACCGATTTTTGTGACATTTGAAGAAAATATGTAGGAAAAGGATCAAAAAGTGTGTTTTGGAGAAAATTCAAGATGGCGGAAAATCTATCCTAGCGCAAATGGGCGTGGCCTATATCGGGAGATGCGTCTTGACCCAAGGAATCCAGGGAAAAAATAATTTTAATTTTCCGACCTACGGTTCAACAGTTACAGGCCAAAACGTAAACTGGGCTGTTATAGCGCCACCATGAGGCCAAATGACACTATTATTTTTTATTTAATCCTTGAAATCATTATGAACCTCCTCTCCAAGTCTTGAAACTGTAGCCCCTATGGTTTGCGAGAGAAAAATAATTGAAAGTGAGTTTTTGCGATTCCCATTATAAGTCAATGGGGAAAATTAATTCACTAATAAATTAATATCAATTAAACTATAGAACCTTTCTCTTAGCAAGTTACTAGCACACGATTCCCGAGTAAGCCGGTCGATTTGACATATGGCGCGAGTGTGTGGTGCAAAAACTGTGGGAGGAGTAGCGTGCCAAACTTTAGGCTACATACAGACAGACACGGACGGACGGCCACACACACGGCCACGTATAGGGAGGTTGTGTTCCACACAGCTCCAAAAAGCTCAGCATTCATCGTCATCATGACATTGCAGGTTTTAGCCTGACTATTAGAATGTATACATTTGCCGTTGTATAGTAGCAGTTGATATCCTCCGGCCAATCAGAATAACAGTATTCACGCAGGCCACAGTGCAGATCCATGACATTGCATTAAAGCAGTGGTTCTTAATCTTTTCAGGCCGCGACCCCCAAAATAATCATATTTTAACTTAGGACCCCCCAACCTGACTTGAGGCATTGCATTTTGTATAACATGGTTTTATTGTGAAAATAGACAATCTACATGCTCACAATGCCTCGCAACGCGAGGCATTGTGAGCATGTAGATTGGCTATTGTCACAATTTCTGCCTCCAATATTTCACAATTTGGCCAATGTTTAACTTGTCATTTGGAGCTATTAAAAAGTCCTTAAATTGTCACTTTAGAAACGTGCATATAACCTCTATAATACACTTAATCGTTATGTTGGTTTGTTTGCTGTTGAGTGAGAAAACAATGTTGCACATTAAGTTAATCATCTGGGGACCCAAAATAATTTGGGGACCCCTCCTAGGGTCCCGGCCCACAGGTTGAGAACCACTGCATTAAAGCTCATGAGTGATACAACTAATGTCAATCTCACATCTGTATATGCAACAACACTTACTGTCATGGAAATTACTATTAAACATATACTGCAAAACATTCTTTACAGCCTGACTCTGATTTCTGGTTTATGAGTAAAAGACGTCAATAGGCCTTCTAAAGGATTACGGTAATACCTTTGATAAAAATGAATGAAACGTTATCGGATCGTTTTCCTGGTTCATGTTGCTCTGGATGACTTTGGTACCTTAATAAACTGAGGGAATATGAATCCAGGTCAACTAGCTTCCACTGACGATTTGCTAGGCTGAATCTAGACTGTCTAGACTTACAGCACATACCCGTTCGATCATTGGGCCACTTTCCTTTGCAGTCATTCGCTTATTGTGACAAAACGGTGGAAATCCATATCCAATCATCTATATCCACCTATTTTTTGACAACTATATAGTTTGTAGTTTGTATTTTGTATAGTATATCCATGTGTATATGTAATGTATTTTGTTGACACACAGGATGTATCATGCATATACAAGACATCACTATACATACATTTGCTCCATAATTTCGTTATCAATGCAGGCAGAATAAAAGGCCACCGTGTCCTCAATGACAGGACACAATATCTCAATAACAGATGATATGATATTACAATACCAGATATGGAACCTTATGGAACCTTCTAGAGCAAATGTTGCACAACTTTGGGACTGCTGACCGATCATGAGGCTATCATATTGTTATGCCAAAAGGTGTGTGCCACGCAGTGTTGCCAGAGAGAAATGTGAGAGAAATAAGAAACCAGGTCTAGGAAAACAAGCACAAAAGAGAATACATTAATTTGGGGGTCCATGACATGAAATATTTGAGAACTACTGTATAATATTACAATTTTAACTTTACAGAAAAAGAAGCCCAAAGTTGCTTATAATAAGCAGACATGGCAACACTGGGGCCAAGTTGTACAAATACAATTCAGTTACTTTGCAAACCTAACTCAGGTCTTTATTACTTGAATAAAGGTCTAGAACCCATTGATGACTTTGCCTCCCAAAATCTCTCACATATGACACCAAATCTATTTATATTTTACAGACACTTTAAATAGCACAATTTCAAACAGTTCTTTGTTTTTATCTATAATCTAGAAAAGTGTTTGTCAACGTCAGGTCTGGGGATGTGTCTGTAACTCAATTAAACAAATGGGGGTCCGCGGCCTAATGCATTTCAAACAGCGAGTCCTTGACATTAAAAAGGTGGCAAAACTTGAATCCTCGTCTCCTCACCATATATATATATATTGCTGAATAGAACCGGAACCATTTTTCTGCATCCTACTGATGAAAAATCTTTTTCACACAAACTATATTAGTCGTCTGTTACCAAAACCAAAATCCTAATAAAAAACACAAAGCCTAATATGCAAATATATTCCAGAAGCGCTGCTACAAAAAAAAAAAAAAAAAACAGTGCTAAGGATAAGGAACGAAACTCAAAACAGGCAGTGGTTAATGGCCAAAGAGGTGTGTAGAATAACACGTTTTAAAGTGTGTGTGTGTGTGTGTGTGTGTGTGTGTGTGTGTGTGTGTGTGTGTGTGTGTGTGTGTGTGTGTGTGTTGGGGTGGGGGGGTCATTTGGAGCATAGTGCCTGTGAATCAAATTACATGAAGCATTAAACAAGCAGAAGTAGGTGAAGTGAAGTAAGGGGTGGATCTTACCAAGCAGCATGGAGAAGACCAGGCTGGTAGCTGTGTGTGTGTGGAGCAGCCTTGTGGGATCAATGATATTCCACTGGACCTCCATGGTGGTCTGCGGGATCCAGCCCGGGTTGTATTGTCCTCGTGTCTATCCGTACCCCTTGTGTCAGTAACTGTAATCCTGTCTTGTCCGCCTGATTTAGGATCTTACGATGCCCCGCAGAGGTGAATCCAAACGGTAAACCTTAATCGAGGTGCTTTGAACCCGCCTGCCAGCACCCCCCACAGCTCTCCTGTGAGAGACACTGTAGGTTAGACAGAGGGCACCGAGTTGAAAGATAAAAGGGAAAAGAAATTCACGTTAATAAGCCACAACCCCAAATACATGAATGACAAAAACATAAGGAGAATCCAGAAAATAAAAACAAAAAGTTACAATACATTGGAAAGTGCTACATAGTTTGAGTGTGCATGTGCAGGCACGCAGGTGAGTGCACAAGCAAACGACATACATGTGCTTCCTTTCCTCGAATGCAAGACATGTATGGCAGGCTGCGAGCGATGTCTCGTGGAGACGTTACAGCAATCGCTGCAGAGCACTGAACTGCATGGCAGAGAGAGACTCAATGCGCACGCAGCCAAGGAGAATCCAGCCGGCCAGCCAGCTAGCCAGTGATTTCACTGCAGAGACCGGCACATTGCAGCGCCAAGGTAGGGCAGGAGACAGCCAGAGAGAGAGAGAGAGAGAGAGAGAGAGAGAGAGAGAGAGAGAGAGAGAGAGAGAGAGAGAGAGAGAGACAGACAGACAGACAGACAGACAGAGACGGACAGATAGAAAGAAAAGGACAGAGAAACAGATAGACGAAGACAGACAGACAGACAGACAGACAGACAGACAGACAGATGAAGACAGAGAGTACAGCAGCAGTTGACCTTACAGACAGGAGGCGGCCGCTTGTCTTCCTGGACAGCAGAGCCCCAAACGATGCTGACTGTTCCTGCTCCGCATGTCCTTCTGGCTGTCTCTCAACTTTTCCCCGTCCCTTTCCTTTGGCTCTGTGCCACCGCACTCTCTCCTCCCCCTCTCCTCTTCTCTCTTCTCCTCTGCTACCCTCCCTCTCTCTCTCTCTTTCCCCTCATCCCCCAGCCCCTCCGTTTCTCCTCCATCACCCCGTTTCACTCCTCCTCCTCTGTGGTCCCCCGCCTCTCGCCTGCCCCTTACAATCGACTCACTGGGGGTGTGTATGCAGACCCAGGCACTTTTGTCTGAGTGTTTGTGAGGATCAGAGAAAGTTCTGCAGTGCAGGCTGAGGAAGGGAGGTATAGCACAGGCCATACAGACCATCATATATAAAAACAGTGCTTAAATACTGTATGCCGAGCACACTGGTCAATGTTAGGGCCTTTGCGAAGTCCTGCCACTCATTCTATCAGGTTAGGTCTTGTAGCACAGCATAGCAGAATTCCACGTAGATTATTGCATGCCGGTAGGACACAACACAATGTCGTTATTTTCCATATTATCTCTGATAACTGGACATGGGAGAATATGTTTCTGTTTCCCTGCAATGTGAATGTGACTTTGAAAGCTGTTCTTCATCCACACTATTCCAATTGCTTCCCTGTCACTCTGCACTTATCCTTCACTGTGATAGATACACGACTTCAGTATCCTGTGACTCTGCATTTCTCTCTCTCTCTCTCTCTCTCTCTCACACACACACACACACATCTTCTCCCCTCTCCTCTCGGTTTTTACATTGCTATGGTAGACAGGCAGACAAAGATTGTAACCCTGGCTTAGTGGCTTTTCCCTGAAAGGTGAGCTCTAGCCAGAGTCATATTCTCCTTGCTAAGGGAAATCAACAGCCACAAGCCATAGGCAATCTGTATGTGTGTGTTTGTGTGTCTAGGTATGTGCAATACTGTATGTGAGACATTTGAGACAGAGGAAGGTCAAACTTCCTAGTATCAAATCAAAAATGGTTACTCTCTTGTGATAAGCATGACACAGCTGGAGGAGACATTAACATAATTACATTGTTACACATCGTCATCCACAAAAACACTGGCCCATTTCCTTCCTGTTGTATTATATCAAAGCATTAGTCAACAAATGCTGACTGTTAATGTCTGTGTTGTTTATCGAACACAAACATAACAAAGGAATTGCTTAGCTCAGTGTTCCTGGAATTTAGCAGGTCGATTTAGCTCTGATTAGTTTAGTTTAGTTTGGAAACTTTAAAGGAACACGTCACCTCAGTTCAACCTTATCTCCATTTATCAGTCGTCACTAATGCTCAGGATGGTACCACAGAAGGGCAATGTGTCGAGGTGTCCCTGAGCAAGCAGGCAAGCAACCAGAGAAGCCAGAACCGATGCCTTCGCCTCAGACCTCACGATTCACAGAATTCTGTGACTACGACTTTTTTGTCCTCTGGGTCCATTAGAATGTAAGATAGCCAAAAATAGCCAATCTACCAAGCTTAAAACGTGTCGTGCTACGTGAGCTTGAATAAAGGCTATTTTCTTATTTATTTATTTTGTTAGAAGAATATGGAATCATTAAAAAAAACTCTTTTCAGATGGCTGTCAGTGTCCCCAATCAAATATTCAAATAAATGTGGGGGTCCTTGACATGAAAACGTCTGAGAACCACTGTTATGCACACACTAGGAGAAGATAGGGTCTCCTATGACTTGCAACTTTAAGAAGCTGAACCGCCGGTTTAAGCTGACACTTACTGTAGTAGCAGCCAGCTGCCGTTCCAGCCAGATAAGCATATATTTCACTTCCTATGCAACTACAGTGCTTTTGCTCAGTAATCTATTATTCATAATCATGGGGCAAGTTATTTCCTGCCTCTTATATGTGGGGACCCTATTAGCTGGAAGCTGATACAATGGTTTTCTAATTTGGAGTACACATTGTTTGTTTATTTCTTGTCAGAAGCTTAAGTTCCAATGTATTATTTGTTTATGGGTCTGTGAAAATGGGCATACAGTAGTAGCACTGCATTATCCATGCACTTTCAACCTGGCGTCTCTGTTTTGTGCATGGCAAAGATTTTTAAAACATAAAAAAAGAACAGATTATATATCGTATAAGTAATGTAATTGGGACTGGGATACCAATGACATGTTGTTGATTGATTTGGCCTGCATTGCTAGTCATAACTCAAATTGTGAATAGGTATAAATGTGACAGAGAACCCAGAATTGGACATTGAGTAGAATGTTGCAATGAGAGGCCATCAAAAAACTTGCTATACAATCATGACATGCTTTAAATTAAATCATCACCGTTTCTGTGTTTCCTTAGTGTTCTCGGGGGAGTGGGGGTGGACCGTGCTTGTTCGTCTGCTTTCGGCGCTTCCCTAAAACTGTGCGACCCAATGTGACCAGTGCAGGTGTCGACACTAAAAGCTTGTTCATACTCCAAGGTGAGGTGAGTAGCTACTCACCTTTTTAGGTGATAACAAGTTGGGCAACCCGAACGCAAACTCCACATGCCAGGGGCAGGAGGGCAACACTTAGGAGGGCAACCCTCCGTGTATTCGGCATCAGACGCTTTCCAACACCGCCGCTGACGTCGGTGCAGTGGAGAGCTACCGTAAAACATTCACACACACAAACAAATATACCTAAATCCCACTCAAATTATCAACTATGACTATCACATTCTATTCACAAAATATACATATAAAAGTAATGCAATAGAAGAAATAACACTACAGGAATGAATTAAATACTACCCAGTATACATGAAGCCAGATAAACAAAAAATAAAAAGTAGGAACAAATAATAAAGAGTACGGGAATGAATTACATGAAGCTAGATAAACAACCATGAACAACAATGTACAGTAGATGTCTGGATGACATGTCCCAACATCTCCTTGAAGGAGTGGGCTGTCCTTCAACCATTCGAACCAATCATCAAAAGGTTATGCAAAATGCCCACATTCTGACATGTAGATGTGGCCTTGGGCTACTCTCAGTCAAAACTTTTACATTGTAAACATTTACCAAATAAAATAAATTACTTATTTCCTATCAAGTACACACAACATGAAGCCTTGAATTCACGTAGATTCCTTTGTGTTTTTGTCGTATTCCTAAGCCATTAAATCAATGATCGGGTGGCTGCTCAGTAGGAGACTCTTCTACTGGATCGACGGCGCCGGTAATGAAAATAAGTCCTTTTTTTGGGTGAACTACTCACAGTAGTTAAAAGACAACTCCGCCCTAAATCACTTCTAGGCTCATTTTCCTACTTATATTGATCCAAAAAGACTGTCCATGGGGTCTATTAGGCAGAAATGCCCGTTGTCCAGTTCCCCAGCAGAACCTACTGTAGCAGCTTTCATAACATAGAGTTGAGCCTATAAGCTTTTACACTATTTGTTGTGGTCAAAAGTGTTTTTATTTTTCATGAATGTGGTACTAGTTGTCATTACAAACACATCCATGTCATCGTTGTCCCACACAAGTCATCACACTCTGCTAAACAGATGTTATGCTTTTATGTGTTTTGCTAAGTCCCGGAAAAGATGCCCTGTGTTTGGCCAGAAGTCACTTGTGCCGAATGCTCACCCCAAAATATTATTTATGATATTTTGGTGGCTTGTTTGGGACAACCAAGGCATGGATGTGTTTGTAATGAAAACTAGTAACACATTCATGAAAAACAAAATCACTTTTTAACACAACAAATAGTGTAAAAGTGATAGGCTTATATAGCCTCCACTCTATGCTATGACAGCTGCTGCGTTCTGCTGGGGAAACTGTACAACAGGGGCATTTCTGCCTAATAGATCCCATGGACAGTAATTTGGGATCAATATAAGTAGGAAAATGAGCCTAGAAGTGATTTAGGCCGGAGTTGTCCTTTAACAGCCCTGAAAAACATCCCTGTGCGTGTGCAGGCATGTGTGCCCGTGTGGGAGCTCTCAGCTTTTGTCAGATCTAAGAAGGGGGGTTCCACAGAAAAAAGGTTGGGAACTACTGCAGTTACGTATAGGCTACATTATAAGGGTGTGTGGTGACTGGTTGAGTAATTCAAACTCGTACAAGGAAGTATAAAGCAGGCTTATGAAAGCTAGAGAGGGTGTGGAGGTCTAAGTCAGAGATAGAGTGTGGAGGTGCCTGCCAGTACTTGAGTAGAAGTAGTAATACCAGAATGTAGAATAAGTCTGTACCAAGTAAAAGTCTATTCAGAATTTACTTGAGTAAAGGTACAAATGTATTGGTATCAAAATATAGTAAAGGTACTCATTAAGCACAATGTCCCATTTCACAAGTTTCCAAACTGCGTAGAAATCTTTTGAAAATAGTAGATCTACAAGCTCACAGCGCGTTGCATCGCGACCCGTGGTGAGCTTGTGGATCGTCCGAAGTAAAGAAAGTGCTAAAGTGGTTAATGTAGCTTATGTTTTGTAATAATAATAATCAATAATAATTTCAAATAATTCTAGTGGAATAAGAGTACAATATTTGGATGTGAGATACGTATTGGAGTAGAAGTAAAAGCATTGACAATTGGAAAATACTCAAGTAAAGTAGTTGTACTTAGGTGCAGAAGTACTTGAGTACTGCATGTACTTCAGTCACTTTACACCACCGGAGGCTGCAGGCTCACTGCTCTGCTGTCTATGCCCCTCCACTGGAGTATCATTGCAGCAGTGGTGGGAACTCTTCCAGAACTGCAGGAGAAGGGGGGGGGGGGGAGAGACAGTGTTTTGCTGCAGAAAGCGGGGGTGCTGCAGATCTCTGCAATATTGGAACTACAGGAGGCTGCCGGATCATCACCACACCACACTGCATCTACACATGTAGTCCTATGTTGTTATTGTTCACGCAACACACACACACACACACACACACACACACACACACACACACACACACACACACACACACACACACACACACACACACACACACACACACACACACACACACACACACACACACACACACACGCGTTTGCATCACTATAATTGTGAGGACATCAACATTTTAGGACAGGGATTTTATGAATGTCATTTCTTTTAAAACACTAATCATAAATAGCTAACTCTGCTATTTTTGGTGCATGACGTCTGAATATGAATAACTCCAACCCCTAAATCTAATCTATGAAAGTCTAACCCAAGCTGAATCTTTTCCTAATTGTAAGACGCCCAACAAACAAAAGAATTAACCATAGTACCACCATTTCTCTGAGACCGGGAAAATGTATATTTCTCCAAATCAACTAAACTTATGGGGACATTTGGTCCTCACAGGTATGGTAAGGCAAGTACTCATGCACACACAGAGGTGTCATCTGCTATTACTGCAGCAGAACATCTACTGCTCCAAGGGGGAGAGAGATGGGAAGAGCAGAGACAGCACATGATTTAATCCAGCATAAATTCATGCATGTGCAAACACACACACACACACACACACACACACACACACACACACACACACACACACACACACGCACAACAGTACGAGTCTAGCCCGCAACATCTAAAATTGAAATGTGACTTTTTGTAGAAAATCAATATTATATTGTTTGCCTGGTGCTACACACACACACACACACACACACACACACACACACACACACACACACACACACACACACACACACGCACACGCACGCACGCACACACACACACACACACACACACACACACACACACACACGCACCCTTGAACTCTGGCACATATCCCACTCAAGTGACTCAGTAGCTATCAAACAAGATAAAACAAGGCAGGGACATTTAACAGTACAGCAAAGACCAAACCTGAATAAATAATCAAATAAATAAAAGGTCACAACACCTATTATTTACTTAACCTGCTCTCTTGGGATATGTACTTTTAGAGGTGCAGACTAGGCTCTGTGCATACTGCTTAATGTAGTGCCAGGAACAGGAAATGGGTATGTACAGTATGTATGCCCCCTTCTGGAAACCCAGGACTACAGTTATGCACAGAGCACATTCAAACTGCCTCCGCCCCCATATAATCTGTGCTGAAACTTTACAGAACCCATCTATTCCATGCCACTGTAAATACAGGAATACATGTTTTACTTGAAATGGTTAAAATAACGTGTTGTTGCATGCTAGAGATGTTTTTATTGTGTCAATTAAAGGATCATCTTTGTGTCCCTGATCCAGAGAGTTAATAGAAGAGAAGGCAGCTTGTGTTTCACCTGAACAAAGTCCTGTTGTGCCAGGCAGGCCTCCACACGTCACAGGGCAGGTCTTCTCGTGTCACAGGGCAGGCCTCCTCATGTCACAGAGCAGCGACTGGTCACTTCTCCCCTGTGATACAGCAAGCACTACTTCCAATATGTTCTTCAGGTGGGCAGCATGCACAAAAGCATGGACTATGCAGAAAACATTTCTTCTGATGTCGACTGATTAGAAAGAAGAATGGGTAAAACACAGCATATGGGACTGGTAGACAATGGGTAAAATTGTAGGCAATTATAGTATAGGTATAGTCCACCCTGTAGACAATATGCCTTTCGGTTGGTTCAAGCGGAAGTGGCGGAAGTCTTGCGTTTAACGGAGGTTACGTCATGCGTTGCAGTCTTCCGGTGAAATTCTCACGGTGGAAGTTGAACGCTTTCTGCCTTATGTCACCAGGCTTTTCTCTTCGCAGATGAGTAAGCCTGGCTATGCGAGGCTAGGTATAGTCAGACATTAGACAGTGACACTTAACCCCATAGGGCATACATGGGCAACTGGCGGCCCGGGGGCCACATGCCCCCAGAATACTGAGATATTATTATTTTGGCTGTTACAATTCCAAACATGACCTGCTTTAATTCCGTCAGTCTGTATTAGTAGCTTAATGACTAGTATAGTAGTATTAAATGGTCTTTTTTATGTCCAATGTATTTGTATTTAGGTTCATAAAGTTAACATGAGTATATAACTAAATGCAATTGAAATTAAATCAAAATGTTACTTTTCAGGATTCCAATTAAAAAATAATAATAATAATTCAGAATTCCAATTCAAAAGAAGCAAAAATAGCCGATCTACAAGCTCAAAACGCATCGCAGCGCGATGCGTTTTGAGCTTGTAGATCTGCAATTTTTGCTTCTTTTGTATGAGATGCTAGAATGACAAAGTAGGACGTAGCAACATGCAATGTGGCCCTCTGATGTGAAGGTGTAAATATAGTGGCCCTCGCCATCATCAAAGTTGCCCACCCCTGCCATAGGGGGAGAGTGGGGTAAACAGACACTTTTTACATTTGCTCCCCTCTAGGGCAAACTGAAAGATATATAAGTAAAAATGTACACTTGTCCCAGTAAGTTCGGATGTTTCCTAACATTTCCTAACAAGTTATCACCAGAATGTATTCAAGACAAAAGGCAGTGAAAATATGATTATTTCTTTTGGTGGTCTTGTGTCTCACTTTACTGAGACAGACCAGAGAAATCAAGGGTGGAAGTGATCCACTTACTTTTTTCACTTTAAAACTACCATAAAAACACAAAACCCCACAGCGTCGGCAGGTTAAATATGCACAATACAAAAAAAGATTTACATAGCAGATTTTTTTAATATTGTTTGTCCTGTCATTTCCAACTGTATGTTGTTGAGCAGAGGATTGGGTACTTTTCTGTTTTCGCTCTGCATCAAACATCTTTGCTGAAAATACCCGATCCACAAGCTCAATCTGCTAAAGTTTTCCCAAAATGACAAATGCTGGGGTCTGAGTGGTTAACCCCCAACTGCTCCCTGAGGCACTGCCCCCGTAACTCTGATACTTAACCCAATACTTAACCTGGAAAGCATCTGTCACATTTTAACCACTTTAGCCATTATTTTATACTATTTAAAATAATATTTTTTTAGCTATTCAAAAATAGCAGATATACAAGCTCATGATGCAGTGTGCCGCTCTATGAGCTTGTAGATCTGCTATTTTTGAAAAATCATGAATATTTGTGTGTGTGTGTGGGGGGGGGGGGGGGGCTTGACATGAGAACCACTCATCATAGAAACACAAGTTTTTCAAAAACCTTAGAAGGATTTAAAGACATTCGTATAATCGGTCCTCTGGTCTTAAAGGCTTAAGTGCCGATACCACATTTCACAATATATGCAAACATAGTGACAAATACAGCAACTGGACCTAATGTTAGCATAGCATATCACATGGTTAACCTGTTTATTAAAACAAGGCTATGTAGTTGCCACTGACTATCCACCTGCTATGTTCAGCTCTATGCTCTATGCTCATAGACTGTGGTCACAGTAGCTTAGGCCAACATTTCAGCATCTGTTCATTCATTAACAGGGTTAACAGACTTTCTAATGCATAATTGGGCACGCAGCCTCTCTCCGAGATAATGATACAATCCAAGGTTGTTGTTACAACTTTCCCCTCATATCGAGTATTTTGACACACACCGTTCGCAGACAGTCTGTATAATGACCTTGAAGAGTGTACAAGACTTGTATCCAAATGGTCCCAATAGACCCTACGGTCTATTTGGTTTCCATTTGTACACTCTTAGTTGCAAATAGATACATTAACACTAAAAGGATTTTTATTGTCTAGGAGTGACTTATGACACGCATATTTAGGAGTGGCTTATGACACGTATATACTATATTTCACAACAAAGGATACTAACAATCTTGTAATTAAAAAAAACAAAACATTTATTAAAAGAAATATATTTGTCAAACAGCTAAAGACAATTTATAAAAACATAACGATGCTTATCAAGAAAATGTGGACACAATCTAAGAATAAAAGAATTTGCACAATGTAATGGTTTTCTGGTTAATACTACCCTGGGGGACCATTGATGACAATGGGTAGGTTCATGGAGGGCATGATTAGGCCATAACAGTTAAAAGCGCTGCAAAGATTTCTTACATTCTATTTCTAACAAGCCCACTGTGATATATTTTAATATGTGTATTAAAATCGAACAGCATTTCCCACTGTGAGTAACTGTTTGAAACGAGCTAAATACAATGCAACACAAAAAAGAAAAAGGGGAAAAAAAAGGCGAAAATGGCCCGGCCCTAACTGGGCAGGCCCGAGGCCCTACCCGACCCTAAATGTCGGGTCGGGTTTGGGTATGGTCGAGTTCTCATTACTCTATCACAGAGTAATAGTAATAAAATAATAATACAAATATATTTTCTTTTTTCATTGAGCCGGAGCCCTACCCGGCCCGACTAATTAGCATACATTTTAGGCCCTACCCTACCCTAAATGCCGGGTCGGGTTCGGGCAGAATTTGAGAACACTAATCCACCTGCCCAGAAGGAAATTCATATTTTAGTTTGGATCTGTAGACAATCGACATCAACAAAACATAAGTGATGGCAGTGTTCTTGTTATCTCCCAAAAAACTGAGACTTGCATCGACCAACATTCATAAAACTTTTGCAATCCATTTTCACGATTACATCAACCACTTAACAGTGCAGTACGTTAACATGCCTGACAAAATGTAAATAACGTTGCTGTCAGGCAGAAACCTTCTATGCATGTCCAAAACCATGATGGAGGGGGGGTATACTATGTATACTATATGTACAGTAGTTTAGTCAAAGCTCTTGTTAATATTTTGCATTGGTTACATATTTTTTAAAGCAACACACAGACTAAACCACTTTCAACCTTGCATCCCTATTTTGGACATGTCATTGCACATTTTCAATAAAAAAAATAATACTATAGGAATTCAGTAAGTAAATAGCGTCCATTGGCTCACAGTTCGTCGCACCGCAACATGTGAGTTTGTACTGTAGGTCAGCTATTTACACTACAATTGCATGACATGTCAACCCTTCAAGGTACATAATCGTCTAATCGTGATTATTTGACATTATCGCAATTATTTTGTCATAATCGTGAATGTTGAAAAATTTCCGAAATAGTGGAAATAGCAGATGCGACGCGTTGTGAGCTTGTAGATCGGCTATTTCCACTATCAAAGTTATTTTTTAAGTAGTAAGTTGTCAAATATGTCAGTAATTTATTTGTGTATTTAGGTTATGTGTCATATCTGCCATGTGCAATTTCAAAGCCTAAAGGCCAAACAGAAATGTAATTATCAACGACAAAAACGGAATTAAATCGTTAATCGCCAATTATTTGAGTGACAATTAATCGTCCTGTAAAATGTCATATCGTGACAGCCCTACTTCAAGGTCCATTATATATTGGAATTTGAGCCACAGAGATTTAGCCTCTCAGACCAATATTTTGTTTTCGATGTTTAAGATTTTGTCCACAATTCCTTGCTGTATTGATGTTGGTGCCATAGGCGCGATAACAGGCTTTCACATTCTCGAGTTCTTAATATATAATGCGGATGTTTAACAAAGATATAACTCTTGAGAGCGTGAAATGAAACCAAATGGACCCATTTTACACTCTCAAGAGTTAAAGATCTATGAAGGTTAATTTGGTTACCAACTCTCTATCACTTAGCTGGGGACCAACTGGAGACCCCTCAAAGGCCACTGGTTGAAAACCACTGGAATAGGGCATTCATTGGATGTTATAATAGTGATAAAGTTAGGGCTGTCACGATTATGACATTTTACATGACGATTAATTGTCACTCAGATAATTGCGAATAATGATTTAATTGTGTTTTTGTCATTGACAATTACATTTCTGTTTGGCGTTTAGGCTTTGAAGTTGCACATGGCAGATATGACACAACCTAAATATACAAAGAAATTCTACAACTTTATACTTTAAAAAGAACATCTACAAGCTCTACAAGCTCACAACGCGTCACATGGCGACATGTTGTGAGCTTGTAGATCTGCTATTTCCACTATTTTTTTTAAATGTTTGAAAATATATGAATATTTTTCAACATGGCAACGATTATGACAAAATAATTGCGATTAAGTCAAATAATTGCAATGAGACGATTATGTCATAATTGTGACAGGACTAGATACAGTAAGACAGGAAAGGTTTATGCCATCAATGGAGTGAACCTGAATCAATCATCTCCGCCGCCATCGTCATCGTCGTCATCATCGTCCTCTTCTTCACCGTCTCCCTCCTCCTCATCGCCTCCACTGCTTGCTTCTGACTCTTCATCTGAACTTTCAACCTCTATCGCCTTCTCCACCGTTTTCAGATGAATTGCCTCTTCGGGTTTACTGATAAACCCCACACAAACACATAACATACATGAACTTCCACACACACAGATGTTGACAGCTATTAGGGCTGCAACTTTTAAAAAACGATTATTTTCTTCAATTATTCTTTTAGATTCGTTTTTCAATTAATTGAGATATACAGTTCTTTTTATAATTATAAAACAATTACATAACTTAAGCATTATTTGTCACATAATGGGATTGTGCAAAAGTATGTTAAAATCATCAATTTACAAGCTGATGATTGTCTATTTTAACAATTTTTGATATTCTTTTTACTTTTCCCCTATAACATACTGTAACACCAAAAAAGGGATTGATGACTAATGGATTATTTAATGATTTTCTTTTTCTTTTTTACAATTGAGCAAATCAATTAGTTTGTTTAACTCTTGCATCCCTAGGTGGATATCCCATCCAAGATGTAATAAATGAACAAAAAGGTTGTGTTAGTTTACCTCACCAAAAGGCCAAAAGCAGAACAGAAAGAGAGAAGAAACCACGGAGAATCCAATATCCAGACTTCTTGACTTGGAGTGAACCCAGACATAGTGTACAGTATCTTCCCTCCAGACCACCACAAAGAACTGATGCACAGCATTCATCGTTGGACAAATAATTACTACAATATTAGTTCATTTAACATCTTCATGATGAAAAAGATGAGCCCAGGGCACTCTTCATAAAGTTCCAAAGCTTTAATACCAGGCTAGTTCATAATAAGTATTCCGTCATTTCCGTGACTTGCCTTGGACTCATCTTCTTTTTGAGTATGGATGTTTTTTCACCTTTTTGAACCAAAGACACCATTCTAAAAACTTTTCACAAGACTTGCCTTAGCTCTCCTTTTTTTCTATTTTATCCTCCAAAACATCATAAGTTATAGTAACTGGCCTTGAGTTGCTAATTTCTTCTGTATGTTCACAGTTGAAGGTAGGTAGGTTGTCTATGTTAAAAGTGTTATTACTTATGCCAGCGTAGGGCGCAAGTACTGCGTTCTTTGTTTCTGTATGTGGTGGTGTGTGTCTGTGTTTACGCCTGTAGCCAATCAGAGAAGGGCCGTCCAAACCATAGCCAATGAGGGGCCAGCATTCTTGGAGACGTCACCATCAACAAGCGCGACCTGATATAAATAACAAGGCGCAAGTTGGCACCTCGACTAACCCTAGTGCCAACTTGCCCACCCACATACATACAGCACCGATTGCAGTACTTGCGCGCTCTGCTGGCGCACAAGTAGGCCATACATGGCCACGAGTGCACAACGTGCAAGTTGGCACCTTGACGTAGGGACCGATGACAGTCCAGACAGACACGGGGACAAACAGACAAAGCCAGATGTAGGAACGATTAGCACTGCTCAAAAGGTATATGTTAAAAACAAGTATAAAAACCCACAGATACAAGCATATGAGGCAAAAGAATTTACTTGCCTCAATTCACAGCAGAGTTAGACAAGTATTTTGCTTACTTTTAGGGAGCAATTTGCAGGCAAATTTGCACCAATTACATACTGTAGAGCAGTGGTTCTCAAAGTGTATTCCAGGGACTCTGTGGGTTCCTTTAGGGGGGTCCAAATTGACCCATACAAGTATGTAACTCTGACAGTGTACAAATGGAACTAAATGAACCCTAACAGGTCCATTTGGTTCCATATGTACACTGTCACAGTTAAGGGGAGACCTCGAAACTTGAAAGTTTGAGAAACACTGCTGAAGAGTAGATAGATAGATACTATACCGTACATTTAAGTCATACGTAGATTTGCCAACAGATGATAAATTGTGTAGTTAAACATATTGCTTTCATAATAACTCAGTCATTAATTCAGTAATTTATAAAAAAAAAAGGGCTGTCTAAAGAGCTTCTTAACGTAGCTCTACTGCTGGGAATTGAGGTCAGTGAACACTAGCTTCAAGAACAGCGCTTTTGTTAGAAAACTCCTCCCACCATATCCATGTCTGTACACAAATGATTTAAAAACAAAATGATAAAAACAATGAAAAGCTGTTTTAAGAACAGTAACGCCTACAATCTCTAATATTTGTAAAAGGTAAAATATCCAGTGTGCTAAAAAAATACCTGTCATTAAAGTAAACATTAAGTGCACTTTAACCCTAATACTGCTGTAAACTACAAGACTTCTGGGAGGTTCACAATAGGGGGGGGGGGGGGGGGGGGGCGGGTTGAGGGGTCATAGAAAAAAGGCCACTCCAAACACCCAACCAGTCTTTCCACAAAGTCAAGCCCTGCAGACTCCACAACCATCAGTAGCAGAAGGGAGGACAGCAGCTGCTCTCACCACACTGTGGGGTCTTTCCACTCCTGCTCCCGTACATGCATCTCCACGTCTGTGTCGGACTGTCTCTTCCTCTTGTATCTCACCCACACAAATATGCCCAGAAGGATTAGGATTACCCCACAGGCTCCTCCCACCGCTGCTGCCAGGATGCCCAGGTCAGAAAGGGCCACTGCACAGAAGCAAAATACAGGCACAATTAGGGCTGGGCAATGTGACTTCAAATAACCATAAGTGGTAAATGGTGCATTTATATAGCACCTTTATCCAAGGCGCTTTACAGAGATTGTGCGTTACATTCACCCATTCACACACACACATGCATACACCGGTGGCGGAGGAAACCATGCAAGGCACCAACCTGCTCACCGGGAGCAATTAGGGGTTCAAAGACTCTTCGACACTAACTCTGGGGGAGCCCGGGATCGAACTGGGAACCCTTCGGGAACCCTCCGTGTTCTAAGACGGCAAGTTCGGCAACTCTACCCGAGCCACTGATCATGATATTAGTGACGTATATATTTAAATATTCTATATACTGTAGACACAATTGCTGTCAACCAGAAGGACTTGCAAACTGACCTTTGTTGACGACCTTGAGCACAATCTCTCCATTTCTTCCGTGCACGTCTGGCTTATTCTGCACCTGGCAGACGTAGGTGCCATTAAAGCTAGGCGGAACCTGATGCAGCGTGATGGAGGCATCTTGCTTTGCGATGTCTCCTGACCACACGGCATGATCTTTAAAACGCCCTGATGTAGGAGGATATGGTGTCTCCTGATAGTAGTACACCTAGCATACATGCACACAAACAAACAAGCAAACAAACAAACACACACAAATTAAAAACATGCAGGTGCAACAGTGCGCTATATTAAAAGGTGTGAATTTCATAAAACATATCACTGTTGTCACACACAGACTCCTCGGGTCCTGGGTTCAGGGGATGAAAGGTCCAGGATACTGTCACAGTGTTGGACGAAACAGGGTGTTTGGACTTAAAGGTGCATTTCAGTTTGACATTTGTCCCGTTGACTGCCTCCACCTCACTTGAAGTGAAGATCTCGATCCCGTTGACCTGCAGCAACCCTGTGAAACAAGCCAGTGCAGGAGAATAGTTAACATAACATAACAAACGCCACAGAATGACAGAAATGCACACAAAAGCAGATTATGCACTCTCTCAATGTGGCTGCCATGTCTGTCTGTTACAGTCTGTCACACACACACACACACACACACACACACACACACACACACACACACACACACACACACACACACACACACACACACACACACACACACACACACACACACACACACACAGTCACACACAGAGGACGGAGCCATGTGAGCAGCAAACAAACCTTTGAAAGTCCTTGATTTTTTTTTCTCATTATAAAAATATGCACACACATCCTCATGACTAGCAGGAGAACATGACCTTAATGTAACTTCTTATTCAAAACAACAGTTCACTCCTTCTGTTGTTTACATAGCGAGGTGGAGGCAAAAATACCCACAAAAGTCCTTGACAGTTGGGGGAAGTGCACTGCCTCATATCTCTGACTGGTGTTCACTGGTTCTTCTCTTATAGCATTCCATTCCACTGAAAAAAGTGAAGGCTCCTGAAAACTAATTTGCTTTTAATTACTTTGTTACTTTACAACAGGACAATGCAATCTAATTGCAGATAGATACAGGTGATGATTGTGTTCAAGACAATATATTGGTACTGTATATGTGTGTATGCCATTGCACAGCTTAATCATTAATGACAGTATTGAGCCCAGAGGGCGAAATGGAGACTGCCTGAGTTAGGATGTCGAAATCAGGAACGGAAATAGGAATGTTATCCAAACAAAGCTTTTTAGAATTTGAAGAATCAGTCAGAGGATAATATGCCCTCTTTCTAAACACAAAAGAAACATTTATCCTAATCCTATGCGTGGTTTATACAATAATAGGTGGTTCAGTAACCCTCATGGGTTCTTGAGACCATGGTGTTGGCGATTAATGGGTGTTGTGTGCCACTGACCACACTCCTTTTATGAGACTGCTTCTGAGAGGATTGTTAGACTGAAAGGACTGCAGTCACATTCATTTATTTATATCTGCAGCTTGAGAGGCCAACATACAAGCAGGAATATCCAACCACTCTGAACAAGGTGAAATTAGATTCATCAATGCAATTAATCTAGTCAGTACTTAGTTGCTACTCATAAACTGAATAGTGCACATGCATCTCCATAGCCTATCCTATCCCAGCTAACCATTCCCAGTCACATTCCATCTTAGATCTGATAACATCCTGGCAACGAAGGTCTATTCATGTTTAACACACTTCAACTAGAAAATCAAGACTCCTCACCACCGCACCCAGCCTGCCCACTGAAATGTAACTCAACACTATCACATCACTCCAATAATATGCCTACATAAACAGCTCCTCTGAATAAGGCACATGCAGCCTCTTCATCTGAGCAAGACTACTTCAGCAAAAGCAAAGCACAAATAGGACAAGAAAACATCCCATTAGCTTTGAAATCAGTCTATATTATAACTATAGGCTGTATGTAGCCTTGGATCAAATCTGATCATAATGTAATTTGATCGAGTCTGACGCTTACTGACTCTTCTCAAAATCGATTAAAAAACAAACAAACAAACAAAACATAGGCTACATCTTGATCCAAGGCTAGGTCTGTCTTATTACAACACATTTTTTACAACTAGTAGGTCTGTGAGGTTCATACATCCAAATAAAGACTGTTTAACTAGGGGTTAATTCGTGTATCACAATAGAAACTTCTCAGTTTACTGGGAAAACTATTCGTGGGAGTCAACAGCTCTCTCTCGGTCTCTCTTTCCGCTTTAAAAACAACTAAACACTTAAGAAATATGAAGAACGTACTGGAAATCATTGGACAGTAACATATTGTTGATTATAACACAACATGAACAAATGAAATCCTACTGTATATCTGTGATAATCGCATAATATATCGATGAAGCACAAGCACAAGCATAAGGAAGTTGTTCAGACTCACCTGGCAGCAGCAGAACACACATCTGAATCCATATCCGATACATGGATTGTTTGTTTATTCTGCCCTTTACTCCGCCAGGTAAAAAACCTTCTATTCAAGTCCCGTGTCATGTAAATAGTTTAGAGAGGGAGAATCATAAACGTGTTTCCGTGCAGAATGGCAAAGAATAATCGGAAGTGTGTCTGTGTAGGAGATTACGCATTCAGTGAAACAGTCACCTCCTGTCCTGCCCATTGGGCGGACGTTAGTCACCTGCATGCTGCAGAACCTGTTTCCATGCTACCAACACCATGTTGCATATTTTCTAATCTAGAGACTTGAAGACTGGAAATTGGAATACTAGTAGTAATCGCATCATCAACGATTTGGAGAAACGGCTGTATTATTTCCCTTTAAACGGAGACCATCAGATTGATAAAGTGTAGCCTGTGTCGTAGGTAAACGTAAAGATCTACCTACAAGACTCTTTGCTGCCATCTTGCGGCCACACTACTGCATTACAAGAATAACGTATTCTGTTGAATTGATTGATTGATTGAGTGAGTGAGTGAGTGAGTGAGTGAGTGAGTGAGTGAGTGAGTGAGTGAGTGAGTGAGTGAGTGATTGATTGAATACTGTATTAGGAGTTTGCATGGGAAAAACTACAAGACACACTACAGTTCACTGATACAAGGTCAACTAAAAGGGATAAAGACCTTATGGTTGTTTGCATTGGGCTTACTTTGAACTTAATTCATGCATCATTAAATGACAGACAAATAAAACAGTACTATGCAAAAAACATCATCAAAAGCCAGAATAAAAACTAGAAATGCACTCTGTCGAGGTGCCAACTTGGACTTTTTTCATTAGTGTGGTTGCCCAACAGGGGCAACACATTATACCGGTAGTTCTAGAGTAGCTTTATTTATTTCTAGATAAACAATCCAGACAATGAATAGGAAAGTGCAAAAAGTCCATTGAGTTAAATGGAGGAGTGGTGCAAGCTTGAGGATTGCTTCACATGACATTTTGGCTATCCACTAGTAATCGCATCATCAACGATTTGGAGAAAAGGCTGTATTATTTCCCGATAAAGCTTAAATGGAGACCAGATTGATAAAGTGTAGCCTGTCTAGTCTAATGTCACAATCGACCTACAACACTCTTTGCTGCCATCTTGCGGCCACACTATCACATTACAAGAATAACGGATTCTGCATCTAAAGGTTGAATTGATTGATTGATTGATTGATTGATTGATTGAATACTTTATCAGGAGAAAGGTTCCGGACAGTACAGCTGACTGATACCAGTAAGACTCCCTAATCGGGAGATAAGCGACCGTCAGGTCGCTTATCTCCCGATTAGAATCACCCGATTAAAATCACACGCGTGATTTTAGGCCAAAATGTGTAGGAGCAGTGTCCAAAAATGTGTTTGAAATAATCTGCCTAATGGTGGCGCTATATGGGACAGATCCATGTTGATGAGATGAGTGTAGACATACTGTGTACCGATTTGCGTGATTTTAGGGCAAAATCTGTAGGAGTAGTGTCCAAAAATGTGTTTAAAAAAATCGGCCTGAAGGTGGCGCTAAATGGGACAGATCCATGTTGATGACATGATTGTAAACTAAGTGTGTACCGATTTGCGTGATTTTAGGGCAAAATTTGTAGGAGCAGTGTCCAAAAATGTGTTTGAAAAAATCGGCCTGATGGTGGCGCTATATGGGACAGATCCATGTTGATGACGTGAGTGTAGACATACTGTGTAGCAATTTGCGTGATTTTAGGGCAAAATCTGTAGGAGTAGTGTCCAAAAATGTGTTTTAAAAAATCGTCCTGAAGGTGGCGCTAAAAGGGACAGATCCATGTTGATGAGATGATTGTAGACATACTGTGTACCGATTTGCGTGATTTCAGGGCAAAAATTGTAGGAGCAGTGTCCAAAAATGTGTTTTGCAAGAATCGGCCTCATGGTGGCGCTAGAAGAGGGGCATGTGAGAATTGATGGGTGACTGACTGACTGACTGACTGACGGACTGACGGACGGACAGCCGGTGGAGGTTTTGATAGTAAATGCGACCTGACGGTCGCAACAAGGTCAACTAAAAGGATAAAGACCACAAGAAAGCTGTTGTAGGCTTGTTTGCATTGGGGTCCCTTTAAATTCATGCAACATTAAATGACAGCAAATAAAACACAGTAGGCTTACTATGCAAAAGATATCATCAAAAGACAGTCGGAAAACATAATAACCAGTAAGACTCCCTAATCGGGAGATAAGCGACCGTTGGTCGCTTATCTCCACAAATAGGCCAAAAGTTTGTTTTACCAAAATCGTCCTGATGGTGGCGCTAGATGGGACAGATGCGTATTGATTACATGACTGTAGAGATACTGTGCGATTTGTGTGATTTTAGGGCAAACTCTGTAGGAGCAGTGTCCAAAAATGTGTTTAAAAACATCGGCCTGAAGGTGGCGCTAAATGGGACAGATCCATGTTGATGAGATGAGTGTAGACATACTGTGTACCGATTTGCGTGATTTTAGGGCAAAATCTGTAGGAGCAGTGTCCAAAAATGTGTTGGAAAAAATCGGCCTGATGGTGGCGCTATATGGGACAGGTCCATGTTGATGACATGAGTGTAGACATACTGTGTAGCGATTTGTGTGATTTTAGGGCAAAATCTGTAGGAGCAGTGTCCAAAAATGTGTTTTAAAAAATCGGCCTGAAGGTGGCGCTATATGGGACAGATCCATGTTGATGAGATGAGTGTAGACATACTGTGTAGCGATTTGCATGATTTTAGGGCAAAGATTGTAGGAGCAGTGTCCAAAAATGTGTTTTAAAAAATCGGCCTGAAGGTGGCGCTATATGGGACAGATCCAAGTTGATGACATGAGTGTAGACATACTGTGTACCGATTTGCATGATTTTAGGGCAAAAATTGTAGGAGCAGTGTCCAAAAATGTGTTTTGCAAGAATCGGCCTCATGGTGGCGCTAGAAGAGGGCCATGTGAGAAATGAGGGGTGGGGTCTCCGCGCCACCGAGGCGGACGAATAGGTACCGGCCCCGGCTCTCCCGGTCGCTCCTAGCCCGAGTTAAGGCATTTTATGTGAGCTGCAGTGGAGGGGGTCCTCCACTGCATCCGTTCTGGAGCACCAGGAGTCGGTGGTCCCCGGGAATTCCCCGTGAGCAGCCCCGTTGAGGTGGTAGTCCAGTAAAAATAAAGCTGAGGTTGGAAAAAATTGTGTTATTTAGTTTTTCAACTGATTCTGACAGGAAATTAGGTCTACTAGCCAGAATAAAAAATCTACCATAATCTGCTCACTGCAAATACCCACAGTGGCCAAATCAAGTTGGGCTCCCATCGACTTTCTATTCTATACAGGAGGAAAATACCCAGAAAAAAAATCTGCTTTAAGTAGGATGTGAGGGGTCTAACTAGGGGTTTGTCATAATGCTGAATCCATTGCAAGCATTTTGTTTTGCACAAAAAACATTCATTGGCCCCAGAAAACGCCCACAAAACTGGACAAAACTGGACGTAGCAGGAGAACAAATTTGATCCTTTTGTTTGAGCCAAATCTGGGTTGGACATGACTCGTGGAGCTGCCTCCGGTGTTGTAATTGTGTACATCCTTAACGTTTTGGAAGTATTTCAACAGGTACTTGGGTATCTTTAGTGATGTATAGCACAGTATCTTGTACACCAGACCCATAGCAAGATGATGTACTCTATCAGCTACCATGAGCCATCCCACAGTCTATCTCGAGCAGCAGAGGCGAATGGTCAATGGCTGCGACTTGTGTGTGACCGGTTATGTTACGTTATGTTAAGAGAATAACATTGTCACTACTTGATTGATTGATTTTTTTAATATTTTCTGCATAATACTGGATAGATTGGATTAACCCCCGCGAGGGCCCCTGGTCGATAACTTTTTAGGGCACTGTACCTTTTCGGGGTCCACCCTATGTTCCCCAGGTTCTATGTTCCCCACTTCTCCCCCCAAAAGATTATATATTCCTCAGGTTCTATGTTCCCCACCCACACTCCCCACAAAAAGGTTCTATGTTCCCCGCTCAACCGAAAAAAGGATCTACTGTATGTTCCCACCAAAAAAAAAGAAGTATATGTTCCAAACTCAAATGCAGGAAATGGTGGGACATCTGGGCACTAAGAACATGTGGGTAATTTAGGTGCCCAGTTGCCCAGGTACCCAGATGTCTCCACCCCTAAGTGCCCACTCGTCTAGGTGCCCACGCGTCCAAATTCCCACATGTCCCTATTGCCCAGATGTCCAGGTGCCCACTCGTCCAGATGCAGAGTCATTACAAAAGTATGGTGTCCAGATGTCCCTAGTGCCCCCTGTCCCACTAGTATCCATAATTTCTCCCCATTATTGTGTATTTTGAGTTGTTATTAATAATTAGAAATGAATGTTTCCCATGCATTTTTGGATGAGTGGGGAACATAGAACCTTTTTTGTGGGAGTAAGTGGGGAACATAGGACCTTTTTTGGGTAAGTGGGGAACATAGAACCTTTTTTGTGGGGGTAAATGGGGAACATAGAACCTGGGGAACATAGAACCTGGGGAACGTACGGTCCTGTTTACAACGGGGTCCTTTTGTACTGAATTCATAGAGATGTAGGCTACGTGAGTTGACACAATGAATGGACCCTTAATTACAGGTCCATTGGTTTCATTTTACACTAAGAGTTAAATTATGGCCTACTGTTCAAAGTCTGCGTTACTTAATTTACAAGTCTACACAATTAGAGAATGTAAAAGAATTGTAATATGATCGACGTTTGCCTGTTATCTCTACTTAGCTATGGTTCCAACATCAATACAGCTTGGAATTGTCAACAAAATCTTATCCAACGACAACACAATATTAAAAATGTTGGGTCTGGGAGGCTAAATCTCATGGTGATCTGTGGCTCAAATACAGAATAAATAATGGACCTTGTTCTTGATATGAAACTAGAAGAAGTGCTCTTCCGAGCACAGGTCTCCACCAGCCACGTGTCCTGGTGGTGGTATAATAGGCCAATGTAAAAAGGGTAACATGTGTTCTTCACCAATCTTAGGCCTTTCATGGTGCCACCATGAGGCTGATTTGAACATTTTGTAGTGTAATTTCTTCCTTGGCCTTTTGCGAATCTGCGTGCACAATTTCATTAAAATTGCACGCTGTGTTTGATTTGAGGCATTTTGTTTGAAACGGATCAATCCTGCAAAGTTTGGAGGCCAATCTTAGCCAATCAGGATGGAATATTTAATACAGGACAGATCCGTCTTGATCATATGACTGTAGAGATACTGTGTACTGATTTGTGTTCATTTTGGGTAAAATCTGAAGGAGTAATATCCAAAAATGTGTCTTACATAAGTCGGCCTCCAGGTGGCGCTATAAAAGGCTGATGTGAAAAATGCAAGGAAAGGGTTTTTCCTTGGCCTATAGGGAGTGCGCTTACAAAGTTTGAAACTGATCGGTGGAGTTATAGGTAAAACCACGATTTGGCCTGTTATAGCGCCACCATGAGGCTGATTTCAAAAAATTGAAGTAGCATTTCTTCCTCATCCTAGTGGGAACGTGTGTGCACGATTTCATGTTAATTGCACTCTGCGTTTGTGATTTGAGGCATTTTGTCCAAAACGGACCAATCTTATAAACTTTGAAAGCCAATCTCAGCCAATTAGGATGGAATATGGACTATCAGACAGATCTGTGTCGATCACATGACTGTAGAGATGCTGTCTACCGATTTGCGTGATTTTTGGACCAAATCTGTAGGAGTAGTGTACAGAAATGTGTTTTGCAAACATCGGCCTCATGGTGGCGCTAGAACAGGGCCATTTGAAAAATGTGGGGCAGAGGTTCTGAATTGGCATCCAGGGAGCGAGTGTGTGTGCTCATTTTGGCTGCGTCCGGGCCAACGGCGCCGGAGATTAGCTGGTAACAAACTCGGAGGACGGACGGACGGACGGACGGACAGGGGCGAAAACATACTCTCCCCCTGCCTTCGGCTGGTGGAGACAAAAAGGTTGAAACCCACTGACAGAAGGTGGTGGCACCGTAAGCAACAAAGACTCCCGCGAGTCCCGCCCATGATCCTTCGCGCGGGTTGTGTGTGTGTGTGTCATGTCAGTGTAGAACGTAGAACAGGACATCTTTTCCCCTTCCGGCTCTTTGATGTCAGCTCTGCTCCCCTGCCCTGACCCTCCTTTTGTTGTCTCGGTCTGCACGCACGGAGAGAGGACTGTCCTCCTCCTCCTGTCCTCGCTTTTAGCGCCCAGCTGCTAACGTTAACGGTAAAGAAAGCATCATCACCGTCCGTTACATCATAGCATCACCGCTGGGACATCACATCACCACCCGCCCCGGCCGGGGAGTTACCCTTACCCACCGAGGATAGAAGTGCAGCCTCCGCTTCGCTCCTTTAGGGCGTAGCAGGGATTGTTGTGAAACCACAGGGAGACAGAGGGACGACAATAGCAGCCAGCCTGCAGGTATCTTTCTAGACAGCTTGAACCATGAAACTAAACGTCTACTACACAGATGCTATTGCTAGTTCATGCCACGGTCAGCAGAATGCGCTCTCCCTCTCTGGTCTGCAGTGATTAGCTAGCATAGCAGGCTAAAAGTGTTCATATGGTGCTGCTTTCACTGCACAGCATGCGACGCCACTGTACAGAACCCTGCATAGTGTTGTTAAACTCGTGCCATCTTGGTCTAATGACTGTCTGTATTTATTTATGTAACAGTAATAAGATTCTGCATTGTTATTAAGTTACCCCCTCGTTGCCTGGGTGCAATGTTTATGTGTTCACTTCAGTTGGTGCAAAAGCAAGGTGTAATAGTAACGTAACCACCACGTAGAATTCTTTCAGCAATCAGCAGCATCACCACCATTATGAGTCGAGATTGGACTGCAGTATAATGTGTTGATGATAAGAAATAACATTAACAATAACGATGTTATGTGACCGTTAGGATGAGTGACGATGACATGAATCCAGCTGCAGTGGCCCAGCCAGTGGAAGACGTGCTTGGAGATGGACGCTGGATGTCACTGGTTGGTGTAGCTTGAATACTAATAATAATAGTATTAATAATAATAAAACAACAACATTACAATTGAAAACAAATTTAATTTAAATGTGCTGTTTCTAATATGTTTATCCACAGTCTGACAACAGTGTTATCACTCAATCAATATCAAAGTAAAGCTCAGATGTTAGGTTTTATTTGGGAGGTGATTTTTAATCCAATTAATCTGTTAACAAAGATTAAACGTGTGTGTGTGTGTGTGTGTGTGTGTGTGTGTGTGTGTGTGTGTGCGTGTGCGTGTGTGTGTACAGTTTACCCATACAAATATAGATATACACAGCTGTGAACGTCATTGTTTCTTCTTAAATTAAATGTTTATTTAGAGTGACAGACATTTAGTATTCCAAGTATATAGTGTTTTAGTGTGTATCTTGAGCAATCTTCTCAACTTCTAGTTTTCCACTGAAGAAAGAGCTGGGAGATACAATGGCAAACATGTTATGCTTTCTAATAAATCTAAAAAGTAAAATATGATGAACATCAAATCACATAATTCCAACAGTGCTGTGATCAAGTTGTCTCTTTTGCAGCATACACGATTTGTACAGGAGTGTAAAGATGCTGAACCAGATGTGCTTTTTGTGGGAGACTCTATGATTCAGCTTATGCAGCAGTATGAGGTGAGAGAAGATGGCTCCATTTGGTTACATTTGTACACTGTTACTAATGGATGAATTACCACTGACGTCTTTACTATTCTCCTTTGTCTAGCACATCATTTGACTGATCACATGGTGTTAGCTAAAGTGTGTGTGTGTGTGTGTGTGTGTGTGTGTGTGTGTGTGTGTGTGTGTGTGTGTGTGTGTGTGTGTGTGTGTGTGTGTGTGTGTGTGTGTGCGCGCGCGTGCATGTGCGCGCTAGTGATGCGCGGGTTAGGGTTTTTTATGGACCGCGGGCCACCGCAATTTTAATTATCTAACCCAGCCCAGGCCGCCCTGCAACAACGCATCAATGTTCACAGCCCAGCTCAGCCCGGCCCGCCGTCATTAAATACATGTCAAATACGTCTTTGAATGTGGATTTTTAAGGCAGCCAAATTCAACTGTGCAAAAACAGAACAGAGAAACTTTCAGCACTGATTTAGAGCACATAGCCTAACAGTGCAGTGCAACAGAGCCATACTAAAATATCGTTCAAACATTTAAAAGCAATGAACCGTTAATTAGCTACATGACGGCATGACGAGTGACGACATGCATGCTTATTTTAATTGATAACACTCCTGTATGACTATACACACGGAACACAACTACTGTATCACAGAGAGATGAGGATCGAGTCACAAGCCTAGTCACTGGCGCACCGCGCCGAGACACCAAAGCAACAGCTCTACGCCTCTCAACATAATATGTTGAGAAAATATTATTTTCTACAATCTATGCTCTCACCACAGCACGACAGCATCCAACCAGCAGAAGGTAATTAACCTGCTCCTTACCTAATCTGCTGCGGAGGTGCAACGTTTATCAAACTTTCAAAGGGTGTACGTTGTTTAAGTCAAAGGAGTATTGTTTTCATATCATAATATGAACTTTAGTTTAGTCAAAAGCTTGTACAATCCACACTGGTCCACACGTGAGTTCTGTTTACATTGAGCTGCAGATAGGCTGTGGCAAGTGAATTAGCCAATAACTAACAAGCAGAACACTTCTCTCAAGCGGTGGATTTCAAAATAAGATCGGTATACTCCCGTAATATGATTAGGCAACTGGTTTTATTTTCAAGTCTACTTACAGGAATTAATGGACTTAATTAGAATTACATGACACAGACCCCCGTTTGGCTGACGAGCATAGGGAAGGACACTTGGTGCGCATTATAGACCTATAGTATTTGAACGAGACCGCCTCAACCCGCCCCGCCAATAAAGTGTAAATTTCTTGGCCCAGCTCAACCCGGCCTGGGACCGCGGGGGGCACACACACACACGCGGGGGGACCGCGTGTGTGTGTGTGCGCGCTGCATTTGTGCTTTCACAGCATCGGAAGCAGGTTACCACACATACATGGCATGAACGTTGTTTCACTAAACTGTGTGCATTATAGACAATCATGTTAGCTATTGTTCTAGCATTGTTTTTGTGCCATCTCAGTGTGAATTGTTCTCATTTCCATCTATGCATTTTAACGTTTAATACCCAAAAAGAAGATCATAGCGAGTAAATGTCTAAGCTTTCCAGGTTGTGTGATATTTATCACGTGGTCAGATGACCCACTGGAATCACAAGTCAGCATGTCTGGGTTTTGACAGAGAAAAAAGCCTGGGAAGCTTCTGATTGGCTTACAAGGTTTCTACAAGGGACAGATATAATATTCCTATTTTGACTATTACCCTGTGCTCCAGACTTCTACTCAGTGTGGCTGTCCTGTCTTTATGAGGCATGGGTTCTTAGTGGGTTGACATTCATTCTCTTATTCCATTATTTTTGTTTCATAAATGGTGTTAGAATCATGCAGTAATATGGTATGTGTTGTAGTTAATATTGCAGGAATTCCAATGCAACCCATATGCAATATATTCTGCTGTCCATAACTCCATATAGGTCTGGAGAGAGTTATTCTCTCCTCTCCATGCTCTAAACTTTGGCATTGGGGGAGACACCACCTGCAATGTGCTGTGGAGGCTGCAGAATGGAGAGCTGGACAACATTAGGCCCAAGGTAAGAAAGAACACACCGTTCATACCAAGAGAGGTAGAACTGAACAGTTCATAATATTAAAGAAGAGAATTCCGGAGTAGCTGTTTTATTACTCAATCTGATGTTATGATATCCCAGAACAATTGGTACAGTTTATTTTATTTTATTTGTTTATCTCGAGTCCTCTGCAGCTCCGACCATGAGCGGTGGGATTTTACGCATATTTTTATCGCTCGACAATTCCTTTTTCTTGTTTACATCTCTCCTTCATAATGGCGGAGATTTATCCCTGTAGTTTTGTCAATAATGGGCTGCTGTAAAAAGGCGAAAGGCTTCTAGACCCCACCTCCTCTGGTCAGAGCTAACATGCGCTAGAAATAGATTTTTTATCCCCCGACTCTTCGCCTGGTCAATGGATGGAATAACGTCAGATTATGGTAAAAAAGCACTTGTCCAGAATTCTCCTTTATATTTAAAGGACCATACCAGCAATCTGGCATATTTTGCCAGTTGACTACCACCTATGGTACAATGTACTTGATTGACCATTCTCCTAAGCATACTGTGGTTTGTTTGATTTTTCAAGAAGCCATTGGTTACAGTATGTTGAATAATTTATTTATTCACCGTTAGTTAAGGCCTTACATGACTTTCCAATCACATGTACTAGACTGACTGACTATGTGCATGTGACGTGAGGGTGTCCTTTGTCCTTGGTCTGAAATATATTAGGCTGAAGAGAAGACAGCACTTCATGATGACCTGGTACTGTTTGACATACATTTATAAGTAGAAGAAGAATCACCACCATTCACAGAAATGTCATTTGGGTAACCATTAGTTAGGATCAGTGAAGCACATTTTGAACGCAGATCGCAGATCCTCAGGGGTAGGGTGACTACGCTGAGGAAGGCTGTGCTAAAACACGTTTGTGTGCTGCCCGTGCCTCACTAATCGTAGTGTAAAGATTAACCTTTATGAATTGATTGATTGAATATTTTATTAGGCAAAAATGTAGAACAGCAAAAACATCTTTTGTTTTAAAGTACAGTCAAAACACCCTGCCTAAATGGAACACCGCAAAAAGGCCTTGTTTCCGTTGGAGGTCCTTGGTATTCAATTCATCAACATATAAAGTAGCATAAAAAACATTCAATATCATCATTAAGTATAAAACACTATATGTACAGAGTAGGGGGAAAGGGGGGGGTGGTGTTCACTTCTCGCCTGTCTTATCGGTAATTGATTTTTAACACAAACGACTGCATCGATTTGCAAACCCCTGGATCGATCTTAATGTACCGTGGTGTGAATCGGAGGTTAGAATTATGAATCAGTTCACTAAAGCTTTCTAGCTAACTCTACTAATGTATTGACATTCTTATTCAGCTTTGATATTTCTTTCTTTTTTATGGAGCACGAAGGTCAACAAACAACACAGACAAATCTTTTTTCAAGTTTTGTTTCAAATTAGAACAAAGTTGTGACTGACATGACAGTCTGTTATTCATGCATGTTTGCTCTGCTGAAACTGCAGTCGTCAGCCCTGCATAAGGTAACGCCCCCTTCACTCAACACAACATCCATTATTCAGGGCATTGTAGCCTAATTTATAGTATGTTGCTCACCAAAAAGAACATAAAAGCTAACAACACATCACATCGAAGACCCTTTTTTAGCTTGTATATCAAGGGACACCCTCGTGAATCTTCACTTCGCGTCACTCACTCACTCATTAGATTGCACCACACAATGGAGTATAAATTAAGTTTAACAGTCCGCTAGCTCTATGTGACTGGTAAACTATTAACTACAGACAGTATTTACTGAATCTGTGTACTGACTGTATACACATTGAACATCATGTTCACACTGTGCACACTGTTCACTAGTCAATCCAACTTTTTCTACGTTTTCTATTAAATGCATAATATTATAATAGAAAGTTAAAGTCAACATGAAACAAAAACTGTATTAGATTGCCTCGTATCGCATCGCAGCTAACAGAATCATTCTGTATTCAAATCAAATTGCACCAAAACATTCTATGTTAAAATATATCGTCCCTGAATCGTATCATAGGCCATGTACTGTATCTACAGTAGATACGGACTGTATTGTCTTATAAGGGAGAGATGCACACCCCTTAACTAAATAAGATACCCAAAGGACATGTGTAAGTGCTGGTGATTCCCACAAACCCGGTACCGTACACCTGCTAAAGAAATTACTTGAAGAAATTTGAGTTGTGCTAGCATTAAGTTAGCCTATCTATTGTCATGAATACAACTTGTGACTGTAACATGAGGTTCTGCTATCTTTGTGTATGAATATGGCCACGTCTCATTCGTCTGCCTCAGCTGAGAAGTGCTTGAACTCTAACCTGTATGTCTCCCTCCTTGATATCATGCAATACACATATAACCTAGTAGGATTTCTCAAGTGTCTCCGACTCCTTCAGCCTCAGCATCCTGATTGATCCAGAATTCCTGGACAGTTACTTTATGTAACATTTGTATGCATTTCAAATTGTGTGTGAAAGGTCTACTATAGACAAAAATAGTCCCTGCAAAAAGGAAGGATTGATTTTCAAATTACATTCAAACGTCCGTGACTAACTGCACAGTGATTCTTTTGCCAACCTTTGCTACATTAATTCAGTAATAATGTTCTCATGACTAATGTTCTCAAACTACAAACAAACAAACTGGAAACTCTACAAATAAAGCGGGAAATGGACGCATAAATAACGGGAAATGGACGCATTTCCCGTTTATGTTACTGCGGTCGCAGTAACATAAAAGGGTCTTGGACTGACTTCTTTCAAGGTGAAGAAGGCTGACCAGCGCAGTTGCCATCTATACCCTGCTGCCCTGGTGACCACTGACCAGTGACCAACAGATTCAAGTAATTTAAATGTCTCTTTTTGTCATCCTGTGCAGGTGGTGGTGCTGTGGGTAGGAACCAACAATCATGAACACACAGCGGAGCAAGTTGCAGGGGGTGTTCTTTCCATTGCAGAGCTACTCACCTCTCGCTTTCCCAAGGCAAAAGTAGTTGTACTGGTAAGTTGAGTTATTTACTTGTCATACATCTCTGTAGAGTTAAAGGAATGTGCAAAGAAAGTTTGACTGGTAAATGATATACAGTGGCTATAAAACAAAGTATTCACACCAATGACTACTACTCACTTTTTAATATGCTACAGTTTATTGTGGGCACACCTAGATTTCAACTAATTGTCCCTAATTTCCTTTTTGTTGTTTTAAGGCAAGAAAAGACTAGTTTATTTATATAGCACCAGTCAACAAGGCATTTCAAAATGGTTTACATAAAACATGAAGTATTAAAAGAGTGCAAAAGAAACACATAAAAGGCAATTGGAATTAAGGTACAATGCAGAAGACATCCTGCCTGAGCGACATCAAAAACATAGATGCAAACAAACTTCCTAAAACTATATAAATCTGAAATCCTAATCCTTGGCCCGGGCTCCCTCACCCGCTCCACTCGTGACTTCTCCCTCAACTTCGACGGCTCCATTGTCACCCCCTCCACCCAAGTCCTCAACCTTGGTGTCCTTCCAGTACCATGTCAACCAGATCACTAAAACTACCTTCTCAATCATCTTCGTCCCAGCCTATCAGACTGCTGCTGAGACATTCATGCCTTCATTACATCCAGACTCAACTACTGCAATAGCTTACTATACGGTTTAACTGCCAAGGTTCTCAAAAAACTACAGTACTCTATGTACAAAATTCTGCCGCCTGCCTGCTCACCAAAACCCAATCCAGGGACCACATCGCACCATAGACCTCCGTGACCTCCAATGGCTCCTAGTCAAGCACATAATTCACATAAAAATCCTAATCACTATCTACAAAGCCCTCAACAACCAGACCCCCGCTACCTCTCTGAACTCATCCAGCGCCACGCCCCCTCCCGCTCCCGCAGGTCGGGCGATGCCAAACTCCTTGACATCCCCAAGACAAAGAAACTAACCTGGGGTGACAGGGCCTTCTCGGTGGCTCACATCAGAGCTGCCACCACCCTCACCACGTCTAAAACAGTTTTTTAACTAGTTTTTCCTTGTTCTGTAAAGCTATTCTGTAAAGCAACCTAGAAAAGCGCCATATAAGTTGTATGTATTATTATTATTATAATCCATAATTAATTTCAGGGTTTGCTGCCAAGAGGGGAGCTGCCCAACCCACTGCGAGAAAAGAATGCTGCTGTGAACGGGTTTCTCCATTCCTGGCTGACACGACTGCACCAGGCTCAGTTCATGGATGTAGGCTCATGGTTTGTGCACTCTGACGGAGCCATCAGCACCCGGGACATGTTTGACTTCCTGCACCTGACACAAGCGGGCTACCGCAAAATATCCAAGCCTCTGTGTGACCTTCTGCTGCAGATACTGGAGGAGATGCCCAAGGAGAGGAGGCCTTCGCTGGTTTGAGGGACTGTAGCCGAGGAAGACACCCAGCCAGAGGCATGCCTCACCTAACTGCCGTGGAGGAAGGTGCAGGGAGGGAGGCATGCCCCTGGCTTCTCCTGGGGGAAAGAGCTTACTCATAAGAGGGGACCGTGATGAAGACAGAGAGAAGAGAGAATAGGCCCCCTTGTATGGGTGAGCCCACACAGAGGAGAGTGGGAACGCATGCATGAGTACAGAGTCAGGGTATGGCGTGAAGAGGTGCACAAAATAAAGAGACTACATTACTGATTTAGAGCCTGTGACTGCAGTAGTAGCACTAGTGCCAGAGGACAGTCTGAAACACTGTCAAATATGCTGAGACAATGGAAGACAATAACACACATGCATATAAATAATACACAGCCCTTGGGACAGAGGGAGAGCTATTCATAGACCCTTATGTAGATGTACTTAACATGTATAGCCTCCTGTCATTTGTGAAGTTGAGAATGAGAAGTTCCTTTCTCATGTACAGCATTAGCACAATGTAGCAAATAAAAAGGTAAAATAGTACCATCAACACAGACATTAATTAAACTCCACATCGATCAAAGTCATGACCAGTGAAGGAAGTGGATTGCAGAAAATAGGCAACAGTGGATAGTATGTATAGATACTTTGTGGTGTAATGCACAAATGCACAATCATGCATTATAGTAATTAGCAAGGAAAACCACATGAAGAAATGTACCATAATAAGTGTATTTGCTTACTTACAAGGTAGTCCAATACTGGCCACTCGAACACCTTGCATTTTGTGCTACGAATGCTTTAAATGTTAACCAAATCCTCATAATTAAAGAGTTGCATATATATATATATTCTTTAGACGTATACAGGATAAGTCAGAAAAAAACAGGTTTTTATCCCCGAAGTTGGTTAACAGTAGTTAACATGGTAGTTAAGATAGTTGTCCTTAGTGTATCAAAACTCTGCAGCGACCATGTTTGTGTAAACCCCAAGCACTAAGAGCAACAATGTATATCTTACTGTACACCAGGTAGCCAAAGATGGTACCAGTTCTTCTCTTCCACTTATTAGCGAGTTTAAGCTAGATGGTTTTCAATACGGCAACGCCAGGCGGACTACGGCTGCTATGACGTAATCGCCGTAGCGATCAAAATGGTTAAGCAAAGCCTCTGCGGTGACGGGTTCCCACCCCTTTCACTGAACGCTTTGGTTCCCATGGCGACGCGTACACGCAGCAGACAGAGTAGGCGCTACGTGGGAAGGGACCTTCTGCCGTAGTAGAGGCGGCCGCGGCGACGGCAGGTTTATCTATCGAGCGTGGATCATTTCCGATTACCGTTGTCATCTGCCGTTGCCGTAGCGAGCTTAAACTCGCTAGTATCTGTTGACCGTGACTTCACATAGTCAAAGGCTCCAATTTCACAATGTGTGCACTACTGCAGTCAGTGCCTCCCATCACCAAGTTGGGATGCTGAAGCTGCTTGTGCATTTGAGGTTCAGCAGTGCACCAGTTTTGTTTCAGCAACTAAAATACAAATGATAGACAAAGATATGATTTATTGTTTTCTGATAGCCATTGACATACAATCCCCTTTCCTTTTAGAATACATTTTCGTGTGAAGGTTGAAAAAGAAGACAAAATGCAAGCTGGTCCGGTAAATCCAGCTTGTATTCCCATCAGTTTAAAATAATCAAATGTAATCAAATGTTTTACTTAAGTAAAAGTATCAATACTGCAATGTAGAAATACTTTGTTACAAGTAAAAGTCTGGAATCAGTAAAAGTAAAAGTATTGCCATCAAAAGGTACTTAAAGTACCAAAAGTACGAGTACGAAATGTTTGAAAATAGCAGATCTATGCGTTGCTTGTAGATCGGCTATAAGGAAGTTGTTCATGTATGTTTTAAATATTATAATGTATGTCTACAAAGTAACAAAAGTTTTCAAATAATTGTAATTGAGTAAAAGTACAATATTTGGATCCGAGATGTAGCGGAATAGAAGTAAAAGTATAGAACATTGAAAATACTCAAGTTAAGTACAAATACATCAAAATTGTACTTAAAGGAGTAGTTCACCCTCAAAATGACTTTTTTTCCCCTATTGATTATTCACGCCATGGAGACTTGAGTTCAATAATATCTTTAGTTTTTTGTTGCATTGCTAAGACAGTAATTTGATTTCAATAAATGTATCCCTGTTGATTCCGGATGGGGACCCGTAATCAATAATAAAAAACATTTTTAAGATTATTTTTTGGGGCTTTTATGCCTTTATTGATATGACAGTAGACTGACAGGAAATGGGGGGGAGAGACGGGGAGTGACATGCGGCAAAGGTCGTCCGGATCGGGAATCGAACCGACAACGCCGTCAGGCATCCATGCCTATGTGGCAATGCCTAAGTGGTATGCGCCCGGACCAGTAGGCCAGTGGGCGCCCCACTATAATAAAATCTTTGTCTTAGGAATGCGACAAATACAAAAAATATATATTATTCAACAGCATGGCATGAGTAATCAATAGGAAAAAAAAGTCATTTTGGGGGGTGAACTACTCCTTTAAGTACAGTACTTGAGTAAATGTAATTAGTTACTTTACACCACTGCATTACAGACACTTTCCCACTCCTTCATACGTACAGTATGTATTTTAATCCAATGGTCTTTCTTGTATACCTAAGCACCTGCTCTTTCTGTCTCTTTCCCACTTAATGACTCTCTCTGTGATGTGTCATGCGTCTAGCAGTGGATTCCCATGCAGCCCTGCCCTCAAAGCACTTGCGTTTTGAGAACATAACGTTGGTTTATATTTTTTAATGTGAAAGTAGCATAATGCTTCGCTACAGACAGAGCTCTATATTATCAATGTCACAGTAAATGTTACCACCGGTCATAGTGGGGAAAAAAATGTTTTTGTGAGCGTATCTTTTTTTGTTTTTCTTCCCCCCCTGTTACAGTGTGTGTGTTTGCCTTAAGTGTTGCTGAAAGGTGTGTGCGCCACCTTTAAGGAAGTGGCCATTTGTAAATACATGTTGAAGCTTGAGTAGATGTCTGGGTTCTGACTTCTGAGTGATGTATTGTGTTGTGTGGGAGTTCTGATAGTGGGAGTCTGTATGTGGTGCAATATTTGCACCTTTTTGTTCTTGTTAAGTGCAACTAAGGTAAAGCATTCCAATAAAACATGTAATAATTTATTTGGGTTAAAACATTATTTATTTCACAGATAATACTAGAAAAGTGCAATCCTCAGAGCGCAGATCCTCGCCAGGCCAGGTTGCCTACAGAGGGCCGTGTCGTGACCTGTTCTAGTGCCGCCTTGAGGCCGATTTGAAACATCTGAGGTGGCACTTCTTCCTTGGCCTACTGGGATCGTGTACAAAGTTTCACACCAATTTGTACAAAATGTTCATGATTTGTGGCATTTTGGCTGAAAACGAACCACTCCCGCAACCTTTGAAATCCGATCAGAATGGAATCTAATATGTCTTGATCACAGGACTACAGAGATAATGTTTACCGATTTGTGTGAGGTTTGGACAAAATCTGTAGCAGTGGTCGCAAAAAACGAACAAAAAAACATCAGCCTCATGGTGGTGAACAGGCCAATTTGAAGAATGGGACAGAGGTTCTTCCTTGGCCTCCTGGGAGAGAAATGGACAGACACACTCACAGGAGTAAAAACATGAAAACATCCCTCGCCTTCTGCACTGGTGGGGATAATTTATCTTATCTCCTGGGAATGTCAAAGAAGAAAGGAAGATTGAACTGTGGATCATCTTTCACCAAGAGAGGGCGCCATTTCATCATTGAAAACGTCCTCCTGAAAGGCTTTGCACCAGTTCTTTCTCCACATGGAATGGCCCATAAATTTCGGAATATAAGAGTAACGCTAACTCACAACCACAATTTCACAGTAACCAACAACTGCAAAGTCTTCCATAGGCTTGTAGCTCGATATTGTTGCTGTTAAATTGGATTATTTGAGTCCTAACTCTTTGCCGATCTTCTCTAATTATTTTAAAAGTTAACATTGTTTCAAATGTATTACAGCCTGTGAACCATCGGCAGATACTGTAGAAATGTTCTATTTCCCCTTTTTGGTCTTCAAGACCACTGCTCTAGAGCAGTGGTTTTCAAACTCCAGGGGTGCCGCAGGTCGCAGGATACTTTCATAATATTTGGAATGCATCAATATCATTTAAACCAAAGTTTAATTGGTTAAACTGAAATCATATTGATGTGTATCATCATCATATAGAGGGTTTAAGTCTTAAACCCTCTATATGTAGGGTAGAATTAAAAATAAATGCCCCAATTCTGTGGGGAACATTGGCAAAATATTGCAGGTCTACAAGCTCACAATGCGTCACAGGATTTGGTGTAGATGGAAAAAAAGGGGTTCAAGTACAGTTGTAACAAATGTGTTATTTTGTTGATAATAGAGGGTTTAAGTGGTTAAATTGAAGAGACAAATGGATAGGTTAATGAGAACATCTAGTTTTTGTTGGTTTCTAGACCAGTTAAGTGTTACATCATGTTTATGATTCCTCTTAGGTTTTAAAGACATTCATGTTGCAACATGCAACTGCTTTTTGATTCCTGCTGTGTTTTTACAGGACATGCTATACTGTATCAGCCCAATTTGCCAGCTTGTAGACGCTGGGTATTGCCAGGGCAGGGTATGATAAGCATGTGTGAAAAGATAGAAAACACTTGCATTCCATCTGGCTATGATGTGCTAGAACCTACCAAAGGTCACATTTTACATAAGCCTGGAGGGTCAGGGTTTGCAACACGTTGCCTAATGAGCATGTTGCTTGGGTTACAACATACAATGAAGTGTTGGCATCTATCTCGTATCTTATCTACAGCCTGAGGTTGCACAGTATCTAATAACACTGCACAACGGTAGAAATACCTAAACAGGTCATACTGTATGCTATGCTCACTGACCTCTTTTTGTTGTAGGCTACACACGCACCATCATGTGTTTGACTGGCTTATCAAAAGAAAAGGAAAATACACCACTGAGAAGCTGAGTGGATGTCCATTTTTTCCTGTACTTTTTTTTTCTTTCTTTTTCTTTTTTCTTATTCTTTTACACAGTAGTGTGTTAAGGAGTATTGTGGAAGTCACTACCTTGTTTGTCTTTGGTCCTGTCTCCAATGTAAATAAAAACACAACACATGGTTCAGAGTCAATATTTAGACATTGGAGTGTGTTTCTTATGGTTGACGCACTTTCACCGTAGTCTACAGTATGTACAGTATATGAGAGCTGTGTTTTGGTATGACAGTATCTTTGAGATGTTATCAATATTAGCAACATGACCCATAAATTCCTGTTGATGCAAGTGATATCAAGATAATATTTATGGTTACGTTGACACTATCGGTTTCACTGAACTATGATAACCCTCTGCCAAAAGGCTCTACATTATGCTTGAAAGCTGTTTTACAGCAGAAATGGCTACAGTAATTCCAAACTCCTGCTGTACTTCTACATCTTTGCAGCTGCAACAGTAGAATACTACAGTATATCCTTAACCTTTCACCTGAGCAGTAGTATCTTGCTTTTTGGGGGAATCATTCAGTGTCTATCTATAGATACAAGGCAGACTTTATTCTTCAGGTTTACCTAATCCTCAAATTCTTTGGTCACCCTGTGATCAGTCGCTAAAAAGATAATTGATACATTTGTTGATTGTACCTGAAACTCAGTCACTCAAACTAATTTAGTGATCAATATAAATGACTCAGGAGGAGATGGATTTAAAATGGATGGACAAATGATGACTAGAGGTGGAAAGAGTACTGAAAAGTTACTTTCTTAGTAAGAGTAAGAGTAAAAGTACTAGTCCAGGAAATTACTCAAAATTAAGAGTAAAAGGTAGCCTATTTAAAAACTACTCTTTGAGTAAGAAGTAATATTAATTACTCGTTACACGCTACCGGTTACTTAAGCTGTCCCAATGTGATGTCATTAACCAGGAAGAGAAAAACACTAATCATAAAACCACCTTTAATAACATTTTTAAGAGAATATATTAAGTAAACTGTATGTAAACAATACACACAAATCAAGTGCTGCAAATGTTGGAAACAAAGGACATATCTTAGGTCAGTGGTTCTCAACTTTTTCAGGCTGCGACACCCAAAATAATATTTCAACTGCGGACCCCCACCCTGACAAGCACTTGGAATTGTAGGAGTTGGCATTACATTAATTTGACTACAGCTGAAAATAGCAGATCTACATGCTCACAATGCCACAGAGGCGTTTTGAACATGTAGATCTGATATTTTCAAAATTGTGGCCTCTATTATTTGACAATTTAGCCTAGATATCGCTACCTTCCATTGCTTTCACAGTATGTCAAAAACCTGAAGTTACTTTACTTATTTACTGAATTTAAACTACTCATTGTACAAATGAAAAGTAATGAGTACAAGTATTTACTTTTTAAATTACTCAAAAGTAAGAGTGAAAGTAGAGCATTTAAAATGACTTTAAAAGTACAGATCTTCAAAAAAACTACTCTTGAGTAAATACTCGAGTACTTTTACTCGAGTATTTTCCACCTCTAATGATGGCATGTATCTATTCTGCAATAACCATTATGTTTTTAAGGCCATGCAGTAACTTACATAGTATAAGTCCTTGTGGTCAAATTATAAACATTCTAATCATTCTAATTCTCATTCTAATCATGCAAGTCAATAACTATGATTAAATATCTAAGCTTTGCTGTTAACTTTGTCCAGCTAAAACAAATATGCAAACATGTGCTATACTTGATGTGCAACTATTTTAGTAACTATATTATAAATGTACCACTTGCAATGCAAGGATGACGCATTTGGTTGTGTCATCTGTTAAAATGGACTTTGCCACAGATTATTGAGGGTGTGTGCAGTTCTCAAGATAAAGCTCCACACATCTGCAGTGTCCTAACCTCTGGTCGTAATAATCCTGAAACCTGCCTGTTTCCTCAGTTACTGACCCTTGATCTAGTCCTCACAAGGTTCTGAGGGGCTGAGGTCCACGTTTAGAGCAACACATCCACACCCACAGACCTATAAAAGACATTCAGCAGTGTGGATCGTCCTCAATCTCACGGAGCAGCAACCCCCCAGGTAAGACACAGCTACAGAGAGAAGATGCTTAACATCGTGGAGATTAGATGAGTCTAACCGATTGAAAAATAGTTTGGAGGAATTAAAGCTGCAGTTGCATGAAAAGACAGTTATGTGTTTTCAACTAATCGATTTAATGTATAAATTCAAGTTCCGATGTCTAATGCCTGTTCATTGTCATTCTCAGGGATTCATCATGAAACTTCTGGCTTGTGCATTGACCCTCTTGTTGGCCGTTGGTGGGTATCCATTTAATCCACTTCTATCACTCTTACTTCAGTGTCAAAGCGTGTTGTGTTTTCTGCCTGTCCTTTGCCTGCCTTTTATATGATGCCATCTCCTTGCAGGCTCCCAGGCCATGGCCATACAGAACGATGCTCCCACCCAGATGGAGCACGTTCAGGCCGCTGTCACGATGTACCTGAACCAGGTTAAGGACAGTGCCCAGAGGGCCTTGGACCATCTCGATGGAACCGAGTACGCTGAGTACAAGTAAGAGACCAATATGCAATCTTTCATGCAGCATTTTCTCTTTTTAAAGTGCTGGTGCCATGATTTTTTCCCCCTCTAAAACATGATTATCTACTATTATGATTATACTAGGAGGAAGATTTTTTCCAAAAAAAGTGTACAGAATGAGTTAAAATGATGTTTTTATGTGGCCACACCTACCAGTTCATTGGTATGCGTGGTTGTCATGGTGGGTGGTGACCCAGCTGAAGTTAGCCACACAACACGTATGTTGGGTGAATGGTAATTAGGGGAGGGGTTGATTCTGTGATGTAATAAGTATCTGTGTTTTTGGACCGGCACGTTTGACCCCACAAGGTGGCAGCCTCCAGCTAAAACCCAAATAGAAAGGCAATACATAATTGCTCATAACAACCACACCAGGGGGTCTAATGAAGTACCAGAAAAAGTACAAAACTATGGCACCGCCTCTTTAAGACCAATCTCCTGTTTGTGACATTGTGTTTTTTCATCTTCGCCGTAACCACCTTCCACCCTTTCTCTTCCATCTCTCTCTCTCAGGGTGAAGCTGTCTGAGAGCATGGACAAGCTTCAAGAGTATGCCCAGACCCTGACCCCTTACAGCGAGACCTTCTCAACCCAGTTCTTGGAGTCCACCAAGCAGATGCGCGAGAGGGTGATGGCCGATGTGGAGGACCTGCGCACCCAGCTGGAGCCCAAGCGTCAAGAGCTGCACGAGGTTCTGCAGAGGCACACCGAAGAGTACCGCGCCAAGCTGGAGCCCGTCATCCAGGAGTACATGACCCAGAGCCAGAAAGAGATGGAATCTCTGAGAACCAGGCTCCAGCCAGTCATGGATGAGATGCGCACCAAGATGGAGGCTAACGTGGAGGAAACCAAGGCCAAGCTTGTGCCCATGATCGAGGCTGTCCGCACCAAGCTGACCGATCGTCTGGAGGAGCTGAAGAACATGGCCACTCCCTACGTTGAGGAGTACAAGGAGCAGCTGACCAAGGCTGTGGGAGAGGTTAAGGACAAAATCACCCCACACACCCAGGACATGCAGAGCAAGCTGGAGCCTTACATGGAGGACCTGAAGACCAGGTTCATGTCCCTGTACGAGACCATCAGCCAGGCCGTCCAGGCCTAAGCTGACCGCTGCGACACCACTCCGCTCCGTTCAACTAATGCACTCTAAGAAGCAGCCAGTTGATGCTAGTGATTTGAAACCCTGCTGAGGCACATAAGAACTGCTCCATTCAGTGGCTACATGAATAACAGAATGATATGTATGCTATGTATACATCTTGGTTTACAATTCTCTGCTTTACACATGCCAAACAGCAAATAAAACATCTCAGAAATACAGTGACGTTATCCAAAGTATTTCATTCTTAGAAGACACAAAATGTAAGTAATAGAACTGTGTGTGTGTGTGTGTGTGTGTGTGTGTGTGTGTGTGTGTGTGTGTGTGTGTGTGTGTGTGTGTGTGTGCGCGCGCGCGTGCACACACGCGTGTGTGTGTGTGCTTATGGATGGATAGATTAGATTGATATACATATTATATTATCTGAAGACAAAGGATGCAATTCCTAATGAGACAATTGCCAGTGATGTCATTACAAAACAAGAAGTAGCCTATACAAGAAAGAAAGCAACACATTTTCATTGGTTAAAGACAATTAGATCACTTATGTGAAAGATGCATAATGCAAACAAACCAGCGTATAATTCTGACGTGGCTTCCTTGTGCAATCTTAGCTATGGATACTAGCAAGTTACTTTATACTAATGTGTCATGGCGTCATATATGTCAGAGCACAATATGTCATTCTTCTAAACGGGGGCTGCTCTCCATTCCGACATGCTGCCATTCTGACATTGACTTCCTATTGTCGAAGTGGAAGCACTTCTATAGAGGTTAGGGTATAGGTATAGGGTTAGTGTCGGAATGGGGGGATGTCGGGAATGGCAGCATGTCGGAATGAAGACATGTAACCCTTGTAAACATGGACTTGGGAACATACCTACTGGCCTCCAATTTACTTTAGCCTGAGGGATGGTGGATCTGAGGTTATAAATTCACACATCATTTTATGCTGATTAGTGTAGTGGCTTGGCGAGATTAGCCCTGGACAGACACACATACATCTACATGCAGGGGATGAATGAAAGAAAATTGGGCACTTTTGTGGGTTGTGCCTGTGGAGAATTTGGGAGCTTTTCCAAAGTTCTCAAACTACGGTGTGAATTAAAGGGTGGGGCCCTGAACTGAAACAGACACACAAACCTTTGGGGGACATGTTGGCACTGGTCCACCCAATTGAACAGTCTTCCACCCATTCAGAGGAAACAGGGAATGAGTGATTAGAAATGGGCTACCACTTTTTCCAAGATGAGCCTAAGACTTTCATTTAGTTACAAAGCTGAATATTCATACAGAAGTCAAGAGGCATACTTTAAATAAATACTAGAGCATATCTGAGAATGTGTTTTTATTATAGAGAGATTATTTTGAAATGCTAATTTACCACAGCCCACCCCTGAGACGCAGAGCAAGTAGACAGAAATGTACATTAGAGAGGTCCAATTATAAGCACACAGTACTGTGCATACAGTAACAAGGGAAACCACATGGTTCATCATCATACAAAAAAAAATGAAAGAAAATATCTGGGAAAAATCTATTCCTGAGATATGACAGATAATGTAATCTTGACCAAACCGCTAATGATCTCTTCATATGAGCCTACTGATCATTTGCACCAAATTTCTTTGATTTATCCTCGAGTTATTTTGTTTACAGTCAGACACACAGGCAGAAGCGATTACAGTACATTGAGTACAATACCCTGCCATGTGTTGCTGAAGGCTGGGTAATAAGGTTTTAAGGCCACAGAGGGTAGAAGTCCAGATGAACTCTGTCTCAGAGCCCTTTCACATAATGTGGCTTTAGGTATGCACTGCCTGTAGGCTGTAGTGCTCTTATTAGGCTCTGGATGGAGCCAACAGGGAACATACCGTAGCAGTTATTGACACAATTGACCATAATCAACTTCATCTGGGTGCCCCCTTCAATGCCCTTATCTCCTTACAGTTCTGAATATTTGAATTAATGTGGCATATTCCATTTAGAATCAACTTATTACGGTGACATACAGTATACATAGGATGGTGTATTCAGTAATTACTAAATGAATGATATATGACCACAAGGATGTTAAAGGGATATTTCACTTTAAAATATAATTAGATATTTTATGTAATGTTACCAGGCCTCTCCTCCAGGTCCGCTCCCCATACACGCCCATTGTAACTTCAAACTCCGTTTTAACCACGATAGATTCATTAAAAACACCCATTATTTTTTTCTGGTGACTCATACTACCCTCCTAATACGTGAGCAGGCCGTGTTTTTATTTTATTTTTGATAAAATTTTTCATTTATCTGTAATAATTCTTTGGGAAAATGGAAAAAATTAAATACAATAAAAAATATTAAAAATAAATGAAAAAAGCTATAAAAAACAGCCTGCTCACATATCTTAGGAGGACAGTAGGAGTCACCATCTATCATGGTTAAAATGGAGTTTGATGTTACAATGGATGTGTATGGGGCCCTCCTCCTGGAGGAGGAGGACTGATAACATTTACATCAAATATCTAAATATTGAATGAAGCAAATTAAAAACTGTTCAGGGTGTTCATAAAAGCCTGATTAGATGATAGAATTACCATTGTTTTAATATCCCTTTAATATCCTTTAAATTAATTGAATCTACCCATACATTATGTTCACATTGGGTTGGAGTTGCATAATTATATCAAATAAACAAAGTCTGCTGCCAGTCTATTTTTCGCATTAGGCTGTGTAACTCTTACTCAGAAATGTCATACAAAGTTTACAATAAAACAAACTAGTCCCCCCCCCCCCCCATACTCAAGGAGTGGGTATGCTCACCCATTTTACAGATTCATTTTTATTTACACTCAGAGTAGCTTGATTTACTGTTTCTATAGTAAGTAACAGAAGGAGAGAGGGAGGGAGTCCTTACATTATTATGCCCTCCCTCTGCCACGATCAATCCTTTTTTGGGAATGTGCTCTGATTTCCCCCAAGCTTTAAGTACAATCATGTTAAACATCTGTTAACCTACACTCCTTCCATCAGAAGATCTAGTTGCACTGGCTGTTCCCTTTTTATAATCACGTTCTGTCACCAGAACAAAACCTTCCTTCCTCCTCACGTTATTTTCGTTGCACACTTCTCTTCCTGCTTTTCTTCTGTGTTCCCTGGCCTGTTTCTATGTCACCTCATGCTGGACAGCTTAGTCAGAGCTCAGGCACAAACACAAGAGTAAACGGAAAAAAAAAAAGCCTCCCCAGATAAAGAGAGAAAGAAACTCCACTCCACTGAACCCTGCTTGTTTCTGTTGTTCCATGCAACCAGCCAAACCCAGCCAGGGAAAATCCAGCCAGGCAGTTTCCCCACCCTTCATCCTCTCCCGCCCCTCTTTTTTGTCTTTCCCCTCACCCTCCCTAACCCTCTCTCTCTCTCTCTCTCTCTCTCTCTCTCTCTCTGTCGGGAAATTTTCCAATCTTTCTTGCAGCAGTCCCTCTTTAATATTACATATCCATAACTCCATTAAAGTTGACTGCAGTAAGGCGCCAGGAAAGACCCAAAACTTCAACTCTGTCTCGAACATGAAGTAAAAGTACAGGGTGTATTTCAGTCTACATTAGTGAATTCCATGAAGTATTATCGTAGAAAATATAAAACCAAAAATCTTAGTGTACAATCACATTTCCAATGGTCCCGTTTTAATGCGAAGAACAAGAGGCTTCTTTAAAATTAATTGAACTTTATTTCAGAATCATTCATTCTCAATCAAATTTTAAGATGTTTATAAAAAATACTGTGCTTTGGAAAAAAAATGCCAAACATATTGATTTGACACGTGAACTTAGCAACATTTCACGACAGCTTACCAAATATGCTAGTAGAAACTGTTCTAAAACCATCACCCACATTATTGCATAACGTGTGTTATTGCCAGCAACATGGAATGTATTTAAATGGAATGTATTCAAACAGAACTTTTTTTTTGCTGAACTGAAATGAATTGTCTTTGTGTGTGCGCACGTGTCTCTGTGTGTGTGTGTGTGTGTGTGTGTGTGTGTGTGTGTGTGTGTGTGTGTGTGTGTGTGTGTGCGTGTGTGCAAAAGTGTATTTTGTTTTCTATTCCTTGGTCCCCCAGTTTGGTCCAGTTTGTTCACATTTCTTGTCTTTGGTCGAGTGAATAGATAGACAGTTCTCCATCATCAGTGACTGGTCTGTAGAGGGGAGAGGTATGAGTGTCATTACAGGATCTGCCTGGGTCTCCCGTACCCGGTCATGCCTGCCTGAGATGCCCCCTTATTTGTTCCCATCTGCAGGCCAATGACACATTTGCCCTCATTCAGCTGTTCATCTGAGAATTCCCTCTTGTTCTCCTGTGACTTCCTGCGCACACAAACACACAAACAGACCAAAATCAAGTTCCTCAAGTGCACTGACATATTTACGGCGGGACAGCTGGGAGGGACAGATAGAGGGAATAGTTAAGTGCTAGGTGGAGGGGGGGAAACTCACTTGTGGAACAAGTTCGGGTCGCCACGGTAATTCCCATCGTCCTTGGTGACAGCTATACTCCCCAGAGCCATCAGAGTCCTCTGGACCGCGGCCAAGTCTTTACCTGTCACATAGACATCGGTCTCGTATTAACAGAAGAGTACAATTATGTAATTCTAATACTGCTGCTGACTGCAGTTCGATAATATGCTAGTGTTAGCTAATATTTCCTTCCTCATATGTAGTCTGTGCTGCGTGACAAATGCTAATATTACATTTGGCCACAGAGTATTGCTACAGATGGGGCTCTAATATGTGTTATTGTCTTACCCTCCCAGAGGTCAACTGTCTGGAACAAGTCAGCCTTGGTGACGCCGTATTTCTCTGCAGCACTGAGGAACTGGGAGATTTGCTCCATCTGCTTGAATGCCATGGAGGAGCTCTGGACCTTCTTGATTGGCTTAGCATCCCCATATAGACTGTTTATAAGTTCAGACAGAAGCTATAGAGACAGAGGGGCAGGAGTAAACACATTTAATTATACAAGCAGTTGGAGAAACAGATTCCCGTATACATACTATAAACACATACGATCACAGATATGCAACATCTTATGGGACAGTGAAACAGCACTCACACAGCCATCCTTAAGCCAGTTCTGGAAGCCTGTCTTGCCAGCTTCAGGCCTGGCTGCTCCGGAGCCACACTGAGCTATGATCCAGTCAACCAGCCTCTCTTCCAGCTCCTGGTCGTACTTCTTATCGATCTTGCTTTGTACCTCACGGCTCAGACCATAGGATGGACCTTTGTTTGCCATGGCTGATCCTGTTGGAAGGGGGGAAAGTTAGCGAACTTTATAAGCAAACTTTGCGAACTCCCTATCTGTGTTTGCCATTATTCAGCGTAGATATTTAAAACAACATCATTCATTCTTTTAGGTTCCTGCCCTGCACACACCCACAGTACTGGCCCGCATTCAAGACAAATATGATTCTTCAGATTTCTCTCTGTGCTCTAAAGTGCCTGCCGGTATTCTATAGTGCTGTGTGTCTCAGCATGTCCTTATCTCATTCTCTGTGGACGGCATCGGGCTGTGCATAAATTCAGCTGATATGACATGCACAGGCTCCTTCATGACTACCAGTAAACAATAGTAAACAAATGCATCCGCATGCTCATATTAACCCTGTGCAGGTCAAAACCACCGTATCACATAGAATGACATCTGCTTATCTCCTTTCAAGGATTTTTCATGGAGAAATGAAAGTGATTTCTCTCAGTTGTTCGGCCTGGCATGTCTCAAACCCTCTTATGAATACTGCAGGAACAAGCTTCCTGCCGGCCTCTGCAGACCCGCCCCACTCCTTGCATCCTGTTTGCACATTGAGCTGTCACTTCCTTCCTTCCTCCCTCACAAAGGTAAGCTACAGTATGTGTATACACTACTATACTATAAGCAAGATAACCAGATGGCACACTGCTGTGTGATCCAACCTACCCTGCAACAGCAACATATAACGCAAGCATACAGTAGAGGAAGTGTGTTGATTGAATGACAAATGTATAACGCTTTCAATGCTCAGACTGTACTGTACTTAAATCAAAGTGATACAGTTTATCCATAGCAAATGGAAGACGATGTATGAAGATGTTTACAGTCAACAGTAAAACAAGAAAGGGTCTAATAACGGTGTCGCTTCCATGTGGATCTCAGACATCATTCATTTATGAATTATAATTATAAATGGTGCATTTATAGAGCGCCAGTGCGCTTTACAATGATTGTGCATTACATTCACACACAGACGGTGGAGGAAACCAAGCAAGGCACTAACCTGCTCGACATACAATAACATATGAATGAAAACTTGGGCAACCTTTCAGCCCAATCTGATCTCTGACCCCATTGACTTCCATTATAAACTAAAAACAAAACAACAAAAAAACATGTGAAAAACATTATGCCTATACTGGCAGCGGGCTAGTCCCAGTTGTCCTACGCCCAGTTGTCCTACGCCCAGTTGTCCTACGTCCCAGTTGTCCTACTGTGTCCCAGTTGTCCTACTGTAGCCTTGCTGTATGGGCTAGTCCGCGAACAGACTGTAAAGCAAGCGATCTTCATCCCATTCATGCGTTTATCGTGCGCTTGCCCAGGCCTTACGGCCTGGGCATAAATATAACGATTGCATTCACCACGGCTTCGTAACTCGCGCGGCGCTCCGCCGGCCGCGCGGTCCGCTGGCCTTCGCGCCGCTTGCAATGTCGTGGACAATAATTACAGCAGTAGGACGGCGAATTTTCGGCGAGAGCTGTACACTACTTGAGTAGCTGTACGAATGCTGAGGTGGGGGTAGGCTACATGTAGCTACTGGCTACAGTAGGACAACTGGGACACAGTAGGACAACTGGGACGTAGGACAACTGGGCGTAGGACAACTGGGATTTTCCCCTGGCGGGCCATGCACAAGAAATGTGGCACTGACTTGTCTAGTGGTTTGCTAAATTAACCCCGGCCCGGACACACACACATTCGCAAGTGCGCGCGCACACACGCGCACGCAGGCGCACACACACACACACACACACAGACCATCTTCTAGCCGGCGTAAAAAACTTCAGTGGTTATAAGGGTATTTAAAGGAGGGGATTGTTCTCTCAGCCTGCCAAGATATGCCACAGACAGAGCAACCATTGTAAATACCATTGCCAAGCAGCACAAATCCTTGCTCTCAGCATTTCCTATGTCTCTTTCTCAATTAAAGAGTGTTTTCCCTTTGGGGTGTCCCGCCTGGCACACCCAAGAAACAACAACACAGCAGCTTCATGCAGGGACACATCATCTCTGCATGGATGCCTTTCAATGGGTAATGAGGGATATGAGGTCTGAAGGGTTAGTCCATTAGATTACCTCTGTCCTCCACCTATAGCCACATCTGTGTACTGTACACAGGCTCCACACGCAAACTGCTAATTAGGGAGTTACCAGATTAGACCATGCCTATATGACTCTTTGATTAAGAATACCCTACAATTGCACACTGTGTGTGTGTGTGTGTGTGTGTGTGTGTGTGTGTGTGTGTGTGTGTGTGTGTGTGTGTGTGCGTTGTGTGCATAGGAGATATGGGCCAGTACAGGTCAGTACAAGTTGAGTTGGCAGTAAAACGGCCTTGTGTTTAGAAAGGCTGTGTCATTATCACAAGGTCAACGGTCTGATCCCCACAACAGCTTGTGTCTATCAACTGGTATGTCTATTGTTCAAGTGTCCTGGAATAAAACAACGTGGTGTAGGGGGGACAAGCTGCAGCTGGTAATCTTGGCAACAGCAGCTCAAGCATCATTTGAAATGTCCCCAATCTTGAGAGTACAAACAATCTTGCAGGTCCCTCTTGCAAGTTTGATATTCTGTAAATATTCAAAATGAGCATTAAAAGAGATCTAGTGTCCCTGTAAGTTTAACTTCAGGAGTCCAAAGTTTGAACAGTAACTAAACAATCATTTTTGGATTTTACCTTAAAGGTGTTGTAAAAGTAATATTGTTTTGTTAATACAAGTGTTAGCTCTAGGGCATATTCTGACTCATTGCAGAGTGTTTGTTCAATAACAGGCTCCTTAGTAAACCAGCCAGGATACCAATTGTCTTCCAATCAGTAGGTAGAACTCATACAGTAAGGCTTGCCAAGCCATGAGGCCCATGGGGCAGGATCCTATCCTATCTCCTGTTTCCTTAGCGTGCCGTGAGGCAGCATGATGTACAAGTACATCCCCTGGACATGATGCTAGAATGTCACAGGGACTTACCCCCAATCCAACCCTTGATGCTGAGTGCCAAGCAGGGAGGCATTGGGTCCCATTTAGTATGACCCGGCGATCGAACCCCAACACTCTAACCACAAGGCCATGGAAATCATACAGGATACAGGATAAACAAGGAAGTGATTAAACAAATAAATGAGCAGGCTATATTTAGCTGAAATGATCATTGTGGGGTTATCTCTTCTGATTGGATGAAATGTGTAACCCACCCAAAAATGTATTTTCTCTTTACAAAAGAGCTGGAGAGATGCCAGACCCCTGTTACTGGGAGAAAAAAATTAAAAGAAACTCTGTATAGAAAATGATTAATATTAATATATCAGAATATAACAAAATAACACTTTTTTTTTTTTTTTACCAAAATATCACTTTAAATATGTGTCTTTTAATGACTCATATTTGTTTTCTTATTTGGGTAAAGGTAACCATTGCAGTTCTAGCTACAACAGTGTATAGCATTACCTGTATAGGTAATTATAGGTGATGTAGGTCTGTGTGTTGCTACATTTATCTACTACTACCCTATCTATTATCATGGTTATAGTTACATGGAACACTGCTGTACTTACAAGGCTAGCATTCTAACTTAAAAAAATATAACAACAACACATTTCTTTATTTTATGTCACTGTTATTTCAAAAACTCTTTTGACCTGAATTCATATTAATACCAGACACCCTAAGGGCGAGAAGCGCACATGGCGAGTGCAGACTGCTGGCGCTTTTTGGCATGGGATCAACTTTGACCCAAAGAATTGGTTGTTTAATAAATGTGGCCATATTTTCCCAAATATGGAGATGACTGACATCTGACATACCGTAGATGTTTGATGTCATAGACCACATGAGACTCATACAGTATATGGGTATTCCCAGATATGGGCTTAATATTGATCATCAGGGATCTCCATAATAATCCATAATAATTACAGTATGGGCAAAAAAGGGACACGGAATGCATTTGCAAGTGTGACTCAGGTTGTGGTGGGTTGTTTAAGTTGGACAAAATGTGGTCAAAATGTGGCCATATATTACTGACGTCTGACATCATAGATGTCTGATGTCACAGACCACATGAGACTGACACAATATGTCCATATACATGGACATATTCAAGAACGGAATTCATTTGCAACTTGCAAGTGTGACTCATGTCGCGGCAACCACACTGGTTAAAATTTTCCATATATGGGCATTTCATGGGCATTTCATGATGCAAATGAATGGCAAAGACAGAATTAATTTGCACTGACCTGTTCTGACATCATTGTGATGTCAGAAGAGCCTGAGGTGTGACAGACAGACATGAGCTGTCTGTCTGTTGACAGACATGAGCTGTCTGTAGTTGCGACCTACGGTCGCAATAATGATATAAACATACAATGATGGTGATTTCATATTTATTTAGCCAAGGTATAAACAGGCTGAGTATCCATACCTTATGTTTTGCAATGACCTTCTTTGTATTCATACAAAAACAAACAGGGAGATACCGGGCATCTCCCTATTTGTTTTTGTATGAATTTGTGGTGGTACAGGCCTGTGCCGCCACAAATTACCTCTTTGTGGGAAGGTTGCTGATGTCATTCAGTTCCTCCACACACATTTCCCCCGCCATTTATACCAATATATTAGCCAATTAGAGTTGCCAATTATTTTCTTTTTAATTGCAGTCTCCTAAACAATATGGGACTCACAAAGAAAACGGTTTGACGAATGTGCAGTCCTGAGAAAGCTTTTAGAAACGTTATTCCAATTAACAAAGCCATTGTAATGTTGACATTAGGGATTGTCAAAGATAACATATCTAAGCTGCTTAATTATTGTGTTACAGGCCCATATCTCCCAATAGCATGCAGTAGCAGCTGCTACAGGGACCAGCCCAGCTCTATCTACTGTACTGTATGCTCTGCACTGTGTGTACCAAGCCAAGCCAAATGGGTCCCTTCTCTCACAGTTAAATGAACACAGGATTTTACTTTGATATCACATACGAGAGCTGAAATACCTGTCAAGCAGCTAGCCTTGCAAAAAAATGTTAATAGTTTCCTTAATCTCATAGCCATGAAAGGCATCTAGTGGCGACAGTGGCTCAGGAGTAGCCTGGCCTTGCCAGACTATATACTAATGCAGCTAACTAACTGCAGTATCCCCTCCTTGTTTTAACATGGATGGATTGTCTAGCTGAGCTAGGCTAGCTCAGGAGGTACTGCAGACGCCAGAAATTGGAAGGTTCCCGGGTTCGATCCTCGGCCCTCCCCGGGTTAGTGTCGAACAAGTGTCCTTGAGCAAGACTCTTAACTGCCATCTGCTCGGGATGAGCGGGTTGATGCCTTGCATGTATGTGTGTGTGAATGTAATGCACAATGTTATGTGCTTTGGATAAAGGTATGCACCATTTACAGTTTTACAGAGATCTAAACCTATGTTCTGACAAATAGGTATAGTATACCTACTACAGAGACATAAATCTATGTTCTGACAAATAGGTATACCTACAGCAGTGGTTCTCAACCAGTGTTCCGGGGACCACCAGTGGTCCTTGAGGGGGTTCCAGGTGGTCCTCAGCTAAATGATGGAGAGTTGGTAACCAAATGGACCCTTATAGATCTTTAACTCTAAACCAAATTTGATTTAATTTCACGCTCTCAAGAGTTACATTATTGTTAAACATCTGCATTACTTAATTTACAAGAGTTCTACACAATTAGAGAATGTAGAAGAATTGTTATTTTGGTCAAAGTTAGCCTGTTGTCTCTCATATATGGTACCACGTCAATACAGCATGTGGTCCGCAGCGCAAATGCTGAATAAATAATGGGCCTTGGTGTGAAAAAGGTTGAAAACCACTGAGCTCCAGAGACATAAACTTATGTTCTGACAAGTACCGGTAGATATTGTACCTACAGAGACATAAAACCATGTTCTGACAAGTAGACATTGTACCTACAGACATAAACCTATGTTCTTCTGACAAGCAGACATACACTGCCAAATCCAAAGTGTTCAATTGAACTCTTTAGTGTAAAATTCACTTGTGTTACAATCTCAAGAGTCAAGAGTTAAACTAACACTGGATTTCAGTGTACCAACATACATGTAACAGTAGGTCCCACAAGCCCTGAAGCATGGACCATTTTACTACTCCAGTTATGCTTTACTGCAGCCTAGCGTAGTAGTGTATGTAATATTAGGAGTGGCCATATATTACACAACTACAACCCGTTGACATAGCTTGTCTCCAGTAACAGATTTATAATGGCCTGTTCCCTGCCAACACAACCATGGAACTATAACGTTTTGCTGGGCCTTGGGAGTTTTTACTGTGCATACAAAGCAGGGCATGTTGAGATCAGCAGATAAGGAGGAACAAGATTTGATAAGGCATGACCTGATTGACACGTGGGTCCAGTCAGGGGAAAACCGGAACTTAAAGGATGTAGAGAAAATGGTATGTCCTGATGAAAAGGCTTATGACTTCATAGCATGCTTTGCGTAATTAGATTCCTGTTGTTAAACATTTGAATAGAGCAATGTACGGGAAAGAGTGTGAGAGGCCATACACGATATAGACTTCTATCATAAATATGTGCTAAAGTAGATACTCCTCACAGGATACAGAATTGAAAAATACAACATTCTGACTACGGCTGACAAACCAGAAAACAGTTTGGCAATGTAGATAGCTCTTTTACAAGTTATTAGGGCGGAGCAAAGTAGAGGACGATGTACTTACAGTGGTTGAATTCGGTAGCTGCTGACTGAGGTGAATGCAGGTGGTTTCAGTCCTGTCTGTGTTGCCGTTTCCTCCTCAAAAAGCGTTCAGTCTCCTCTCCGTTACAGCACAGTTGTTACAGCACAGACTGCAGTATTCTGAGAGGGAGTGTCTATGTTACAACACAGTAACAGACTGCACTGAGGGAGTGTCTGTGTTACGAATGAAGTATAAAATAGCAAACACACTACTCAGAAATGACTTCACCACATTCAAGAGAAAAGGGAGAAAGAGAGAGAGAGAGAGAGCAAGAGAGCAAGACAGATACGCCTATTTCATTCTCTGGCCCAGCCCCTTTTATCTACTTCTCTTTTTTCCCCCAACACACACTCAAATTGTACCTCCTTATTTAGGAGAACGGCAGGGAGAAAAGAAGATCATGTGACCAAAGACTTTGGTGTGGTCCCTGAAAAGAATTCTCCACATTGCTCCCTCCACCACCGCTCAACAGACTGGACGAGGAAGTGAAGGAGGAGTAAGTTAGTCAGTCATAAACTACTAAAGCCCAGGGCACCATGGGGAGGAAATGATGGTAATTAGAGAGCATTGAATCACTTCTACAAAATGATTTATTGCTTCAATATGAATTTATGCTCACTGTGGTCTTTTGAAATCCTCCCAAAGACTGAAAACCCCAACCAGCCGTGGAATGTCCTTTCACCCAATCACAGAGGAAGAGTACTGCGAGGCAAACCGAAGCAGAGGAAACATGTCATAACACGTCATGACACTTTGCATTTAAATGGTTGTCAGTGAAAATGTAAATACTGAGAGCATTCCTGAGTCATGTGTTTTGGTTTACTCTCCCCTGCTACTTTGTTTTTACTTCACCTCTGAGTGCATAAGACATACATACATCCCCCACATTCTTATGAATACGTATGACATCATTGAAGGACACACCCTTGCCTCGGAGGCAAGTCAATGAAACGTGCAAATCGTGACATGGGAGGCCTCAGAGATTAAACGCTGACACAGGTTGTGACAACATTGTGAGGCACTGGCAACCTGTGAAGTCATTGCCCAAGCCTATGGTTCACTTAAATCAACGTCTTGAGCTAGTTGGCTCATATTAGCCCATCTGTCAGTCTCCTTGTTCTTGTCACGTGTTCTATGTCTGTGGTCTTTATTGCTCTCCAGGATATCCAACTGTGTGTCATATTTTGAAACTCCCAGGTCAAGGGCAAGGTTAATTTGCACTCAGACATGTTGAGGTGATATTTCACCATGGTAAACAATCATCACTTTTTGGCACATACACCCCATAGGCCTAGAGTAACCTCCCTAAAATCAGAAGCAGTAATCTAACTCCTACTGCGTCCATGGTCAACCGCCATTCAGGATTTATTTCCCCCTCTTGCAAACATTTGTCAAATGCAAGAGGTAAAAAAAAACTAAAATAAACTTTACTTTCTTTTTGCTTTTTTTTAAAATCATATTTTTGGGTTAAAAACATTTGAAGTTAAAAAAAGTAATATATATTCCAATCTATCAAATAATCATTGTTATAAAGTGTTTGTTCAGTAACGGTCTCCCCATCTCTTCACCGTTAGTAAACAGAACGTTTCAGGTGGTTTACAAATTCTATCCAATCAGTATGAGAGAACCCCACAAATATTGTTTATTGGCTTGTGTCGCAGTTCTAATTTTGTCTGCCTATTTATTTGTTTAATCACATCCAATGTCACTTGTTTATCCTGTAGGCCTATCCTGTGTGAGTTCTCTCTCCTGATTGGACAAAATTGGTAACCCTAAGTATGTATTTGCTAAAGAAAGAAATATCACTTACAGCACCTTTAAAGCATAATGTCTTTAATAACACTAAATTACACTTCTACCACACAGTGAGTGAAATATAAATATATTTTAGGTGATATGTTTGTGATTTATTTAAGCATTTATAGATAAGGCCTTCTTACTAGTTAGAACCTACAAATATACGTAATTGACTGTGTTCCCACAGGGGTCTATACAGGTGTATACAGGGGTCTTGATCTGCTATTTTCACAGAATGTTCTCCTATTATGACATGCTCAGAAAACTAAAAGCGATGCTAGGCTTCTTGTGGTTAAAGCATTGAGTGATGGAAGCAGAAGAATGTCCAGGTAGGTGAGAAAGAAGTGGACTGTTTGCATGGCAAACCTTATCCAGCAGACATGTACAGTAAATATAGCCAAAATACACACTGTATGATAAGTTCCCCATAGGGAAGAGCTTTAAGAAAGTGGACAGATAGATCAATCTTTTTTTGTTCCATTGCACATTCCTACACCACTGGTAATAATTTATTCTTGCTGATACAGTATTGATTGACTGATGCAATGACAATTATCATTGATCTACAGTAGATGACAGTAGATGACCAATCTCCCAACCAATCATCAAAGACGATGATACACGAAAGAAGGAGAGTAATGAGGTCAAGGATTATGTTTATTTATTTTCTCAGAATAATGTTGTCTTAATTGGAACAAGATTTTGTGATTTTATTTTTTCTCTCCCATTCTATGAGATGAGACCAAAACTGGGCTAGTCCCAGTTGTCCTACGCCCAGTTGTCCTACGTCCCAGTTGTCCTACTGTGTCCCAGTTGTCCTACTGTAGCCTGGCTGTATGGGCTAGTCCGCGAACAGACTGTAAAGCAAGCGATCTTCATCCCATTCATGCGTTTATCGTGCGCTTGCCCAGGCCGTAAGGCCTGGGCATAAATATAATGATTGCATTCACCACGGCTTCGTAACTCGCGCGGCGCTCCGCCGGCCGCTGGCCTTCGCGCCGCTTGCTTGATTGATTGATTGAAGGCTTTATTAGAAGTTTGCATAGGAAAATGTACAGATTCATGACGGTACAGTTCACTGGTACAAGGTCTACTAAAAGGAGATCCATGAAAAGACTAAGCTTATTTCAACAGGAAACCATTAAAGTATCTCATATAACATTGAATGACAGACAAATAGAACATAGTACTATGCAGTAGATATGTAAAGAAAAAAAGAAAACAGTAGGTCTATACAATCAGTAAGTACAGTATATACAATATATACAAGGAAGGGGCAGGTAACAGTAAGTCTAAACAATCAGTATGTACAGTATATACAAGGAAGGGGCAGGGAGGGTAGGGTTGGGCTAGGTTTTTACCAGTTGTGAACGGCTGCTGTCTGTAAGTGGTTTTTTAGGGCAATTTTAAAGGATGCTAGTGATCCACACTCCTTTATGGCCTTCGGTAAGGCATTCCACATTTTTGTGGTGTAGCAGAAGAACGAGTTCGACCCTTTCTTTGAGTTGACTCTGGGTTGAACGTGATCTGTGGCACTGCCTCTGGTGTTGTAATTATGGACATCCTTAACGTTTATAAAGTATTTTGACAGGTACTTGGGTATCATAGTGGTGTAGTGTATCTTGTACACCAGGCCCATTGCAAGTTGCTGTACTCTGTCATCTACTCTGAGCCACCCCACTCTTAACTGGTGAGTAGCGGTGAGGTGAGTCTGATTGGAATGTCGTGGACAATAATTACAGCAGTAGGATGGCGAATTTTCGGCGAGAGCTGTACACTACTTGAGTAGCTGTACGAATGCTGAGGTGGGGGTAGGCTACATGTAGCTACTGGCTACAGTAGGACAACTGGGACACAGTAGGACAACTGGGACGTAGGACAACTGGGCATAGGACAACTGGGATTTTCCCCCAAAACTATGTAGCCTGGCATTAGCCAGACTGATACGTGGATTCACTTACACGTTCCTCCACGGTATCAGTCTGTACTTCGGGCCATAGGGAGCAAGTATGAGAAATCAGAAAATGGGCCAATTCACTGTTCAGTTGAAACGCAATCACTGATTGGCCCGGTCATTTTCTGATTTCTTATACTCGCTCCCTATGAGCCAAAGTCCAGACTGATACCGTGGAGGAACGCCTGAGTGAATCCACATTATCAGTCTGGCTAATGCCAGGCTAATAGTACTTCACAATCAGCTTCTTTCAAAGAGGTGATTGCATTATAAATGGCAAGTAATACAATATAGGCTATAGTAATGTTTAAGTTGTTCTATATACAGTAGACTACATTGTATATCTATAAATAGAAAGTATCGAGTACATAGCGAGGGACCTACCATCCAACCAAAGGAGTCACATTGCCTGTTAAAGGCTATTTCCTTTGTTTGAGCCAGAATTTCTGAAATTCCTCAGTATCCTCCAGCCAGGCCCTGTGAGTCACAGGAACTATAGTGACTGGCTGCACTCTGGCAACATCTAAAGACTGCAGCGGTTAGTGGTAGCATATCAAGAGCAGATGGCATCCAACCATGCATTAATGCAGGCTTGGAAAGAACCAGTGAATTGTCCCTAGTCAGTCTGGATAATATATTTATCTGTTTAGCTATACTGGCATGATCTCCGTCTATTAGCACATGCAGCGACAGTACAAGGCGATTCAGCAACCTCTGCAAAGATCTGCAATAATCAATCATCAAACTGCTCTCCCAAGCATGCCATGATGCAAAGCAGCAGATAACCTTTCTCTAGGTAACAGTTTTATTGAGTGTAGGTCTACTGTCCAACTGTGTTGACATTGTCAAACCTTTCAATTAAACTTTAGATGAATACCACACCTACTGCAAACTACATCCATTACACAAGGACATTACAAATATATTTTTATGTAAATGTGATAAACGATTGATAGGCCTAAAGATTTACAAGAATGATGTACTGTAAGTTAGTGTTTGAGTCATACAACAACTTAATGAATATATAACAAGGGAAATAAAGTGGTGAAGTTGAGATGGAGAAACTGCATGCATTTAGGCAACCAACTGTTTGTAAGTGAAAAACAAGATAACCCACAGCATTAGACTGATTATTATCAAACTCTCACCATCTTGAGTTCTGGACTGGTTATAAAATGAATACAAATTTGAAAATGTAATGTAATTATTTTGAATACATAATATAAAGTAGGCCTGTGTATAACATTATAAATCCGTAATAGCCTGTGTTTACGTATTGTTATTGAGAACAGGCTGACAGAACACATGGTTGTATAGCTACTGGGCACTTATGGTTCATCCTCCAGGCTCCAGCTAGACCCATTAAGGAAAACATTAAGGGAAAGCATCTGCGTCACTTTTAGATTTTAACCACTTTAAACCTTATTTGTTTTTTTATATTAGAAAATAGCAGATATGCAAGCTCATAGCAGACACAAAGAGTGCCGCACTATGAACTTGTAGATCTGCTATTTCTGAAAAATCTTGAAAATGTGTGCACATCTTTGAATATAGCCTATATTATTTTAAAGCAAACATACAGTAGACCTATCTTTTCTTCTGGGGAGGGTCCCTGGAACAACATATTTTGAGATGGGGTTCTGTGGCCAAATAATAAATCATTTTGGGGCTGAATGACATGAAAAAGTTTGAGCACAACTGAAAAAGAAACAGGTTTTTAATAAAACTGTTATGATGTAGGCCTACTACAGTAGAAGACATTTTAATCTGCCTTATTAGCACTTAATGGGTTAATGCACTAATGAACATGAGTGCATACAGCTGTTTAAACTCCTCTGTGTCGTTGAATTGTCTTTTATCATGCTGTTAGTTATAGCAGCACTTTATTCACCTGACAATTGCAGTAGAATTAGGCCTACTAGCTTAGCCTGCTAGCATACACGCAATATTAGTTATATTACATGTGCGACAACTAATTTCATGGACAGCAGAAGTCAGGAGAGAGGACCATGGAGAGGACAGGCCACTTACCAGCAGCATGAGAAAGACGACAGGCTCCATCTCCATCCAATGGTAACCAGCCTCTACCAGCAGAAGATTCACTACAGGCCACAGCCACAGGTGAGTTTATGAAAGTGTAAAGTTTGTAATGAGAGAGTCATTTACTAATAGGCCTACTCAGCATGATGTTAGCCAGGCTAGCAAATATATTTGGAGGCTAGCTGGGGGAAATGTGTAAAACAAAAATAAAAACATGGATACAATCTCACAATAAAATGTTGAGTTGTGTTTATAAAATGAATAACAAATTAGAACATTTCTTGATTAACATTATTTGTTGCACATTGTCACATTTCAAGTCTATCTACCCTCCTCCCTCCTCTCAGAGAGGAGAGAGCGAGATCATTTGATTGTGTGCGCACAGCGTGCGTGTAGCAGTAGTGTGTCTAGTGTCTGCATGTGCAAGGGGAAGAAGAGGCTCTGAAAGGGGAAGAAGAGGCTCTGAAAGGGAAAGAAGAGTCAGTGTAATAACTATGCATAATATATCGGTGGGTATGCCATGCCAAGTCTAGCCTCGTAAACCATTCTCTTCTCTTCCTGAGGAGTCAGTTTACTAGGCTATGCAAAGTCCTCTTCTGTTCTGCAGGTTGAGTGGTTACAGGAGGACTGATGGAACATGGATGTCACCCGGTGTTGCCAGATTTTGTGAGAGAAGTAAGCAACCAGGCCCAAAAGAAGCAAATAGGATACGCTTGTAGATCTGTTATTTTCAACAACAACAGGAAAAAATGTATTTATTTAATTTAACACTTGTATGGGGGGAGGGGTCTGTGGCCAGACAGATACATAGGCGTTTTTCATCTACCTTTGAAAAAACGCTGAATATTCTGGGAGCATTCAAAAGACGGCCACGGCCGGGTATGCTAGAATCTGACAATAATCCTTGTCCAGGCACGACAAACGACTCCAAAGATATAGGCTTCCGCCTTCCGTGTCAACCTTGCGCCAGCCCATCTCCCATACACATACTTTATTTGTTTTTCTTTTAGTCTTTTTTTTTCTGGGTATTTAAGTAGGATGTGAGGGGTCTAACTAGGGGTTTGTTATGATGCTGAATCCACTGCAAGCATTTGTTTTGCACGAAAAACATTCCTTGGGCTAAAAATGGCCCCAGAAAACGATGGTTTAGTGATGGAAAGTGATGAATCATCACTTTTCACAGTTTTGTGTGTGTTTTCTGGGGCCATTTCTAGCCAAAGGAATGTTTTTTGTGCAAAACAAATGCTTGCAATGGATTCAGCATCATGGCAAACCCCTAGTTAGACCCCTCACATCCTATTTAAATATCCAGAAAATAAATGTTTTTCTGGGTATTTTCCTCCTGTATTCACAGGCGCCCTGTGAATACACTCGGGCGCCCTAGCTAAATCATCAGAGCATGCCCTGGGACGATTTTAGTTCCTTAAAAAAGGGAAACGCCTTTTTTGGTTACGTCATCGACGTGTCAGTTGACGTCCAGTAGAATCTGAAAATAATTGGTGACCCTTATAATAACATGGCAACACTGAAGTCAGCAACATGCTGTCAGGTACAGTCAAAGTAATTGATAGAAGAAGGTACTAGTAGGGACACATGCCTCTCATTGACACAATCAATGAGAGGCAATACTTTGTAGTTTGGTGAAATACATAGGATCAATGAGATCCGACTGGACCAGCTTGTGAACAAACACTGTTTCTGAACGATTGGGACCTTTGTCAGTTAATCGGTTCAGGAATATAAAAGAAGACATATCGCAGGTTGTCTTCTTTTATTTTTCTGGGCCGAGTATTTCACAAAGGTCGTAGTCGTTCAGAAACAGTGTTTGTTCTAAGCTGGTCCACCTGGCCCTCAGTATTGACTCCAAGGGGCGGCAGAGGCTCAGTGGTAGAGTGGCTATACTTGGTAAACTGAAGGTTGCCAGTGCGAACCCGTGCTCCCCTTGAGTTAGTGTTGAAGTGTCCTTGAGCAAGACACTGAAACCCTAATTGCTACTATTGAGCAGGTTGGTGCCTTGCATGGTGTCCTCCGCCATCCCTGTATGAGTATGTGTGTGTGAATGGGAGAATGTAATGCACAATCATTGTAAAGTGCCTTGGATAAAGGCGTTATATAAATACACCATTTAATGTGTGACGAATCTGCCGTCTGTCATTGGTGGATAGCGAAAATGATGTTGATGACCGTGCTTTCTTTTTATTTACGTAACTTGGGTGCAATAAGGAAATAAGATTAGCCTTGCACTTAATGTATGCAGCCTCTGTGTGTAATGTATTGATCTGGTGTGAGGCAGATGTGTACTTGTGGGGGATGGGCAGGGAGGTGCTGCTGGTCTAAGAGGGGAAAAGAAAATTTCTATCAGCCAGCAGCCCATGGACAGGCCTGTGTGTGTATTGAATACTTAGTTTATTCTGTGTCTTACCAAGGATGAGGCACAGGAGCAGAGATTAACCCGAGTGCCCTTCATAGCAGGTGTAGAGAGAGGAGAACAGACTGCCTCAGCAGGGGGGGTCATGGTGGTTTCTCCTATGCTGGAGGGTGTATCTCTGTAAAAATGTGCTGGGTGTGCTCTTCTATTGACCATATTCCCACAGCGGCCATTTTGCTCTTATGTCATACATACACTGGGGTGGGTAACCCCACCTCGGCGGGGGTGCACACGGGATATCCTTCCTCTGTCCTCTTCCCAATATAAAGCCAACGCCTCATTTTATGATGTAGGTTTAGTCAAATGAGGCTTTTATTGCTTTCTTTTGGAATTTACAGTGGTCAACTTACTGGAGTGATGGTAGAATGGCTAGTTGGGAAATATCTGCATTTGTATGATGAATATGACAAATGGGGGGATATTCCTGTCCTTGTCATAATTGTTTTAGTTTATTACGCTGTCAAGAGTTGAATTATTGTTAAACATACTTAATTTTCAAGAAGTCTACACAATTAGATGTAGAAGAATTGTTATTTTGATCAAGGTTTGCCTGTTATCTCACATCAATACAGCATGGAATTGTGGACAAAGATAACAAAATAGTCTTGGATCTGAGAGACTAATTGTCATCAAATGGTGGTCCATGACTCAAATGTGGAATAATTAATGGACCTTTATATGAAAAGGTTGAAAACCACCGATCTACAGGTATAATTAACATAGACTGACTGAATCAGTCAAGAGTAATAACACTATTAGACGTCCCTGGCCTCAGACTCTGTGTGGGAGCTTTACTGGACATCTTGGGAATGTCGTTGAGTCAGGAGTCAGGACGATGGAGTCCAACTGAAAGGCTGCCAGTGCATGTTATCTCTGGCCGTGCAGGGAGCTGCTGGCCTATTAACAGAATGCACTGAAGCTGCCAATGGCTCCTCATTCCTCTGGCTCTGAATCACAATCTGAGGAGATCTGAGGTGCACCCGAGAGGAGCAGGGCAGACATCTCCTGTGGTCTACACACGCACGCAGGTAGAGGAGGAATGACAGATTAATGTCACCCGTACTCTACAGTATTTTGGACATTATAGATATGAACTAGAACTGCACTCTGTCGAGGTGACAACTTGTGCGCCATCAGAACGCGCCATGGGTTGTTCCTTCAGTGACATCACCACTGGCATCACCAGCAATGCTGGTCCCTCATTGGCTGTTAATGATGATGTTACCAGAAATGCTGGTCCCTGACTGGCTATCCACAAGTTTCCCCGGGGGTTTACTGGAGACTATCAGGACCAAACTTCCGGGTTTAACAGCAGACATACAAGCTCACGTCGCGTCGCAGATGCAACCCGTTGTGAGCTTGTAAATCGGCGGCGGAACCTCGATGCAGACGTTTGCACAATGCACTATGGGGCGTAGGAAACTCGTGGATAGCCTGACTGCAAGCGTCAGACTCTATCACACACACTACCAACAGGGGGTGGTGTTGTGCAGTCTGGTTTATTAACCAGGCTAGACTGGCTACGGGCTTAAACACACACAGCTACCTATATACATACCTACCTACCTATATACAGTGCATACATACATACCTACCTACCTACATACGCAGCCAAATGCAGTACTTGTGCGCTCTGCTGGCTCAAGTAATACAAAGTAAAAATATATTTTATTATATTATTTTAACATTTAATATTTCTTTAAGCAAAAGCAGCAGATCCACAAGATTGCAACATATCATATTATTTATTTACATAATAATATACTGAAAAGCTGTTCAGATTGGGGGGGGGGGGGGGGGGGGGCGAGGGTGATGATGGCTCAGATTATCATCCTGATCTAATACAATAATGTTGATTAGAAGGCAAATGCCTTGTTGTAATGGCTGAGTCAGGCTCACAGCAGCAGTTTGGGTGTTTAAAGTCATAGGGGAGCACAGTTTGATCTGTATCCATTTTTCAGGAATATTTTTGCAACAGCTTTGGAAGGATTTCTCTAGCCTAGAAACAAGACGGATCAGTGCTGACCATGACAGGCTAGGGTTGCTCTGAAAAATAGATCACTTAAATAGTATCACCACTGGGAGGCGCCCTATAGGAAAACATCAAGTGGAAGAGTGGCAAATTGAAGATGTGGAGAATAATTAATAATAGAAAGAACTACTGGCCACAATGAATATCTTTAACTAGACTAATGCCTCATTCACACTACAGATATATAGTTGAACGTTTTGCTTGGTAATTCAATGTAATCTCAATGGAAACCAGCTTTAAAGCTTTCAAAGCTTTGTTCTTTGTGTGTCCTGTATCTTTAAAGCTGGTTTCCATTGAGATTACATTGAATTACCAAGCAAAACGTTCAACTATATCTGTAGTGTGAATGAGGCATAAGGCTATCTAGGAAAACTAGAAAAACATGATGACCTCTTGCACCCTTGTTTTACTGTGAGTTTTCATTGAAACCTCTGATGTACTTTAAAGAGAATGGCTTTCGTGTAATACTAATCGGGGTGAGGGGGGGGGGTGTTTAGAGTGTAGTAGCCCCCTCTGATGGACAATAGCAGGGGTCTTCAACGTTTTCAGGCCGGGGACCCCTTAGTTGAGAGACAATTTGTGTTTTCTGATATTTGAACCGTCAATACTTAAAGGAGCTATAGTCAAAAACGAAAAAAACGGATGCTAAAATAAAATAATGTTTCGAAAATATGTTATAAAAAAATAAGCTTCATAGATGTGTTTCAATTCAAAAATGACAACAAAAAGCGTAAAATAATAATAAAATAATCATTTTGGCCATTTTCGGCCAAAATGATTATTATTTGTTTACATTTTAGTCTATTCTTTGATAGTGTTAGACTAGGACAGGGGTATTCAACTAAATTGTCCAGGGGGCCACATTGACAGAAAACCAAGGGGCCGGGGGCCGCACTAACGTAACGTGGTAATTTTTGAATTGAAACATGTATATAAAGCGTATTTTTTTATAAAATATTTTCGAAACATTATTTTTATTTTAGCATCCGTTTTTCAAGAAAAAGTTGACTATAGCTCGATCCTTTAATAAACTTGACCTTTTACTCTGTACTTAGTCTGCTCTTTTTCCCCTCTTTACCTAAGCTCTTTGCCAAAAATAGCCGATCTACAACCTCATAACACCTTGCAGTGCGAGGCGTTGTGAGCTTGTAGATCTGCTATTTTTGGCAAAAGAATTCTAAGAATATGGACGCTATAGGTTCAAGTGGTTAATATAAAAAAAGAGAGAAAAAAGTTTCTATCATGCAAAGATTTGGAGGATCCCCTGTAGTAACTCTGAGGACCCCCTGTTGAAGACCCCTGGACAAAAGAGAAGTTCAGCATTGTGCTTACATGAGTGTGATGTCAAAGGAAATTAAGGAGATGCACATGTACTGGAGGCTGCATGAGCTAGGTTGTACATGCACACAGGCTCCCCGAGTATGATGTAAGAGCAAAATGGCCGCCCTGTGAATATGGTCAATGTCAGGCAGTAATTATTTTAGATATAATCTTCTTTATTTATAAAAGTACCTTTATCCCATTGAAGTGCAGAGTTCAGCCTAAGTAGAAATGTTCCTGGTGGGAGTCTGGGAGACTCACATAAGTATTCTTGTGGTGGAAAAGTTAACAACACACACAACACAACACTAGGACGATCCACTCATCCTAGACTCTTCGCCCTCTTTGCCCCCCAAACTGTGGAATAAACTCCCTGTTGCAATTAGAACTGCAGAATCACTCACTCCCTGGTCTGAAGAATCACTCTACCTTAGCCCATAGCACTTACCCGTAGCACTTGACTACCCTCAATGACCATACATGTAATGCTTACTGAATTGATTACCATTTCTATGCATTTTATGTATTTATGTTGATGTATTGATGTATTACCATGCTTATTGTAGATCGCTCTGGATTAAGAGATTCTGCTAAATGCCTAAATTGTAAAGTGAAGGTTTTTGAAGATTTCTTGTATAACTTACAGTATAGTTATGCTTATCTTCTCCTTTTGTATCTTTATACTATTACAGTATTTAATTTATTCTGCCTACTGGCTTTTGTTACAACTGAAATTCCACTCAGAGACAAACAAAGATATATATAACGTTTTATCTTACAGTATGTTGAATTTCTGCATGATATTACTTGAGCAGCTGATACAGTGGTACAGGAGCAGAGAGAGTGGAAAGGCAGCAGTGTTTGTATCAACATGTCAAAATAGCTGCTGAAAGAATCAAATCGTACTGAGTGCTGTGTTTATAGAGATTTGTCTTTGTGGTGAAATGTGATCACCAGTGGTTTGAACGTGGAGAAAAACGGGAAGTTAAATCCTCAGGTTACTGCCTTTGTTGTCCCTGTTCCTGTCTCACATCATTATCTTTACACAGTACAAAAGTCCTGGCATCAAAACGTACTTAATGTACCAAAGTAAAAAGTACTCATTTGCAGAATGTCCAGTTTCTCAAGTTTCAAATGTATACAATATTTTGAAAATAGCAGATGTACAAGCTCACAATGCACCGCATTGCGACACATTGTGAGCTTATATACCGGTAGGGGTAGCCTATAGGGCTGAAGTTGTTTATTGATGAATGTTTTGTAGAATGTGTACTAATAATCAAAATCTACAAAGTAACTAGTAAACTAAACATTTTAAATAATTGTAGTGGAGTAAAAGTGGAGTACTGAAAACTTTAAATACTTCAGTAAAGTAAAAGTACCTAAAAATGTTACTTAAGTACAGTACTTAAGTAAATGTCCTATAGTTACTACACCACTGACAGCCAGTAAAGAAACACAAAGTGCATTTTTTTTGGAGAAATATTCTCACTGGCGAACTTGTTCTCTACCTCAAAGACATTTACTGCAGTGCTGATACTAATGAGGGTTAATGCATTCCTTAATCCACCCCAGTGGAAATGATTTGAGCTGAAGCCAACATATGGCACTTCAGCTGGGCTGGTCCTGGCTGCCAGGGGTGTCACATCAACATTTTGGGCCCTGGGTACAAGGATTCACTGCGGGCACCGTGGTGAATCCTTGTGGGCACCGCGCTCACAGTGCGGCACTGAGTGCCACGCTGTGAGCTTGTAGATCTGCTATTTTCAAAAAATCTACGTATGTTTCTATGTCAGTGGTTCACTGGTTCTCAAACCTTTTCATGTGAAGGACCCCCAAAATGATATGTATTTGGCCACGGACCCCCATCTCAAAATATTTAGTTCCAGGGACCCCCCAGAAACAAAATTTGAGTTACAAATGTTCGCTTTGCACACATTTTCACGACTTTAAAAAAATAGCAGATCTACAAGCTCGCAGCTGTGAGCTTGTATATCTGCTATTTTTCTATAGCTAAATTAAGGCCCCTCCTCCTTGGGCCCTAGTAACTCAGTCCCACTTTCCCCCCTCTTGTGATGCCCCTGACTCCTGCCAAAATGGATAGCTTGGAAGGCAAGTCAGTGTGCCACCTTGTTAAAGAGGTGATGGCATAGTTTTGTACTTTTTCTGTTTTGTATGTGTCTATGGAGTTAGCATTACTCTAATAGACCCCCAGGTGTGGTTATAATATGCAAATATGTCTTCCCTGAGTATTTTGGGTTACTTCCTGAAAGCTGAAAGCCTCTGAGTCAAAAGGCCCAATTGAAATACACAGATTTAATGACATCATAAAAGAATCCCCTTTTTATCATACAGCAACACTGTGGGCGTGGCTAACTTCAGCTGGGTCACCACCCACCTGAAAACCAGGTATACTTAGGCCACGTTTACTTGATAACGGTCTCTAGAGAAAACGGCAAAATTTCGTTGCGTTCTCAGTTCGCACTTTTTATTGTGCGTCTACATGGAAACGCATCAGCATTGAAAATTATGTAGTGTGCATGCCATGTCGCTACGTGGCAGTGACGCACAGGTAGCCGTTCTACTTCCTTGTTTACATTACCATGGTAACGTTGCTGCACGTAGTCTGTTTTGTCGTTTCCTCCGTTTTTCCTGTTCTCATGGAGACGCAAGGAGAAATGTCTTCAAAGATTTCCACCCTGGAAGGAGATTTCACTTTGTTGTGTTTTCAGCCCCTGAAAACGCTGTTGTCGTCTAAACGGATGGCATATCTAACAATTTATTTTGCCGGTTTCTCTAGAAAACAGCGTTGTGTGAACAGCGTCTCAATGAACAGATGGGTGTGGCCACATAGAAACATAATTTCAACACTTTCTGTACATATAAAAAAATAAATAAAAAAAAAACCTTCCTCCAAGTATAATCGTAATACTTGATGATTTGTGGTAGGGGTGGAAAAATCACGGCACCCTGTCTTTGAATCTGTGCTGTATTTGAGGATTTCTCCACTATTTTCTGTCGTGCCAGCTTCATAATTGCGTTTAATTAATCTCCCTTCATTTGAGATGAGCACAGTGCCCTGAAATTCTCTTGTGACTCTACACTGGGATAAACAATTGCTTTACATGCTTTAATGCATGAAGTTACCATCACTCTGTGCATGCATGTGCATTGTTACGTGTGCACACATACCGTAGTGGGAGAATGTGCATTAAGCCATAGCAGGGTTTGAAATCATTATCTGTATGTAGGGCTGTTGCGATTATGACATTTTACTTGGCCTCGAATAACGAATCACTTAAATAATTGCGATTTAATTGTGTTGGTGCACAGGGCAGATATTTATAACATACACATACTTTTAATGTTACTTTATAATGTTAATAGTGGAAATAGCCAATATACAAGTTCAATTTAGCTTGTAGATCTGCTATTTCCTACATTTTTTAAAAATATTAGAACACTTTTCAACATCGAAATGATTGACGATTATGACGATTATGAACGAAAATAATTGTGATTATCTCAAATAATTGTGATCTGGAGATTATGTCATAATTGTGACAGTCAGGCCTATGGAATGATTACTGTACTGCTACGAGCCACAGTCGACATAAAACATACTGTACAGCTCTGCATAATTCTACTGGGGCAGAAAATAGGTTTGAGAGACTCACTGTAGCACAATACATGTTTTCACAATGCTAAGGACCCTGCACGCAATCACATGCTAAGTCAATGAGAGGGAAGGGGAGGTGGGGGTGGGAGGGTTGAACTGCAATATTGATTTACTGCACCAATAAATCCACATACTGTAGTTTTGCCCGAGTCTCTGGATCTTGTCTACATGTATTTATAACAGAGCTATATCCATGAAAATAAGGATTTCAATTTAAAAAAGGAAAAAACAAAGAGGCAAAGTGCTAATAAGTTTTAAACGTTTCGCAGCTTAATTAATTAATATGGATATAGGTACAATGTTTAGAGTTGTAAATTGTTGCTAATCAAGGACTCATTCAAAAAAGCCATAGATAGTAGTTACTACCAGTATTACCATTACCATTACCATTAACAATTCAATATTATTACAGATTGTATGTATTAAATGATATCGCTATTACTTCAGGAACAACTAACACAATCAGATATTCTTCTGATTATAAGACTATTATTTTTAGCCGTACAGTTATAGTAATGAGACTGTCTGACTGTAGGCCTTTATGTATGTCACTCTGTCAAACTGTGGCTGAAACACTTTACTACACATGTCTAAAGTAAGTGCCATTCACACAGAAGAATGATAATGTTATGTAAACAGTGCATTAAACACGCACTGCAGTAGCGTCAGTTCAGCAAAAGCTAGGGTATGGTAAAGATGGGAGTCATCATGGAAAAGAGGCATTACATTTTGCGTAACACGGTTCTATTGTGAAAATAGCAGATCTACATGCATGTAGATCGGCTATTTTCACAATGTCTGATTTTTTTTTTTTTGTTTTGTCAGTTTTTTACACAGGTTTCTACGTTTTTTGGGCTGGATATGGCAGCCTGGAATGGTTGTTCAAGTGCAGTTAAACTTAGCATGTTAGTAAACGTGCCACAATTAACAATAAAGCATTGCACCTGTGCAGCTGACCTGCGTAACCTGGGAATATACCATTTTGTCAAACTGGGGAGAATACAAGTGTGGAAAATATAATTATAATACCTTGTTAAAGTGACCATTTAGTTAAATTTAGCATTTGTAGTTATTTTACTGTAATTTAACAACACAATAAGCAGCGCATATATACACATTCATGGATTTATATTCAAAAGTAACTTTTATTTACCCCCCTGGACCCAGGGTATGGCAGCTGCATACCCCTGCCATACCCAATTGACGCCCCTGGCGCACTGCACAGTCCAGCTGTGTCAGAGTCCACACGGAGGGAGAGAGAGATCTCCACATCTGTGGGAGGTGAGCCCAGGGGTGTCGCACCCAATTCTGGGCCCTGGGTACAAGGATTCACTGGGGGGCCCCCCATGAATGTTTTTCATATAGGGGGAGGGGGTTTAACCCATATAGACTGGGGACGCATTATTACGCATTATTTTGTGCTTTAAATATAAAAAAATACCAGATCTACAAGCTCGCTGAGCTTGTAGATTTTTTAAAAATCGTGAAAATTTGTGCAAGTCCTCGAATATTTCAAATCCTTCTAAGGTTTAGGAAAAACCTATGTATGTCAGTGGGGCTCAAACCTTTTCATGTGAAGGACCCATTTGCACACCTTTTCACAACTTTTCAAAAATAGCAGATCTACAAGCTCGCAGCGCGGATCTTGGTGCTGCGCTGTGAGCTTGTAGATCTGCTATTTTTCAATAGCTAAAGTATAAAATAATTAAGACCCCTCCACCTTGGGCCCTTGTAACTCAGTCCACCCCTGGGTGAGCCTACCTGCGGTAATGCCATCTCCTCATCTCCATTAATAAAAATAAACTTTCCGATGGTCAGAGAGACCGACTGCATGTCAGATGTCCTTCTGATGGATTTTCTTTTTTCTTTCTTTCTTTTTTTTCTTCTTTTTTTAAGTTTATTTTTGGGCTTTCATGCCTTTATTGATAGGGGGGGTTACTGACAGGAAATGGGGAGAGAGATGGGGAGTGACATACAGCAAAGGTCATCAGGGACGGGATTCGTACCCGCCACACACAAGCCTTGGTACCAGCCTGCTACGCTATGTTCAGTGTATTGGTTTTCTCACTTCGCTTCTCGGTATTGACTCGTATTTCCAAATGTCACCTGTTATGTAGGCGCCGTCGTTGCTGATTGGATGTTGTTCCAACGAATCAGAGTAGGGTTAGGGTAGCCGTAATCAGCCAGCCAATGCACCACAGACCAATCGGAAGCAGCAAGTGGTTTCCACTCGTTTTCTATGACCCGCCTCCCTTGGAGATAGGAGCCTGGCCGAGAAGCTAAGTGACAAAACCAATCCACGGAACGTTGCGTAGCAGGCTGGTACCCATGCAGGCTAGCAGGGGTGTCACACCAAATCCTGGGCCCTGGGTACAAGGATTCACTGCGGGCCCCCCCATGAATGTTCTTCGTAGGGGGAGGGGGTTTAAGCCATTTAGACTGAGAACGCATTATTACGCATTATTTTGTGCTTTAACTATTGAAAAAGAGCTAGCACTGCAAGCTTGTAGATCTGCTACTTATGGAGATCAGGAGGGAATATGGGAAATGGGACAGATCCATGTTGATGACATGACTTTAGAGATACTGTGTACCACTTTGCCTGATTTTAGGCCAAAATCTGTTGGAGCAGTGTCCAAAAATGTGTTTTGCAAAAATTGGCCTGATGGTGGAGCTAGAAGAGGGGCATGTGAGAAATAAGGGGTGGAGGTTGTGGTTTACCAGCCAAGGAGAGTGTGTGCAAAGTTTGGTTAGGGGCAACGGTGGCCGAGATAAGAGTAGGGCAAAAGTGTGGAGTGACGTGACGTGATGTGACGGACAGACTGACTGACTGACGGACTGACAGCCGGTGGAGCTTTTCATAGTAACTTGCGACCTGACAGTCGCAACAAACTCACAGCGCAGCACCCTTGTGACGCCCCTGCAGGCTAGCGACACACTGTCAGGCCAGCATTGCAGGCTAGGGTGCCCGGACCACCACGCCAGTGGCCCGGCCCAGATTTTAAAGGCTGTACATGTCAATCGTTCATATTTTGATTTGATTTCATTTGGATCTCTTTTAGCCAACGGCTGATCTTCCAAGAGTCCAGCAAACACAAAACATTACATTACAGCATACATGGGCAACTGGCGGCCCGGGGGCCACATGTGACCCCCACCTTCACTTCATGCGGCACGCAGGTTAATACCGGAATACTGATATATTATTGATTACAGCTGTTACAATTCCAAAAATGACCTACTTTAATTCCGTCAGTGTATATTAGTAGCTTAATGACTTGTATAGTAGTATTAAAATGTATTTTCTTTTATGTCCAATGTATTTGTATTTAGGTTCATAAAGTTAACATGAGTATATAACTAAATGCGTTTGAAATTAAATCAAAATGTTACATTTCAGGATTCCAATTCAAAAGAAGCAAAAATAGCCGATCTACAAGCTCAAAACGCATCGCAGCGCGATCAAAGTTGCCCACCCCTGCATTACAGCATACAATAATACAATATCTGTTATTGTATGATTCACAAAAAAAAAACGTTTATCTAGTGGAGAAAATAAAGTTTCCCCAGGACTAGCCTACAGTGTAGTGAGTCGGGCAACCACACTAACTGGAAAGATGCAATTGGAAATTGCAAGTGTGGTTGCGGTGACGCGAGTCACACTTGCAAATGAATTTCATCTTAGCATTTGAATTTCCCCCATTCAATAATAAATTATTAAATTAATGCCCATATATGGAGATCTCTGATGCCATCAATATAAATAGGCCTGGGGCCAATTCTGATATCTTCACAAATTGGTACCACCCAAGGTGACCGTACATCTTTTACATTTTTGACTTCCTACATGTCTCTAGTTTACATTTTGGTATGATAACCCTTTCAGAGACCCAGCTTAATTGGTGTTATCAGCCGCTAGAGTCGGTCTCCCATCGACTTTCTATACAGGAGGAAAATACCCAGAAAACATTTTTTATATCTTGGAATGCCCCTATATGGACATACTGTGTCAGTCACATGTGGTCTATGATGTCAGACATCTATGATGTCAGTCATCTCCATATTTGGGAAAAGTAATGAATTAAAGATAATGGAGAAAATTAATTCCCTTTTATTGCCATATATGGAAGCTTTTTCAGGAAGGCAGAGATCTTCTCGCAGCCCTGTCCCGTACTGCGGCACCCGCAGCGGACTGGAGCTGGAGCTGGCCCCCTCATGTCCGGAGCATCGAGGAGGGTTCGATATTCACCCACGGTGGGACGGAGCATCGCGGAGGGTTAGATTTTCAAATGTAAAGTTCAGGAAAAATGAATGGGGTCCAATGGAGAACATTTTGGTACCAGCCGGAGGGGAAACAGCGAAACTTAGGAACACTTACTTCCAGGTTTGTTTCATGTTAAATCTGGAGAACTGGCCCCCTGGTGTATTATAACAAGACAATTGCCATAAGTCCAGCCCCTAAACAAAAACGTAATGCGTGTTGATGAATGTTATTGCTATTTATTAATTCACACAGTCAGAATGACCGACAGGTGCCTTCAACTACTTCAACTTAAGCCCCCGCGAGCTGCTGGTTCGTGTGGTTCCCCCCTCCCCCGCCTCCCCGTTCGTCCTCTCAGCCAGACCCAGCATCTCATATTTATAGCAGATTTTAGCAATTATGTTGCGAGGAAAACATTGAGATAATAGCCATTTTGGTTAGAACTGACTAAAAATAACTTAGTACTTCAAGTTTAAAATGATACTAAATATTTTTTTAAGTGTCTAGACAAATTCCAAATATTATCAAATTATCTTGCGGCACCCCTGGACTGCCGTCACGGCACCCCAGGGTGCTCTAGCACCCACTGTCACCCACCCTGCCCTAGAGGCCAAGGAAAAACCGTTGCCCAGCATTTTTCACATTTGCCTTTTATAGCGCCACCAGGAGTCCAACTTATGTAAAAGACATTCTTTGATATTACTTTGATATTACTTGATATTTTATCCCAAAATCCTGCAAATCAGTACACAGTATCTCTAGTCATGTGATCAAGACGGATCTGTCCCATATTTCATATCCCAGCTGATTGGCTAATATTTGCAGGATTAGTTCGTTTTGAACAAAATGCCTCAAATCATGAACGCAGTTTGCGATTTCCATGACATTTGGCACAAGGAACAAATGCCACCCTTTTCACGTTGGCCTGTTATAGCGCCACCAGCAGGTAGACCTTTGCAAAACAATTTTTTTTTTACTGTGCACACACACTCCCTGGATGCCAATTCAGAACCTCTGCCCCACATTGTTCACAAGGGCCTGTTCTAGCGCCAACATTTTTTACACTACTCCTACAGATTTTGTCCACAAATCATGCAAATCGGTAGACAGTATCTCTACAGTCATGTGATCAACATGGATTTGTCTGATTTTCTATATTCCATCCTGATTGGCTAAAATTTGCTCCACCAGGAGGCCAACTTCTTTAAAGCACATTCTTTGGTATTACTCAATCCTATTTTTTCTAAAATCACGCAAATCAGTAAACAGTATCTCTATAGTCATGTGATCAAGACGGATCTGTCTGATATTTCATATTCCATTCTAATTGGCTAATATTGGCTTCTAAAGTTTGCAGGATTGGTCCGCTTTGAACAAAATGCCTCGAATCATGAACGCAGCTTGTGATTACTGTAAAATTGGCACACATATTCTCACTAGGTCAACAGAACGAACAAATTCCACCCTTTTCACATTGGCCTGTTATAGCGCCACCAGCAGGTAGACTTTAGCAAAACACATTTTTGGAACACAATGCCTCAAATCATACAAGCAGCGGCCGATTGCCGTGAAAGGCCTAAGATTGGCGGAGAAGACATGGCACCCTTTTCACATTGCCTACCTAACCTGGCGGAGAGTAGACCTGTGCTATTATATTCAGGGTATCCTGTCTTTACATCCCACTGTTGTTAGATTTACTGCAGTAAGTTAAAATGTATTTACAGTGGGAGGTAACACCATATCTGGTGGTGACAAATAAATTGAGTGTAAGCATCTTTTCTTGAACTAAAAGCTGTTGTGAACATTTCTGGAAAGTATTTCAGAATTATTATAATTTTTTTTTCTAGGACATTTCTAAAAATATTTCGAAATAATATTTGGGAATTACAAATAAAAGAAAATGAACATTAATGTTTGGGAAGCGCTGCTCTAGACTTTGAGTGAGGATGAAGTTAAAGTAGGTAGTGAAGTATTGCAGTCTAGTGGTTCTCAAAGTGGGGTCCGTGGACCCCCAGGGATCCTTGAGCATATCTTTATTAAAGATATTTATCCTGAGAATGTTAAAGGGTAGCCTGGGATCCAGACTGCTTCAATATGTTCGGCGGAATTTGTAAAAAAAAGAACAAAAAAAGAAAAGAAAGTCATCAGGTATTATGATTATTCTAGGAGTAAGATTCGTTTCAAAAAAGTGTACAGAAAGCGTTAAAATTATGTTTTCATGTGGCCACACCCACCTGTCCACTATACCTGGTTTTCAGCTTAGCACCACCCACCTGAAAAAAAGAGAAAAGAGAAAGAAACATCATATGGAAAGGAGAAATGTCCAAGTGCATGCATGACTATATTCGTATGGCAAATCATATTAATCACAAATCTTCACAAGCCTAATAGTACTACAGTGGTCCCTAGCACAACTATATTTTCAGACGGGTGTATCCGGGCCAAATACATTGGGGTTTCTCTTTGACGTAGGAAAAGTTGTGAAAAGCAGTGCTGTGGAGCTGAAGGTTTGGAGTAGTAGATGTGTAGCAGTAGATGTGCTGCAGTGCTGTGTGTCTCTGCAGGCTCTCACTATACTGTAGTCTCTGTGGTGCTTAACATCATTACCACCCTGCTGTCACCACAGCAACCAGTCAGCCACATCCTCAGCAATGCTTTTGTTTTAGTTATTTATTGATGGTGATGCTGTGTGTGTGCGTGTGTGTGTGAGTGTGAGTGTGCATGTGTGTGTGTGTGTGTGTGTGTGTGTGTGTGTGCGTGTGCGTGTGCGTGTGCGTGTGCGTGTGTGTGGGTGCGTGCGTGCAAGCATGTTTGCGTGCGTGTGTGCACACTGCACATACGTACAGTACCTATACTTGCCTCTGCATTAGCTGGGCATTATTACATCTATATAATATTGATATCTGCATTATGAGACTATATATTTGTCTGGGATCTTTGCATGTTGTAATTATTGTGATGTGATAAGTCACACAACACAACTTTTAGAAATGTTTCAAAAATAATAATATAATATTATTGTTACATTGGTCAGCCCTACTCATGCAATTTACACTTTAGGCATTAATCCAGGGTGATTTACAGTAAGCAAGGTAATACATCAAATGCATAGCAATAGTAATCTAGGATCATAGCAAAACCTATCATCAGTCTAAAGAGCATAACATCAAAACATGCATAATGTGTTACTGTACATTGAAACACTTTAGGATACCAGGTCTACAAATTAACCTGACATCTGTCTACATAGCATGCTGTATCTATGCACGTGCAAGAGTGTGTTTGTTGTTAAGAATGTATATCACACACTCGGGCCTGACTCAATCACTGCTATCCACATGTCAATAAGCACAGAGCATGGCCTTTAAGTGAATGAATAACCCTAAATTCATTACTCTACATCCTATCAGGCATCAACTTTATTACACAAGCATCCCTCAGCCCACCTCCTCTGTTCCCCCCTTTGCTTTCAGTTGTTCCCCCCAGGACTAAAACCACACGCCGCGTCTTCCGACTGAAGGTTTAATACCGCTAAAAGGTTCACCACCCCCACACCACTCTCTTCCCCAGTAACCTCTCCTGTGGCTCCTTGGGGTCTGTGATCATTGCTGTTTTCATCTCCTACAGTACAGAAAACGCAACCTAAGGCAGAGAGAAACCATAGCATTATCGTTAGATCATTCAAACATAAATGAACTTTACAAGGTTTGGTGTTTGATTTCAGAAATATTTATGTAAACACCATTGTTGTATTGTGCGGAGAACAATTTGGCACGTAACACGTTCCCAGCGTGTTACAGTATGTGCGAGCAGCCAATGTAAAATGACACGCTTCAGCGCATTGAACCTACCGTAGGCTACCGTTGATTTTACAGCTCTATGCACACAACACGCACTGGGAAGTGTTGTGTCTGATTTTCACATGTCCTCCTCACAATAGAATGCTAGGAATCACGTTAAATAATTGCCCTTCAAAGGGAGAGTTCACCCCCAAAATGACTTTTTTCCTATTGATTATTCACCCCATGGAGACTTGAATTCATGAATAATGTTTTGTTTTTGTCACATTCCTAAGCCAATAATTTGAGGAGACTCTTTGTGTCTCCATGGGGACGAAAGCAAGCTCTTTGTGTCTCCATAGGGAACCATTGCTGGTCATCAAGTTATTGGCTTAGGAATACCACAGAAACAAAACAATATTCATGAATTCATGTCTCCATTGGGTGATTAATCGATAGAAAAATAGTAATTTCTGGGGTGAACCATCCCTTTAAGCAAACTCTTGCTGCATTGATGTTTATGAAGACTGACAAGAAGATACAGGGTGACATGATGCCGGTTGATCAGATGATGTGATCAGCCAACACTGCATTCAAATGATCACAGTGAAAACACTTAATTTATACGTCATGGCACAACAGTTTCGCCCCGCTGAATATAAATGCTTTTCATCGCCGCAACACAGCATTAGTCATGGATCACTGCATTAGTCATGGATTCTGTATGGTCAGCAGCTTTACATCGTCATATTATATGGCTGAGCTTGTGAAATATTCAGAATATACCAACACATCCTTGCCTCCCAGAGATGTACTGTATCACCGCACAGTGTTAAATAATTAACCTGTATCCCGGTATTGAATCTGTGTAGCTAAAAGCCCAGGATTCTAGAGTCTAGAATCCAGGGCTTTTAGTCTAGAATCTATTCATGTACTACTGGCAGAGAAAAGTTGTACGAGGACGAGCAGATCATGTTCCTTTCGTGATGGACCCACACATCGTTGCATAATGGAACCATTTCATGACATAGGTTTGCATGTGAGAATATCCAGTGGACCACCCCACCCCCACCCCTGTCAAGTGAGGACACAGGCATTTTCAGACATATGGAAAGCAACTTGTTTTCATTTCTGTACAGCTGGCAGCCCTGAGGGTGTCTCCAACAGACAGTGACAGATTAACATCTAGCATTCCATCTCCGCCTTGTCTCTGCCGGTAAGACAGAGAAACCTTTGGCCTGTAGCCCACCCTTTATGTCCGTACCTTCCCAGGTAAGCATCGTCTTCATGGTGGGGCCTTAAGCCTCCGTCAGACTTTATGATATGAAAGGCAGAAGCACCTGGGTTGTGATTTGTGCTTGGGCTTGGGCTTGATCCAAGCCATTTGTGTTGAAGGGTCTTGAGAGATGTACGTATTCTGGTTGTGTTTTAGTTTTTTGTGCATGTCACATAATGGACTGTGGGGCTATGAATTAGGGGGGTCATTATACATTATTATTATTTATGTTAACGTTTGGATCAAAAAGGTCAAAGATCAAGGTCAAAGTCTGACTGTTATGGGCTTTCATGGAGCTTGTTTGGAACGATCAGTGGCTCACTGGAAACACTGCTTATTTGCATAATAATTTATTCACATATTTTTTTTAACAGTTATTATTATTGCTTCAATTTCGGAGCCTTTCAGGTATTCATTTCCCATATTCCCACAACAGGGTGCTATGTTCATATCTCATATATCATTTTTCATCTTAATGCATGCTGAGTATTACATTTCACAGGAGCAGGATGCAAATAAATAAAACAGTCTCTTTTTAAGTTACATGTCATGACATAATCTATCCATTCTATTAATTCTTCAGTAACATGCCTTTTTCAAAGTCCATAGGGGAAAACACTTTTTGGAACATACAGTCTCCATTAGAGGACAAAGGCTTAACAAAGAGCACATTAATAATATATATTGTTAAAGCTGGCAATCTATGAGTAATTTCCATCACCCAATCCCCAACTCCTACCCCAGTTAAAACTCACCTATACCTCATAGGGAAAAGGCTAAATGTAATTACTATCTATTTACAGTAACTTGGAAATATGGCACCAAATTTGGTTGTGAAGAAAAACACTTGTGGTTACACTTGAGAATATCTTTGAGAATAATACTTCTGTTTCTCGTATAAATGGAAAAAAGTTAAATCTTTTCATTGTTCCATTCATTCCTTTGGATGGCGATCACACTGACAAGCCAAAGTAAAAACTCTCGCACACTGCTTTAGTGTGTTCAATGGCTTCTAAGTGTAAATGGCATACCACTCAAGCTTTGGGAGTGCTGTGGTGCATGACACCCAGTTGAACCCAATTCAGATTCAATGTACTGTATGAAGTGTTCTGCCATAGCATAGGTTTTTGTCCTAGCACTGCTTTCTAGCAGATGCTTCAGGGCATTTTGTCCTCAGTCTGACCTAATGCTTCAAAGAACACAGTGAGATGTAGAATATGTATATGTCAAGTCTGGGGCAGGGACAGTAAATCGGGATTCCGTTTTATGACAATAAATAGTTTTAGAGTTGTCTTTACGTTTTACCTACAGTATTCAAGTTTCATATAGGTTGATAAAAAGGCGCATATCCCTTAGATGTCCTCTGAATGAACTTACTCCCAGATTATGAACAGTCAGAAAGAAAATCTTCATTCCCTCAGTAGCTCAAATCAGCATTCCCTTTTCTGACTGAAGTCAGACATGTCCTATTGTCCCATCCACACATGCGCATGCATGCACACGCCTAAGCACTTGCATATGCACACATACTTGGAAAATGAAGGGATTATTTTTGACCTCCAGCAAAGGCAAATGATAAAAAGACTTAAGTTACTTCTTCCTCCTATCCTGACTGTAGTTCAATATCTATAATCACTTCACAACAGAACTCTATCTGTCGTGAACACCTTGAAGGCACCTAGTGTCACCTAGGCACGGTAGAAATCCCCATGACCGCTTTGAGTTTTGCGTTGTTATACTATGGTTGCCCTTGACAAGGGTTTTCTTTTTCTTTCTCCAAGAGTAAAGAGGCTCTGAGAAGTGAATAATGTTGCAGTGTTGCAGTTAATGTTTGTGCCCTTGTGAATGGGGGCTCTGGGCCGGCGAAAAGCTCTTCTGAGTCTTCTCCAAAGGTCTCGAGGTCCAGGAGCCCCCAGGCAGAGGAGCCTCTGTCAGACGTAGGCTGACTCGCTAGACTGGGTCCTGCCCAGTCCGGTAGGAGCCTGGGACAGGTGTGACACGTCCTTCTTGCGTCCTACCTCACAGATGGACTTCCTGCGCGCCTGCACCCCTTGGACGGCTGTTTTAATCTTCCTCCAGCCAAGGTGGTTGAGCTCGGCGAGGTTGAGCAGCACACATATGCCGCTCACGGCAAACATGAAGACCAGGAAGACGGTCTTCTCCGTGGGCCGAGACACGTAGCATTCCACCTCCTTCACGCAGGGGTAGCGGTCGCACTCGTACATCCCCGGTACGTTGAAGCCGTACAGGAAGTACTGCCCGGCCAGGAAGCCAATCTCCAGCACGTTGCGGAACACCACCTGGATGACGTAGAAGCGCGAGATGCCTTCCTTCATCCGCGTCTTGTCACTTTTCTGCTGCGTGAATCCTGAGCGGGGCGCGTTCGGGATCTCCTTGACCTCCATGCAGTCGTGGTCCTCTTTGCCGCTGTCCTGGTTCTGAACCAGAATGCCATTGATGTTGCGGAGCTTGCGCGCGTGGTTGGGAGCGTGGTGACCTTGACTCTTATCCATGTAAGGGTGCAGGAATGAGTAGCTCCGGTCGCGCTGCTTTGCAGACTGGTGAACAGAATAGGTGATGAAGCAGAGGCTAGGTGTGCAGACCAGGATGATCTGGAACACCCAGTAGCGGATATGTGAGATTGGGAATGCCTTGTCATAGCAAGCCTGATTACAGCCGGGCTGCATGGTGTTACAGATAAACATGATCTGCTCGTCCTCGTACACCTTTTCACCCACTATGCCCACTATCAGAATGCGGAATATTACCACCACTGTCAGCAGGATCCTGCAGAGGGATGAAAGAAGGGGCGGAGGGGGGGATGGGGAGGGGTCGACACGGTAGAGAAAGACAGCATGTCAGTGATATGTGGATGGGTAGATAAGTGTACACAGTGTGACTGAGTGCTGTTCTCAGCGCAACCACTTCAAATCAATAGAAACAAAAGCAGTTCACATGCAGAAGGCTGTGTTCATCACCCACATGTACTATGCATGTGTGTGTTTCTGGTTGTGTGCTGTGTGTGTGTGTGTGTGTGTGTGTGTGTGTGTGTGTGTGTGTGTGTGTGTGCGTGTGCGTGTGCGTGTGTGCGCGCGTGTGCGTGTGCGTGTGTGTGTGCGTGTGTGTGTGTGTGAGCGCGCATGTATGTACGTGTTGTCAATCAGTTACTGCAGTGCTAAAGAAGGGTGGAGTTGCTGTGCTCAACATAGCATGCTCACACGAATTAACAACTCGCGTCACGAGATAGAGGTGATTTATCACTACTGAGCGTGAAAGGGAAGATCAGCTCACATTCACACCTGTTGTGTGTGTGTGTGTGTGTGCGCGCACGTGTGTGTGTGTGTTAACCAATTACAATTTTAATTATGACTCATCCAAGTATAGCTGTTGTTTTCTCGAGTCTTGAACACCTATAGTACCACTGAATGGACCTACTGTATTTATTTCACTCCATATCCTTCTCTCCCTTCAGCTTTCTCTTTGGCACTTTAGAGAGGCAGTGGCAATGCACTATTATATGGGTCAGTGGTTAGAGGGCACAGTGTCACAGTCACCAAGGGAGCTGCAGTGTGTGTGTGTGTGTGTGTGTGTGTGTGTGTGTGTGTGTGTGTGTGTGTGTGTGTGTGTGTGTGTGTGTGTGCGTGTGCGTGCGTGCCAGTGTTGATTTCGACTAAAACTATGACTAAAAATGTTTGTCGACTGTGTTTTTTTTCACTGACGAAAACTAAATAAAAACGAAATAAAAACTAAGCTGTGATGACTAAAACTAAGACTAAATATATTGACAATTTCGTCAACAAAATAAAAACTAGACTAAAACGTTAGGGAGGGACTAGTGGAGAAGAAAGTCATTTGGTTGCTCTCAGGTGTTGTGTGCTGAAAATAGCCGATCTACAAGCTCACTGCGACGCGTTGTGAGCTTGTAGATCTGCTATTTTCAGCACACAACCAAGTGTAGAATCAGTCATTACGATGCCATCAAGGCCCGCCAATATTCATTTCAGTTGACTAAATCAACTGTAGATTTAGTTGACTAAAATCGTATGACTAAAATTTGACTAAAACTAAAGATTTTCAGGTGACTAAATTATGACTAAAACTAAAAGACATTTTATTCAAAAGACTATGACTAAAACTAAATCAAAATTTGCTGTCAAAAACAACACTGGTGCGCGCGTGCGTGCGTGTGTGTGTGTGTGTGTGTGTGTGTGTGTGTGTGTGTTTGGGGGTGGGGGGGCACCAGTGCTCTGAGAACTGTGCCAAAAAAAAAAAAACGGCGAAACTGTACCCATTGGCATAAGGATTGGCAAAATGGAGATGTCTCTTTCCCATGACTCATACAGACAGAGGGTGTGCACTGAGTACCTAATGGGAGGCTGGCTGATTCCCAAGGGCACATTAGGACCTCCATTTGATACAGTTTCTATCTCTGGCATCTGAATCTACACTAAAATCCTCTGTGTTATCAGAGTACAGACCCGTAAGGGTCCATTTGAAAACAGGGTAAACTGTAGCCATTGGCATCAAGATGGGCAAAAGTGGAGGTACAGTATCTCTCTCTGATAGCATTCCTAAAATCCCCCAGGTAGCCTTTTGGAGGGATTACAGAGGAAAGTGGTGAGATTATTCGAGCAGAACTGCAGATCTCTCCTGACGCTGCAGTGCTGCATAGGAGCGCACAGAAAGGCTTGGTGGACTTAAAGAGACTAGAGCTGCATGCTGCTTATACAGTGGAGACCGCTCCGAGGCTTGCTATACTGTATGTACAATTATTCCATCATCTGGGGTCGGTCCAGCGGCAGCACTGCAGAGGAGGGCCCAGAGTTTTGAGGCTGGACTGTCAGCATTTTCTGATGACTCAGGAAAGCCTTGAATACTGTGGGACTCCCTCTTCTTTTTTATGCTTCATTGCAGGGAGGGAAACGGAGGGGGGGATGAGCATGGAGGAGCCAATTTTCTTTACAACCCACGCACTGACGGTGTGGAGCTACATTGAGTGGCTTGTTATCACACTACTAGGCCACCTGAGGCAACTGGGGGGACATAGATAGAATGCCCCCAGGGGAACCAGCACAGCACGGCAGACTGACCTGACCTCACTGACTCGGCTGGAGAGGCTGATGGTAGAGGTACGGATGTCACAGTTTGGGCCGGTGCTCTATGACAGTCATTCTCAAAATATGTCCCCTCATTTTGATATGCATTAGGCCTCGGACCCCCCATTTGAAACAGTTTCTTCCAAACAACAGATCTACAGACACAGATACATTTTCGACCAATGGGCTCGACTCACAAGCTTGCGAACAAGATTGCGCACAGAGGTGATACTACTGCGCATGCGATACATAACTCTATGACGTGACACGACGCAGAGAATCCCTGCAACGTCATCATCCCCAAACACTGAACAGGGGGGGGGGGGGGGGGACGACGACGGAGTATATGAATTAATGAATGAATGAATGAATACCTTGTACAGTACTGGCTGTACTGTACAAGGTTTTTTTTCCTCAAGTCTCAGGCTTTCTCTAAGTAGTTTGCCAGTTTAAATACATATTTTTCAAATAAACAGTCAATAAGTTGTGAATCACTGATATCCAACAGTATACACTGGGCGAGCAACTCCATAGTAGTGAATGGGCTGGGATTTCCTATTACCACACTAGTTCTTTTATAACTCTATGGCTGTGACCTATGCTGATTCTATAGTAAGAAGAATGAACGCCATTCTTTAAAAAAGACCACCTAGAACCCACCATTAGGATTGAGGGCATATGGGTCAGCTTGTAAATGACTGACCATGGGGAACAACATGACTGCCATGAATGCCTGATGGGCGGCAGATTAGATTTTCTTTATCTTCTAGAGTCTGGTGTGTCTTAAATGAGCCCCACTAACACAAACTCCTCGTGACCAGTTACCACAGTAACCATCACCGCATGAACCAGTGAGAGGTGAGGCTCAGAGAGAAACAGATAGAGAAGGGATAACAGAAATAGAGACATGGAAGGGGGGGAAAAAAGAGTTTTGTGAAATCCTGGGGAAATCAAATCAAATAGATTGTGGATAAGGAAGAGGAGACGGTACCTAAAGACGGAATAGGAATTAACTACTACGTTAAAATAACAACAATGAAATCACAGGACGTGATGGTATAAATTCTTACAAGGGCAAAAGTGTCGGACAGGGCAGAACATGTTACCGTGGAACTGACTTAAAATAGAGCAGCGTGCTGCTGCAGGACTGTTCCTGCACCACCTGCGAGTGTGTGTATTTCTGTGAGAGAGGGAGGGAGGGAGGGAACGGCACACATACTGTAAGGCGAGAGAGTGCAGAGAGGGAGAGAGAGCCATGTGTATCCCTGGTGCGGGATGGCACTCGCCTCTGAGCATCTGTGCTTGGAGCAGCTGTGAGCTAGCTGTGTACGCTACATTGCCTTTCAGTGTATTTGTAAAAGAAAAAATATATATATATGTAGCCTCTACCTCACCTTTGGTGTTTCAAGTTGCATGCTTGCGAATTGTACCTGATCACTGAAATCGTATGCCGAAAAATAATGCATCTACAATACAAGGCAGGTTCCTGGTACCCCCTGATTCTGTCAGCACGTGTTTGTGTCAGTGATAATAAGAACAATCATAACATTCACTTAACAGACACCTTTCTCAGCCAGACCAAGTCGATGAGTGACAGCCATTATATAACTTCAGGTATAAGGTATAACTTCATATATAGGCTACCATAACCACATGAACACTAGCATCCCCATTCTGGGCATGTCATAATAGACCAACATTTGGCGAAAAATAGTCAACGCGGCACATTGTGAGCTTGTAGATCGGCTGTCTACAGTGAAGAGATTTGTTGTAGAAGGACCAAGTATGTTTAAGTAGTTAAAAGTAAATATAGTTTTAACATAATAAAAAGAGCAGAATATTAAATGACTGTCATTTTCGATTGTCATAAACTGCTAGTGAGGTAACCACTGTCGTAACAAATGTCTGTAGATAAAGCACAGAGCTCATTAAGTTGTCCTCTCGTCTGTTAAAGGGAAACTCCTCAACATCACGTCAGAACAAATGGGATTTGGGTTCGAAATCTGTGATGTTTCCATTTTAAGCACTGCAGGTTTCTCAGTGCTGTTGCCTACTATGAGGACGCATGCAGTGTGGCTGCTGTACTGTATGCAGAGTTCTGCTGCAGTGGCTTTGGATTTCTCACTAACAAGATCCAACGTGCTGCAATATAGGGTGTTGTGGCATGCATGTTTACACACAGGAGTGTGTGAGTGTGTGCGTGTGTGCGTGCATGCATGCGTGCGTGCGTGCGTGCGTGCGTGCGTGCGTGTGCGCGCGCGCGCGTTTAGTGTTCTGCTGCTGTGGTTACAGGATAATCAGCAGGGAACAAATTGCTGCATTAGCAGAAAGCAGTGAGAGGTCATCTGCAAACATCAGTGTTTAAATGCTGCAGAGGGGCTCATACATTACTGCAGGTTGAGGCGGAAGAGCCCTGAGGGCTTCCACTGTATACTAGAATATTCAGTGACCAGAGGAACTGACTATGATATCACACCCAAAGGGATAATATTGTCGCAGTCGGGCGGAAACCTTGTATGTGCACACACGTTACTTTTCGGGAAATGGAAAGAATTATGGATCCAAGCTAGTTATTATTTTGAAGTGTTTGAAAAGTAGCAAAAATAGCAGATCTACAATGCGACACATTGTCTTAAACTAAATGACACAATTGAGCTTAAACTGTAGGGCGCCTTTTACTTTTACACTGTCATATAACAAAATTATTATTATCTATATAAAATGAGGCCACCAACTTGGACAGCTAAAAAAAGCAGCAGCAGATCATGTGGCATCTCATTCCTTACTTCATGAGTGGTCAGTAGAGGCCCATGTCTAAGATGTGTCATTCCTTTTATCTCTCCACTGCCATGAGTGTGCCCTAGAAAAGCTAGGGCAGTGATTTTAAACTCTTTTCACTTTGAGGCTCCCCAGTGTAATCTGCCACGGAACCCCATTTGATAAAAAATAAAATCACACCGGTGTGAAGGGAGCGGTGCTAGAAAATACTAGCCTGGCATTAGCCTTACTGATAATGTGGATTCATTCACTCATTGCTCCAGTGCAGGAACGTGTGAGTGTGTGAGTGAATCCACATTATGAGTATGGCTCATAATGGAACAGTATTTTCTTAGCATGGCATTAGTATTAGTCTAGTAGCCAGAAAGTGAACCCGGACATTTTGAGTACCCTAAAGTTTTATGTTAGAAATGTTGAGTATGGGTCCCCAGCAGTTAAAAACTGCCGGATGCTAACTTGCATATGTTGGGCAATTTTCATAATTAGCATAATTAGCTTTAATTAGCATAATCACCTATAATAATGAAAAATATGTCAAAAACTGATTGGCCGATTTGAACAATATTGGAGTGGTTTTGGGGGTTATTGAGGATGCTGAATCCATTTCTAAATTCAAAATGGCCGTTTTAAACCGGAAATGGCCATATACCAACTTAAATTGGGATGATTTTGATTTCTTTTCTTTTTTCTTTTTTGTTGATTTTCCAAATGATGAAGTGACTATTTTTGATAGGCTATTGTGGCAGTCATTGTTCTAATAATTTGTGTGGATTGTCTATATTTTGCTTTTGAAATGCAGATAATCTATAAGCATATAAATAACCACATTTATAATTTAATTCATAATCAAAATCAACAAAAAAGTATCAAAATCATCCAAATTTAAGTTGGTATATGGCCATTTCCGGTTTAAAACGGACGTTTTGAATTTAGAAAATGTCAGAAATGTATTCAGCATCCTCAATAACCCCCAAAACCACTCCAATATTGTTCAAATCGTCCAATCAGTTTTTGACATATTCTTCATTATTATAGGTGATTATGCTAATTTAATCTAATTATGCTAATTATGAAAATTGCCCAACATATGCAAGTTAGCATCCGGCAGTTTCTAACTGCTGGGGACCCATACTCAACATTTCTAACATAAAACTTTAGGGTACTCAAAATGTCCGGGTTCACAATGGGGCTCTATGGGCTGGCTACTGGACTATATGGCTAATGCCAGGCTAAGAAAATACTGTTCCTGAAGAATTCCGTCTTACCTATCTATATATACTGTATATTGTGATGTCACGTGAAGCTTGATCCTCAAATCCATTATATTGTCCAATCAGAAAAGGGAAACCTCTCCATTCTGCAATTTTTCTCCATTCTCCATTCAAAATGGACAGTGTATCAATGACTTATTTTCCCCAGACACACACAAAGTCACGAATTGGAGTGGCTAGCACCAAATGGACCCGTAAAGCTGCGTTCAAACCTGGATAGTTAGAGCTGTGCGATTACATACAAATAAGTGAATGCAAAGACGAGACGACGCGCGAACGGGCGCTATACGGTATCTTCGCCCCAGTTGGAAAAATCGCTTCGCTTCCCCCCGACTCCACCCATCACGTCCTGACAGCCAATGAGCGTTGATGTTGTCCTGAGACACGGAAATGTTTTGGGTATTTGGTTTTGGGACTCCCTTTTTGCCAGGTGTTTCGCCTTGATTCTGATGTGACATGTTTTTTTCCCAATGCTGACCCGCGCAACCAAAGTGAAGCGATTGAAGCGACAAACAAACACTCTCAGAGAGGGTTCATTTGGACACTTGGTGATCCCCCGTCCCCGGACAGACCCGACGTCGAGAAAAAGTGAGCTTAGGGGACATCAAAGTGATATAGTTTTCATTTGCCCATGTTTCCATAGGTCACATACACATGTTAAAACTAACCAAACCAAGACAAAAATTAAACATTAGTATACAAAAGTATACAATATACAAAAGCGTGTTTTGCTGTACGTGAGGCTGGTTTCTGCTAGCCAAGAGCGCAACACGGCATCAACAGATAAATTAGTTTCCGGGCCACATCCATAGAGTTATAATATAGGCCACATCAAACCTACAGGCCTTGACATTTGATGTAGTGGAAGGATGAGGAGAGAGCAAGGAGCTAATAAAGGAGGAAGGCTTAATACATCACTGTGAGACATGTGAGCATACAGCTCGGCTCACATGGAGCTAGCCTGAAAGCTCTTGGCCTGGTCAGCGTACTCTCTACCTCATCTTTTGCCAAATTAGTTATGTGGCTCATTAGGTAGCTAATGCCGCGTGCGTTTTTCTAAATACGTGCGTTTCACTCGATGTCTATGGCAGCTCTTAAGTCAATTTGTGTGTAAGGTCGACTGCGTACCTGAACTGTCTAACAAAGCATTTCAAAATCGGCTCGACCATTTTAAGTACTGTATGTTACACCTACACTGACACATGATTGCTGGCATGAAAGTGAGACAAATATTAGACTGTGAAACCCTTAATGTGTATTGTTTTGGGGGATTTCATCGGCTGGGTTGTTTCAATGTTGAGCAATGAGCATATCAACAGGCAACCGGTTTAAATATACATGAGTGCGTAGGCTGGCAGTCAGAAAGTTGACAGTAAGATATGTAAGCACAGACGAGCTTGTTATTCCATCTGTTGTGAGCTTTGCTGACGTTCCTGTTCAGATCAAGGCTCAGATCATGATTGACGGACTGACATGACTGACCCAAATGGGGTGCTATAACATGCATGAGGACATGTTGGCTGTCATCATGTTATCATAATGTGGGGCAGCGATTCCCAACCTGTGGGCTGGGGGGCCCACTGGTGGGCCGTGAGGATATTGCAAGTGGGCCCCCAAATAATTGGAAAACACTAAGATCTTTATAATATAACATTAATAGTAAAAAACGTACGTTAAAAAATGCATATCGCCGTTGTTGGGTCAGGGTGGAAACCTTGTGTGTCCAAAACCTTCCTTTTTTGTTATTATTTTGAAAATAGGTGATCTACAAGCACACAGCGCCTCCCATCGCGAGGCGTTGTATGCTTGTAGATCTGCTATTTTATAAAATAAAAAAATTGCAACACTTTTGTATGATGTAGGACTTTAATTTACGGGAAAAAAACATACAAATTTGAAACTTGGAGATACGAGGTGTCTGCCTGATAGTGACAATATACTTTTTCTTTAAAACCTCGAAAGAATGAGTTGTCATTGTGATACCGATAAATACATTAGCTCCATTGATCCAAACCGGAATACAATGGATTGATTGATCCTTAAAATAAACGGCCCACCCATATGACCACTAAACGTGTTAAGAGGTCATATGTGTGGGCCGGAACACATGGAGAGAGATTTCCAAGTGGGCTCTTACCCAGAAAAGGTTGGAACGACTGATGGAGGGTCAGCTCCATTGGTATTTTAAACACTCTTAACATTTTGACAGTGAAATGATAATATGAACACGTTAAAATGCAGCTAATTATGTCTAACTAATTGATTGGACGGCATCTGTTTGACCTGTGAGACTGTGTTTAGTGCAAAGGTAGTTCCTCTTAGGCTGGTGCATTGGCTGGCCATGGCATTGCATGGTGTGCACTGCACATGCGCGCGTGCGCGCGCGCGCGCACACACACACACACACACACACACACACACACACACACACACACACACACACACACACGCTCCATTCAGCAGCTGCTGCTATGAGTCTCTAGGGACAACAATGCCCCTAAGCATCACAGTAGGTGCAAAAGAAAACACACATACTGACACATTCTCACAGACACAATCTACATACTGTAATGTATGGTGCATGAAAAGCGCCTTTTATGTGATCAGAGAGTGACATGTTTTTGAAGGTTGGTTTAGCTACAGCTGCAGTGGCAAAATACATAGCTTACTGGGAACCCAACAACTCATTGAGAGAACACAATGAATGAGTAGGGGTGTCACAGAAATGTAAAAATTGATTCATTGATCGATACAAATGAGCACAAATTGTCAAATTTCTATCAAGAGCTTGAATAGAACCTTCTTTACAATAGCTTGACTTGCCAACCTTCAAAACCGCCAAGATTTGAATTATCTAATTTCTTTCTACAGTGTGATTTGACCATGAATCCTAGCGTCACTGTTCTAGGAGGGAACATTCAACAAAAATAGCCGATCTACAAGCATATTGTGTTACATTTAGAGTGAAATCAGGAGGAGGCCTGGAGCCCTGGCCCCTGGGTACTCTAAACTAAGGATGATAGTATCATTTACACATAGGTCTGATAAACTTCCATTTCTAGAAAGCCTAGACTGAAAAGCCATTCCATCTTTATTTCATACTTCATTTTTTCTTTTGCCGTTTTAATGCCTCTGATTTGTTTTTCTTCTTTTTTTTAATTGTAATTTTGACCAATCTGTATAGGTAGAGTGTAATACTACAATATAATTGGGGCAGTTGTATTGTGTTTCCCTGCTCTTCTACTGAGACATTTATCTTGTGTCAAGGTCATGTCTCACCTACACACAGAATCTGACATGAAGACAAGATTAGATTTATCCCCTGAGCAAGCAGGCAGACCCTGCACTGTCCTGTGTTTTTCCTATTCGAACTGCTAATAGTACTCAATCAATCAAATCCGGGGTAGAAGAGGAACGTTACATAGTCCAGCTTTAAAATCAGATCTTTGAAATACATTTTGAAATAATCAGTTCCAATTAGTCTCAAACCAGGAACTTTCGGGAGGGGCATTCCCGACAGCAAATCTCCCCGATTGTCTGTAGTGTGAGCCTGTACAGAAGCGCAACAACAAATAATAGCGGATAATTGATATGAAGTGGAAATCTGAAGTAAGTAATCAAGTATTATCAATCAAGACATGGACATTATCTAGTGGGAAGAGAAGAATTCTACTGGAGAAGGAATCAGATTGGAGGGTAGAAGAGGGCACTGCATAAAGAGATGTGTTTCCAATTTTTGAGCGGTGGTCACAACGCTCCTATACGTGGCCGTGTGTGTGGGTCTCCGTCCGTGTCTGTCTGTCTGTATGTAGCCTAAACTTCGGCGCGTAACTAGTGCCGCACCATTTACGCCACTCGCGCAATATATACATCAAAATGTGCGGCTCGGCCGGGAATGGTGTTCTATTACCTTTCGTTCCGATCCGCCTTACCATGCCGACGTAATCGGCAAAAAACGACGCTTAATTGTCCCCATTGACTTATAATGGGACAATGCAAGAAATCACTTTCAAGTATTTTTCTCTCGTAAACCATAGGAGCTACAGTTTCAAACCTCGGAGAGGAGATTCATAATGATTTTAAGAATGAATCGAAAAATAATTACATCACTCGGCCTCATGGTGGTGCTATAACGGCCCACTTTACGTTTTGCCCCGTAACTCTTGAACCGTAGATCGGAAAATTAAAATTCTTTTTTCCCTGGATTCCTTGGGTCAAGACGCATCTCCCCATATAGGCCACGCCCATTTGCGCCAGGATAGATTTTCCGCCATCTTGAATTTTCTCCAAAACACACTTTTTGCTCCTTTTCCTACATATTTTCTTCAAATGTCACAAAAATCGGTACACATGATCTATGAGGTGGGTAAACCACCGCTCAGTTCACACGGGTGTGATTTTTTATTAACGGAAGACAGAGTGAGTCATCTTGTTCTGATTTGAGTAGGAAGGTAATTCGTCCATGGGAGGGAGAGAAGTTAAATCATTGATTAGCATTACAAATAGGCCCACTAATCATCATTGCTTATCTGTTTTGTACACTATTGATGAACCTTCTTTATACAGGTGAGGTTAACTGTAACATCATTGAAACACTATCTTCTTGCCATAAATAAAGGGTCTCACTCAAGTTCAAGTCAAATCCTGTTGCCCAAAAGAATGATTGTATCAAATGAAAGCTGAGATCAGCTTTGTTGGCAAAATCTCTGCTCCAGTAGTTCAGTCAATACTTTCAACAGCATTCAACATCAGGTATTGCTGTGCAAACAAACTAATAACCGGAAAAAAGGGAAAGCTTAGCTCCTGGAGACAGGGAGGTAAATAATTAATTCTGTCATCAGATGCTGAATCGATGTGGTATAGAATGCAATATGTGGTTCATATTCTGACAAAGGAACGTATCTCTGAAAGAGACTGATTTCACACTTGCTCTTGATAAAAGCATCTGAATAACTAAATTGTAAATTGTAAGCATACTTATATACGTACAAAAACACATACATACCTCTCATACATACATACAGTACATACATACAGTATGCTATATCTACATGAATACATACATATTCATAGATACATAAATATGCATATATACTGCACTGCACATACGTATACAGTACATAGACCTTACATACATACAGACTACTGCACACACACGCACGCACGCACGCACGCACGCACGCACGCACGCACGCACGCACACACACACACACACACACACACACACACACACACCGAGAGAATCCTACGCATGGTGTTTATTGGGCATACCTCAAGCATAAAGGACAATTCTCCCATATTAGATTATTATTTGGAGTAAGCAGGTTGTCCTTGAGAATGGAGGGTTCCTCTTTGTCATGAATATTCCGCTCTGTTTTAGAAATCCACCAGAAAGAGAAAGCTTTAGCAATAGACTTAGAATGTATTCATCTTTGTATATACTTTATTATGATAATACACAAAAAACCTTATAGTGAGAGGTCTGTCTAACAACCTTAAATAATACTGAACAAATGCCTTATTCCTGCTGTGCAACCTTTAAAAAAATGTTTTAATTATACCATGTGCTAACTACTTATAATGTTCAAGTAGTTACTAATTAAGATTTGCCAGAGCTACTTTCTTAGATTGGATCAATTTGACATAGTTTATGAATGATTTATTCACACAGTTTTTGTTTCCATCCATTACTGAGCTGGGGATTTTTGAGAGAACTCAGTCCATTTTGGATCCATGCCACAATGACATATACTGAGTGCTGCTGCATCACCTGAAATGTCCCCTGCATGCTTTAAAAGGAAACATAAATTAATTTGCAACGTATCCCGTTACAACTGGGTTGGCTGTCAAGTGTGTGCAAACCTAAAGCAGCAAGGGTTCCTCCCTGTCAATCATGAAGGTTACTCGCATCGGCTACAGGAAATCGATTGGCGTGTGTGCGTATAGGTGTGTGTGAATGTGTCCCTGTGCATGTGCATTTGCATGCATGAGCGTGTGTGTGTGCAGTACAGTACACTATGTGCATGTGTATAGATGCATGACCTATAGTGTGTTCTTTCCTCTGCAGAAGTGTCAGTTAGCAGCTTCAGCTGCTAGCTATGACACAGATCCTATACGGTGATTATAACCTCTGCTCGCTGTGCAGAAGGAACTTCCTTAACTACATGAACCCTATAGCGTCCCTAGTCTGGGGCAAACATTTGGTGCAAGTAGCTGATCTACAAGCTAGATCTGCTATTTTTGGCAAAGATATTGATGTAGAGGGGGGAAAAGGAGGGTGCCTAGCATAGACCCCTGGGGGACTCCGGCCAATGAAGTATTAATTTCCTCGCTGTCTCCCTTTATCTCATCATCATTTTCGTCATCCTGTCTCCATCCCCCTCTCCGATTTGTATTATTTCATCTTTACCAGATCACTCTAGTCTGCCATTATCTCCCCCCTTTTATTTTCTCTTTTTTCCTCGCTCTACTTGTCTCTGGCACTGACCTCACTACAGCATTGCAGTGTAGAAAATGATGCATCAACACACTTCCTTCCCTTCTTCCCTTTCTACCTGCAACGTCTGTAACACTGACTTAATGCAGGATTGCAGGGCTTATTCCTGTCATGGTAGAGTGCTTGAACATTTTGTATTGGAGATCACACAGAGTGTGTGTGTGTGTGTGTGTGTGTGTGTGTGTGTGTGTGTGTGTGTGTGTGTGTGTGTGTGTGTGTGTGTGCATACGTGCACATGGATCGCACAGAGACACAAACCCATATAGCACACACATCTGTGGTCTCTACAAATGTTCTATAGTAATTAGATAACATTTGTATAAACGTTTAATTAAGCCTTTGTTTTAATCAAAATAATGATTTTGATCACAATATCACACCCAAATGTACCTTCACGAATATTATGATTGTTCATGAGGAGCATTTCTTCTCTTTGGTAAACATTCTTTTTTGGGTGATACAAATTCCGGATTATCCCAAAACTGTGTTTTCCTTCAGAAATATTTTCATATCAAACAGACTCGGATAAGAATTCTGTAAAATGATGCTGAGCTTGTACACAATTTTTCTTGGTTTATGAGTCTTTATTAGAGCAGACAATTAGATTGGCTCAGAGTCTTAGACCGCAAAAATAGCATTTAGGCCTACAGGTCAACAAATAGTGGCCATCTAACGGCACATCTAAAGGGGTTTTCCAAACTATTCTTCCCTGGTCTTCTCCACAATAAACAAGAAATGGGAATCCAATCTCCACCACTGTTGGCCGCTGTTGATGAGGAATGAAGTCTAATTTTGTAAATGCTGACTCTCAATTGCACAAATTAAAGGGCCATTTCACCTCTGGGACAACCAGATCTTATTTTATTGTTGTTTGGGACACGATCAACACAAGTTATTTTTGTGTTCAAACTGTGTTTTGAGATATTTTAGTATTTCAGCCTGTACTAGTGATGCATCATATGATGCAAAATGCATCACTAGTCATGCTGAAATACTAAAATATCTCAAAACACAGATTGAACACAAAAAATAACTCAGGATTGTGTTGATCGTGCCCCAAACAACAATAAAATAAGATCTGGTTGTCCCAGACGTGAAATGGCACTTTAATGGTTCTGTGATACAAGCTGTGGCAAAGTAAGACCAAAATCCAAGCCTATGTGGCTAAAACATTTATTTAACCCTTCCATAGTCACATACACTTCATGTGTTATTGAACCTTGTTCCTAACGTCAGCACTAGCTACCCCTCATCTCCATAGACTTATTTACAAGTCAGCCTCTAAATGCTTCGCTCTTTAGAGATGGAGGACAATGTCCCAGCTTTCATTTCTAAAACTGGGTGAAAACAACAAGTTCTGCATTGCAGAACCAATCCACAATCTTTAAGGCAGTCCTCCATATTGGGGCATTGTGACATAATTAGTTTATAGGAGTAGGTTCCTTAGACTGCTGTTCTTGCAACTACCTGGCATTTAGAAGTCCCCAGACATGCGTTCGAGAACTCTAGACGATCATCTCCCTGTCACAAGGGTCACATAAAGGGGCAGACATTCATTATTAATTGAACTAGCACTATTATCTCTGCCTAGTCTCACGTTGCCACTTGCCAGACGATCAGAGCTCTCTGAATGGATTTTGGATTTCTTGTTTGGATTTGTTCTGCAATTCTTTTTTCTTTTTTTTCCTTTTTTTTTTGCTTGTCTAATTGTTTCCACACAGTGTAATGAAAGCTGGGAGATTGTCCTTAGTTTCCATTGAGCAAAGCGTTTAGAGACAAACATACTTTGCAATCTCTTTGAATTGTCTAGTTTGCATTACTTTCATAGACTTACTGATCAGCTGGTTACACTTGTCGATGTACCGGTAGATAGACATGGGGGGCCGCTGTCATTTACATTTCCGCCCTCAGTTGTGTACCCAGTCTGACCCACAGCATTAATGATCAGCATCCTTAAAGTCTTTTTCCCCATTCCCCATTGCCTTTTCATACACACACATGCACCATCCATCCACAATGCCAATATAATGTCACCATATGCACCGGGGCCATGGCATTAGTACGACGGTCCATTGTTCCGAGGTACCATTGGTCTGACAGCGCACTATAACTAACCCTAACCTTAAAGGAGTAGTTCACCCCCAAAATGACTTTTTTTCTATTGATTTCTCATGCCATGGAGAGTAAAGTTCAATAATATTTTTTGGTTTTTGTCACATTCCTAAGACAAAGATTTGATTCGAGTAAATTTACCCCCATTGATTCCGGATGGGGACCCGTTTAGAAACAGGTCCCCATCCGGAACGAATGGGGGTACATTTATTGTTATGACATTTTTGTCTTAGGAATGCTAAATATTATTGAACTCTAGTCTCCATGGCGTGAATAATCAATAGAAAAAAGTCATTTTGGGGGTGAACTACTCCTTTAACCTCACAAAAACAATCCCCTCACACTAACCTAACATTCGTTGTACTATTGAGACGTTGGACTAACGGGCAGCCCCCCATGTACCACACAGACACAATGATGGAGGGAGGTAGGGGCGACCCCCCTGGTGGAGATTTGCGCTCCACTGAGCGCCCCTTTCTAGTGAAGTGTTTTTTTAATCTTCTGACTAGCACACGCATAAACACACACACACAAGCATGCATGCATGCACGCATGCACACGCACGCATGCACACACACATGCACGCACCCACCACCACCTGCACATACACACACACACACACACACACACACACACACACACACACACACACACACACACACACACACACTCACCCACCCATGTGCAGACGTATATAGACAGACGCACTAGTAAACTATAAATGCCTTCCATGGTATCTGGCCCCCGCACATACTGTATAGTGTTTCGACAACAAGAGGACCACATACTGTATGTTGACAAGAAGCAGAATAGATTGAGATTCAGTTACAGCTAATGCCTTGCGGCCAACTACTGTGCCATGTAGGACAAACACAGTCTGACGGAAGCCAAAACACATGCATATCAGTTACAGTGCTATTCCCCATAGTGGGAGACAACGGTCCCTGGATCCTTCCTGAATAGGGCTGTATTATTTCAGTCACTTAGTTCGCAATTCATATTCATTCATTTAACATTCATGGGGCGGCAGTGGCTCAGGGGTAGAGTTGCCGTCTTAGAACATGGAGTTCGATCTCAGGCTCCCTCAGAGTAGGTGTCAAAGAGTCCTTGAGCAAGACTCTGAACCCCTAGTTGCTCCCAGTGAGCAGGTTGGTGCCTTGCATGGTTTCCTCCGCCATCGGTCTATGAATGTGTGTGTGAATGGGTGAATGTAATGCACAATCTCTGTAAAGCGCCTTGGACAAAGGCGCTATATAAATGCACCATTTATCGTTTAACAAGAGTACAATGAGATTAAAAGATGAAGAGGATGAGCCCAGGTTTGGAACGCATTTATTTAAACTACTGTATATGTTTGTGTAAACTGTGTATGACCCAGCTCAGATTAGATCATTACAGACAAACTGAGAGTCATCTCTGTGCTTCTAAAATGGTCTATGGCTTTCATTCACTGAATCATTCGCAGATTTATGTTTTGTGTTTGTATTTTGTGCTAACAATGACTCCAGCTACCACATTGTGAAACATGAAGATTGTAGGTTTTCCGTTCAGTTATTTGCCTAAGTTCACCCATGTTTTTAATTGTAACTTTGTGTAATGTAATCCCCAAACCAAATGAATGTAAACTTGATTTTCTAGCCTTTCATTCTTTTATCCACAACGGTTTCTCAAAGAAATGGACATACCGTACACACGCACGCACCCACGCACACACGCACGCACACACACGCGCGCACACACACACGCACGCACGCACACACACACATACACCAATCAAACTACTTGGAAGAGAGCATAGGTTAGGCTGTGTCCTTGTGGACTACCTGTGGTCTGTGATAATGAACACAGCAGTGCATGTGGGTTCGTGTCTTGTGCTGATCTCGTTAAGCCACATTTATCCTGCTGTGCTTTTCTGGAATGTGACCTTCAAATTGTGAATCGGTATCTTTATGTGTTTCACTTCCTGAAACAAGATTTATACTGGTGTCCGGTGCCGAACATAGCAGATCTACAAGCTCACAACACATGGGCTCTTTTGGGCGCAGGACACCATCCCACGGCTAATATAAATCAGAATTACGGCTAGAGCTTATAGCCATTCTCACACATAGACGTGTGTTTAATAGGTGGAAAATTGCACCTTTGATTCGGACTAATCACACAGATGATGGAGCATGTTTTTCACACGCCAGATATTCCAGCACGTCGCACAATTCATGTCCCCAATGCTAATCAAGACTGCATGCTCCTCTGTTCATGTATAATGCTTTTGCCACCTACGCTTCAGTCACCATGTCCACACACACAAACGGACACACACACGGACACACAGACACACACACGGACACGGACAGACGGACGGACGGACGGACGGACGGACGGACGGACGGACGGACGGACGGAAGGTGAGCAATCTATTTACACTACGTCCCCCCATTTCTCTCCCAAGTAAATTTCCGACACAGAGACACTTGTCTCCCCACCTTCAGTTTCTCCTTCCTCACCTATTTTCTCATGATCTCTTCATCCTTCACACCTCTGTTCTGATCTCCCTCCCACTCCCCCTTTCTGTCCTTCTGTCCTATTGGTCCAGCCGGCCAGCATCGTCAAACCTGTGTATCTGTCAATGGCTGGGCTATTAGGTAGCTTCAGCACGGGTCACAAGTCTCGCTGAATTAACAATAACGCTCAGTACACCGATCGATTATGTGCAATTACTGTAGTTTTCCCCTTGAAATAATGATGGGTGTGGGGGTGACAGTGGTAAGAAGGACGGCAGGCGGAGTGTAGAGAGTGAAGGATGAGGGATAGAGGGGGGGACGAAGGGAGGGCTCACTGGGGAGAACAGCAGAGCACAGGGGACCACAGGGACGAACCCGAGTATCCAACATGGGATATGGTCAACTCATACGTACAGTTACATCTTTAGCGTACACGTAAACAACACAAACACTCAGCTTGATGTGATTCACGTCAAAAAGCACTCGAAAACAACAACAGCAACGGGAGGTGGGGGTGCTGGTCCAGCCTGCACACATCAGCGAGGGAGGGTATCACTCTTACCTCCCAATCATGGTGGAATGCTGCTGGACCGCAGCCTCCAGCAGACGCTCTAGGATGGTCCACTCGCCCATGGTTCACAGAGGGTCTGGTCCAAGTAGTTAGAAGAAGAAAATGGGGTTCCTCCTCCGGCCGGGGCCTGGTACCCCTACTCTCCTGCTCACCCAGTATCAGCGTTCTGTGGGGGAAGCAGGGTGTTTGATGAGGGGTGCACCCGACCCTGTCCCGCACCAGCTCCTTTTGACCTCTATTCTTTGACCTGACTGCTTGTCCGTGAGTGTGTGAGTTTGTGAGTGTGTGTGTGTGTGTGTGTGTGTGTGTGTGTGTGTGTGTGTGTGTGTGTGCGCGTGTGCGTGTGTGTACAGGCCTGTCCTGTTATGCCTTTCTTCTTGGCAAAAGGAGAGGTGCTGAGCTGAACACCTCTCCTCTCCCCCCTTTATCTCTCACCTCCTCTCTCTCTTCTTCCCCCTCCCCTGTGCCGCGATGCTCGTTCTCTCCTCCTGCCGCACCACTCTGTTCTACCCCATAGCATATGCTATAGCTCACTCTATGACAGCCATGATCACCCTCTCTCTCCTATTCTCCGCTTTGCTCATTTCTCTCTCTGTCCCTTCACCCCCTCCCCCTCTATCTATCTATCTTCTCCTCCCTCCCTCTCTCTCTCTGTCCCTCTCTCTCTCTCTGTCCTCCGCCCTACCCCCAGGGCACTCCTTGTACCTCAGATGCACCCCCTGCCATTAGTGCCGCTTTGGCGCTTGTCCTTGCATTGTTGTAGAGTGTCTCGTACCTTTACCGCACCCTGGCTACTCTGACCCCAGCCCGCATCACTTCTCAGCCTCACCGTCCTCCTGTCCTCCTCCGCTCCTTTGCCTTTATTCCGCGGTGGCGCGCGCACACGCACACTCCCACGCGCGCTCACCCTCGACGACTGACTGCCGCGGCGTTGATTCTTCCCGCTCTTCCATCTCCTACAGGGGCCGGCAGATCCGCGCCACTGCACGACGCCCGTGCCGCACACTGCCTTGCCTGCTAAATGTCATTGCGAGGTAGCTCCAAGCGCTACGAGGAGCCATAAAATGCACACACACTGCACAAAAAAGCCTGCCTACACAAACACATCCATGTAGCCGAGCGTGCACGTGTGCGCGCACACATGAATGTACCACCACCCAGTCCCTTAGTAATAAATCAGCTGCCTTTGCTGCATCCAGTGAGGGTGAACGGAGGCAGTGTGCTGCAGACCTGCTGTCCTGTATTGTCGCCCCCCCCTCCCTCCTTCCCTCCTCCGGCTAATTTCAGCACAGTCCAATGCCCGGAGTCATGTCTGCCGCAGAGAGTCAGGATGAGATGCTGTCCTGTAGAACCTATTTCTGGGTTCCATCATCTCTCTCTCTCTCTCTCTCTCTCTGTCTGTTTCTGTGTCTCTCTCTCTGTCTTTCTCTTTTTCCCTTTTTGTTTTCCTCCTTCTGTCTTGCCTTCTGTCTTGCCTGGTGTTTGTGTGCTGCTGTGCAGAGCTTGTCTTGACGACTGGGTAATGTTGGTCTCTCTGTGTTCAGTGCTCTCTCTCTCTCTCTCTCTCTCTCTCTCTCTCTCTCTCTCTCGCTCTCTCGCTCTGCTTTATGTTCTCTCTCTCTCTTTCCCTCTCTTTCTCACCCTCTTCCTCCCCCTTCCTCACCCTCTCGCGCACGCTCGCTCATGCAATCGCTCTATCTCTGTCACACTCTGTAAGCATGCAACACCCCCCGATCAGACCTGCTCTCTCTCTCTCTCTCTCTCTCTCTCTCTCTCTCTCTCTCTCTCTCTCTCTCTCTCTCTCTCCCCTCCCTCCTCCTGTCTCTGGTGTAAATGTGCTTGGATTGCTACCCTGATTGCAGCTTCACCTATGCTTGCAAGAAAGCCTCCCTCCGTGGTGCTGTGTCTGTTCCCCCTCTGACAGACTGTGGAGAGGAGAGATGGGTGATGATACAATGCCTCCTGCAGCCCCCCATCTCTGCAATCCTTTGTCTCAGTCTTGAGGCAGTGCTTTCCGTTCCCTTGTTCATCACCCCCCCCCCCCAGTTCTCTCTCTCTCTCTCTCTCTCTCTCTCTCTCTCTCTCTCTCTCTCTCTCTCTCTCTCCCTCCCTCTCTCTCTCTCTCTCTCTCTCTCTCTCTCTTCTCACTGTGACATCACTCAACCCATGGCTCTAAGGAGTGGTTTACTGGGAAATTGCAGCTGTGCCCCGTCAGCCCCCCTACACACATACACACACACACACACACACACACACACACACACACACACACACACACACACACGCACCATCTGTCACATACCACAACCCACCTATCTCCATCTCTCTGTATTCAGCGTGACAGCACACCCAGTTGTCTCTCTGACCCACCCCTCCTCTTGCCCTTACTCTACTGTATCCCCCCCACCTCCTCCTCTTTATTGTGCCCCCTACCCCATCCTCCCTTGCTCTCTCTCTCCCTCTCAGGAGGGATGAGCACTGTACTGTACTTTGCCGTGACATTGAAAGCTGCATTCATTAGATTAATATTAAGGTGGTGTGTAAATGGTATAGCGTAGACTGCAGGAGCTTCCTCCTGCACGCACGCACACACACACACACACACACACACGCACGCACGCGCGCACGCACGCACGCACGCACGCACGCACGCACGCACACACACAATGCACGCATGCACATACGCACGCATGCGCACACACACACACACACACACACACACACACACACACGCACATGCACAGTTTATCGTTACCATGCATTTGTCCACACCACACACAGTCATGTGCCTGCACACAGAAAGAAAACCCAGGTGTATATGAATGTGACTTGACCTATGAAAGGACGAGAGAAGAGAGAGCAAGGACAAAAAAGTAGTTTCTGAGAGGTCTAATGGGAGAAAAGGAGAAGATGTTGAATATTTTAGGCTCAACTCGCGATACGATTCGCATCACACAATATTAGGTTCACAATAGGATTTTTTAAACGCAAAATTATTTTCCAGACAAATTACAGTGAAAATATACATTTTTTATTTCTCCTACCCCATCTATCCTTTGTGTCTCCATAGGGAACTGCGGTCGAACATCAAATTATTGGCTCAGGAATGTGACAAAAACTAAAATATATCCATGGGGAGATGATTTGAATTTTTATTAAATCAATTTAAATCGTCACATGTTTGAATCGTTTTAAATCGATTTATGATTAATCTTTACATGCCTATTAAATATGCAATTGTTCAGACCATGGTCGCTCCATCTAGAAGATGATGATGTTTTTATAAATAACACAGCAGCCGGACATTTCACAAGCGATACAAAGTTCAACGGTTGCCTGAGGTGACGACGAGTTCTATTCCCTGTACAGCAAATCTTGTAATTGCTCTCCAGTGTGTTTCTGTGATGTTTCAACGGCAATATATAGTTTTCTATGGAGAAGTTTTTTCCTTGGACTAGTTTTTGCATATTGACGCTGTCGGGTGGAAACCTTGTATGTCCAAAACAGTTCCTGTTTAATATCAAAATAGCCAATCTACAAGCTCTGAGCGCATCACACCGCAATGTGTTTTGAGCTTGTAGATTTGCTATTTTCACAAATTTTGTGCGACATTCTTGTATGATGAAGTATGGAGATATGAGGTTTCTGCCCCAACAACAGCGACGGTATGTGTCTTGTCATGCTGTAGCGTTAGCCTCAGGAATCCTCCCTCACAAGATCCAATCTTATTGTATTTCTTTACAAATGTGCAGAGGCACTGGCAATTAGTGGAGCGGAGAGCAAGTTCACATCCTTACACAGCAACTTCCACGGTGAATTAGTGATTGATCTCTCTCATTCGGTGTGTGCACGTGCACACGTGAATACCTTTTGCATTCGTGCCGATCGTGCGAGAGTGCGTGTGTGAGAGAGAGGGAGGGGGTGAGGGAAAGAGAGAGAGAGAGAATGATGGAATTGTGTTTATTCAGCATCTTCAGCTGGGAACCTGGGGTCTCTTGCTGTACCAAGGACACATGGCGTAGGAGTGGCATAGAGGAGAGGGAATGGGGGAGGGGAGGCTTTGTAGTGTGGATGGGCCTGGTGTGACCTGGTCTGGGCGATAAACACAGCCTCTGAAATGCTGGCATCAGCCGGGTTGGGCCAGGGTTGGGGCACAGCTCACGCTTTGAGAAGAGAGTTCTGTGCTGGATGGCACATGAGAGAGAGAGAGAGAGAGAGAGAGAGAGAGAGAGAGAGAGAGAGAGAGGGGCAGGTGTGTCACCATTGACCTAGAACAGCCAGCTCAAGCATGCATAAACGCGCACATACTGTATTCACACAGTCATGAAGGCATTAAATCACCACATACTGTACTTTTACTCAGATGCCACAGACACATTATTCATGTCATAATGACCTTGGTGAAATCAGAATGGTTAGGTCCCAAAAGATATGACATGATTGGCAATATCCAGCATTAAATTACCACATTCTGTACTTTAACTGAGATGCCACAAACGCATTATTCATATCATAATGACCTTGGTGAAATCAGAATGGTTAGGTCCCAAAAGATATGACATGATTGGAAATATCCAGCTATATTTTCTTGAAATATCTAAGCGCAGGTTTGTTTAGCTTGTAAATATATATGTAATGATTTTATTTAAATGTAACATTATAAAACATTTATATAGCTATCCTGGCTATCTGGGCAGCAGTGGCTCAGGAGGTATAGGGGACTTGAGAATAACAATGTTCTCGGTTCGATCCCCAGCCCCCCGGTTAGTGTTGAGCAAGACACTGAACCCTAACTGCTCCTGATTAGCAGGTTGGTGACTTGCAAGGTTGCCTCACCCGCTGGTGTGTGAATGGTGAATGTAAAGTGCTTTGGATAAAGGCACTATATAAACACACCATTTTACATTTTGTCCTTCCAACAAAGGACAGGTCAATAATAAATAACTATGATCATGATGAATAGTCATCATATTTAATCTGAACAAATGAGAGTAATTCTAAAATAGCTTCCGTCAATGTGGTCTGTGGTCAGATCTGATCAACTTCCCCCAAGGAAGCATACTAGGCCGTTTCTGTTCCTTCCATACATTAAGGACATGAAAGCAGCCCGTAACTGCAATTTGTTCTTGTTCGCTGATGATTCAGCACTCCTGGCCTCGGGCGAGGACAAAATCAAAGTTGAGGAAGCCCTCAGTTCTGAACTCAGCAAAATCCTTTCCACACTTGGTTTTCCGATAAGAAACTGTCATTACACCTTGGTAAAACAGAATCCATTCTTTTTTGGTCCAAACATACCTAGTAATGCAAATGATTTCAAGGTTAGAGTTGACAATATAGTAATCACAAGCAAAGAAGAGGTTACCTATTTGGGCTGTATTTGTGACAACTGACATGTGAAAAAGTGACATCAAACGTGATCAAGAAGGTCAATCAAAGAAAAAGGTGACAACAAGACTCTAGCTGGAGCCCTAATTCAATGTCATTTTGATTATCTTGCACCTCTTGGTTCTCCAACATCTCAGTGTCTACTGTAAGCTTCAGACCTCCCAAAACAAACTGATACCACTCGGCTACTTCTCTGCATTAAGCCTATGACCCACCTAATTCTAATTTACTTTGTGATGGCTCAGGTTAGAAGACGTGTGTAAGGGAAAAGCAATGGGATTGATATTTATGATAGTTGAAGCCCTCAATACCCTACCTGTCTGTGTCTCTCCAAAGTGAATGACACCCACACATCCACAATACTAGAGGGGGCAACATGTTCTGGTACCGCCCCAAATTTTGAACAAACATGGGAAAATCCTCATACTCTGCACTAAATTAAAATAAAGCATGTGAATCACGGTTCTTTCTAAATTGGCCTGACAAAAAAAAATCTACAGGAGACCATAAGCCAAGGGAAGGTAAATGTACATTCCCATCGAAAGAGTGCGTCATTCACTGCCACCGTTTCTCTATTCAATCAATCATTCAAAACGCTTGACATGTACTGATATACATTTTTACCATTGCGGGCAATGATGAGTACCTGTAATACTAATACCGGTTGGCTGGTGTAGTAAGGCTTCCAGTGAATACTAATGAATTATGATTGTAATGAATGTGCACATAATTGCCCTGATGACTCAGAAGCTTGCTCAACAAACTTGCAACAGTGTGCAGAAGCCATTCTGCCCACTACCAAAGCAACCCAATATTCCATCAATAAAGATTAACCACTTTAAAACCTGGCATTACAATTTTTGGTATGCCATTAAAGGAGAAATGTATTATTTTTATTATTATTATTGCATTGATGGGCAGAAACAGGCTTTGTCTTTCTTTAAATTAAACTAGAGGTTTGCGTCCCCTCCCCCACTTCGCCCGTTTTATATTAAGATAATATGTTGTCTGAACTTTCGTTGCTTTCACCTTGCAGAATCACTTGCAGAATCACTTGGTCACCTCAGCATAGAGGTTAAGTGTATTCAGCAAATCATCCTCTAGTTTCATCCTTTCTTTGTAGAACAATAATGTCTTTCAAATTCAAGACATTTTTATTTACCTTTAAATGTCACTTTTGTACTGCTATCTATTGACCGTCTCAAGCCACCTTGGGTATCATAGTCATGGAACACCACATTTGAAATGGCTCAGCTCAAGCCTTTCAGTAGAAAAGTATCTGTCTTTACATAGAAGTCATCATCATGCTCAGCCCCTCCTGTGGGGTCCAACAGCAATGCATTTAAGATGTTTCCTCTTTCCCTGATCCCACCTAGCATAAAATAAATAAATAAATACAAATACATACGTGTTTTTGAAAAATATAAGATAAAGAAAACGTTATTGTCTGTTTTCATGAAAATGGGTCTTACGTCACATGGTCCAACAATAAATCACATGTGTATTCAGTGTTGGAAAATAACTAAATAGGCCTACATTTACTTAAGTACTTAAGTTTAAGTATAAGTTTGAGGTATTTTTACTTGTACAAATTTCCAATTTTCAATAGGCCTACTTTTACTTCTACTCCACTACATCTCTATTTTCAAAAGATGTTTACATTTGAAAACTTGTGAAATGTGACTTTTTGCACAATGAGTAGCCTACTTTCTACTTTTTGTACTTTAAGTAAAGTATATTTTGATGCCAATACTTTTGTACTTTTACTCAAATAAATGTTGAATTCTGGACTTTTACTTGTAACAGAGTATTTCTCCATTACTCAGCATCCCCCTGGTGCTGAAGTCACGTTTTGAAGGGTAAAAACCCTGCTAAAAGCCCATAGAGTTAACACAGAAATCGCAAATTTAATGCAATTTCCAAATAGTAAAGGATAAAATACGGCTAGCATGATCAAGAACACAAGATAGTAAAAGGCACAAAGCATTATAATTTACTTTACTGTTCGAAATAATGATTTGTTGGCTTTAAGTCCAGCTATTTCTGTATTAATTTCCCCTTCAAAACTGACCACCAGGAAGTTGCTGAGAAATTGCTGAGTGGGCAGGCCGTGAATAGGGCTAGCCTAGTTTCCTTAATTGTGAAAGTTATATTACAGGCCATACTCATACATCTGTAGGTTTGGGTATTTTCTTTACAGGTTTCTTCAAGTACCTTATAGTGAGCAACATTATTTAACCACTAAAACAAATCATTACCTCTTGGGTCCACGTTTTGGTACAGTGTTAATACGCCCTCTTGTGTTAGACACAATTAAATGTTCCCAATGATCTCTGCCTGCCTGGTACTGTAGGCTACTTCTGTATTATTGCATCACCTTGCGCTACATGTAATGAAATAAAATAAAAGTAAAAAAAAAACTCAGTTGATTATAAGTAATTAGGGCGCACTGTTGTTGTTACAAATTATAATATCGTTTTATGAAAAATGTCTTGGTACAAAATAGAGCTTCTCTTCATCGCCTCTAGAGGGCAGCACAGAGCTTGAGATGCCTATGCATGCAACTTGCTTCACGTGAAGAAGGAATGCTCTAGCTGGCTAAGTTAAGTTTTAGCTAAGAGTAGACATGTCACTAAAGTGCATTTAACGTCAAACTCGCCGTAGTTCAGTTATCCCGGACGTATCTGAGATTCTGAAAGAATCGTCGCACAAAACGAGTTATCGTGACAAAGAAGGGGTGCCCGCGTTGATTGTTGGCGAATTGGCTAAGGTCCACGGATCCAAGAACTTTGAAAATTGCCAACTGGTTAGCTAGCTGTTAGCTGGCTAGCTAGTAGTGGTGATCTCTCACAGAGTCAGGTTCAGTCATCATCACCATGTCTGCGGCAGGAGACTTCGGGAATCCTCTGAGGAAATTCAAGCTGGTGTTCCTCGGAGAGCAGAGCGGTGAGTGTGATTCAATGGCTTGGTTTTGACAGAAGTTGAAGACCTGTGTATTACAGGTTAACGATTGTTGTCGGGTGATTATAACGTCAGACACAGTGGGCTTGCTAGCTGTAACATAACACTGTCTTGGTACTCTGACAACGTCAGCAAGCTAACTTGGCTAACTGCCCCGTTGGTCTTTGATGTGTTTGATTGATTGATTGAAGAATTTATTAGAAGTTTGCAATAGAAAAAAGTACAGTTTCATGACAGTACAAATCACTGGTACAAGGTCAACTAAAAGGAGATCCTAGAAAGCCGAGGCTTATTTCCACAGGAACCACACTTTAAGTATCTCATATAACATTGAAAGACAGACGGATAGAACATAGTACTTTATCTAGGATAATATCAGTTTCAAAAGCATAACATCAAATACAAAAGGCAGAATACAAAGAAAAAGGGGGGGGGGAGCATGGGGGCTTAGTCTATTTACAAGTCACGGGTAGCTGCTGTCTGAAGGTGACTTTTCATACCAATTTTGAAGGAGGCTAGGGATTTGCTCTCCTTTAGGGCTTGTGGAAGGGCGTTCCACATGTTGATGGTATAGCAGGAGAACGAGTTAGCGCCTTGTTTAGTGTTAAATCTACGCTGATGATGATTAGTGGAGCTGCCTCTGGTGTTATGATCGTGAACATCCTTGACCTTTAAGAAGTAGTTTGTCAGGTACATGGGAATCTTGGAGGTGTAGTGTATCTTGTACACCAGGCCCATTGCAAGATGCTGTACTCTGTCAGCTACTTTGAGCCACCCCACGCTTTCGTGGTGATGCTCGGTAAGGTGGGTCAGAGGAGGGAGACCAAGCACAACCCTAATTAGTTTGTTTTGGGCTGTTTGGAGCTTTAGCTTTAAGGCAGCTGGGGCGTCGCGATACCAGACAAGGACTCCGTAATCAATGAGGGGCCCAATAAGAGCACCTCCTAGTGTCTTTCGGGATTTAATATTGATCAGTGGGGCAACTCTTTGCAAGAAGCGAATTCGTTGATTGACTTTATTGATTACCTTGGTGGTCATTTTTTCACTGGATAGGTTAGCCTCCAGGATGCAACCCAGGTAGCAGATGTGGTTTTTTCTTTCTATCACAGTGTCACCTACTTTAATTGTGAAGTTCTCAACTAGGCTAAGTTTCTGACTAGATCCAAAGAGGATACATTCAGTTTTGCCTAGGTGAATTGAGAGTCTGTTGTCATTGAGCCAGGTGCAGATCTTGTTAAGTTCACAGTTAAGGGCCTTTTCAACCTGCAAAATGTCTCTGCCTGAGACTAGGAGAGCCGAGTCATCCGCGAACAGAAACAGATTGCAGTCACAAGCAGATGACATGTCGTTTACGTATATTAAGAACAACAGTGGTCCTAGTATACTCCCTTGAGGTACTCCACAGTTTACTGGGAGGGGGGGGGACAGGGTTCCGTTGACTTCCACCATCTGTTCCCTCCCCACCAAGTAAGAGTGCATCCATCTCACTGCTGTGCTATCAAGACCAATAGCTTTGAGTTTTTCGATCAGAATAGAATGATCGACGGTGTCAAATGCCTTCTGGAGGTCCAGCATGACCATGCCACAATATTTGCCATCGTGAATTTCACGTTTGATGTAATCATTCAAATAGATGAGGCATGTATCTGTGGAATGGGACTCTCTGAAGCCAGACTGGAACTCGTAGATCAGTTTATTCTCTTCAAGATATCTAGCCACCTGTTCATAGACAATTTTTTCCATTACCTTAGAGATGGAACTAAGGATTGAGATTGGCCTGTAGTTGCCAGGGTCAAGTTTACTGCCTTTTTTGTGCAGGGGGGTTACCTTGGCTAATTTGAAGTCCTGGGGGACATAACCCTGCTTGATAGATAGATTAATAATATGGGTAATGATTGGGGCAATGGTGGCAGCTGAGTCTATGAGAAATTTGGGGGCAATTTTATCATGGCCAGCGGCCTTGAATTGAGGTAGGGTGCGCAGTTTTTTAAACACTTCATCAGTTGACACCGTGGCAAGTTTAAAGTTGTCTTTGCATACCCCAAGGTTCCTGTAGAATTTCAAGATGTGCCTAACACCAAACAGCCCAGATGGAGCGGGCAGTTTATTGACCAGATTTTTGGCCATGGAGGTGAAGTAGATGTTGAGATTTTTGGCTACATCAAGACTATCCGTGAGGAGGGTTATGGGAGTTTGGATGGATATGTTGCTGGCTATGGATCTGAGTTTAGCACCACAGTGTGTGACTAAACTCAAGTTTGGTAACTTTTTTACATATTATTATACAGTTAACCTTAGCTATCAAAAGTTTAACAGATCTCATTTAAAGAGGGGGGGTGGGTGGGTATACTATTTGTGGTTGAAATCAAGCTTAGCTAGTAAAATTAACTGTTGAAAAATCAAATATTTGCTTTCACCTCAAGAGTTTTAAATGATGAAAGGATGCTGAACCCTCCCATTGCTCCATGACATACTGTTCTGGCTTTGCCCCAAGGCTTACCTTGAAGTCATGACAGGAGCTCTGGGAAGCTGTATAGTAGTAGAACACCTGCTCAGGCATACTTGACTTAATGACCTGTTAAATATTTGTGTTTACAAAGACTTCAGATTTTCAGCACAAGAGCTGTGTCACTTCTGTAAATCTGAGCGTATGAGTCACAGCTCACAGTCAGGGCGTGTGTTTGTGTGTGTGTGGAGAATGAGATCACAACACACCCTTCACTGGCATTACACAATAAGTTGAATCATCCGGCAGTGCTTGTTGCTTTGTGGTTTTTTGAAATATCTTAAACCCTTTTTAACCTGACCTCCTATTTTGGGCATTATATAATAATGAAAATGGACCAAGCCCTCTCACACAGGCATTGTGAGCTTGTACATCAGCTATTTTCAAAATTCTTCTTTAAATGGGGCTTATTTTGTCAATTAGCTCCATTCAGTCCATTGTTAACTTTGAAGTCCTCCATAAATAGCTGGCTGAATAGCTAGCTGCTGGACAATCAATTAGTTGAGCTGTAACAGGTCCCCCCCCCCCCACACCCTGTCCTCGTCCTCCCGAGCACTTGGCACTCGCTTTACACATTTATTTGACAAGAAGTTTGATCCTTTTGACACATAATGTAAAATGTATCGTTGATGTCAGGCAGAAACCTCATATCTCCTTTTTTTCTTTTTCTTAAATTAATTCCATACTTAATCATACTACAGGGTCGCAAAAGTATCAGATCTGCCAGCTCGAAACACGGCTCAAAGCCACTTGTTTTGAACTTATCGATCTGCATATGCATTTTTGTCATTAAAATCATCAATCAATCAATCATTCAGAATTCAGAAAGTTTCGAACACCTTTTTTTTGCGTTAGCCTTGTGGCTCACACTTTGGACTGTAGTTCATAAACCACACGACACTGTGTTGTTGGCAGTTGGCACTTCATGTTGCTTATTGCCTCTAGCTTTCCAGAGTTGCGATACTTCATCTACTATTACAGTGATGTTACTAGGTTTTCAATGTAATGGGTCCCGGGACCCACAGGTGGTCATTCAAATGGGTCCCAGAAATCAAAACATTGACGTTTCTATCGCCTGTTTAAGACTTTCTACGTGGATTTTATTTGTGTTAACGTAGGGTAAAGTAGGATGCTTTCACCCATGAACAATGGTGGTGTCTGTGGAATTTTAAAATGTTTTTCTTTTACCGCGACCCGGTAAATTATTTTAACATGGACTCCAATGGAGGCGCATCCCCGGGACCCCAGGACCATGACATGAATGAGTCCATGAGCGACTTGAATGAGTTTTTGATGCGGGATGCGCACGTAATGACATCACTGCTATTACCAACTGTATTACGAGTCTGTAGTCTCTGTACTTAACCAGCAATTCAGATAAACACACAAGAAATGTCTTCTGAATCCTGTTGTCCATATGGTAACCAGTGCCACATGTAGTAACTAGATATTAACCACTCTGTAGCAGGGACGTGCAGAGAATGTTAGAGAGGCAGGGGCTGAAATAAGGGCCTTTTGGTGAAAATATTGAAAACAGCAGACCTCCAAGCTCACAACGTGTCGCGAGCTTGGAGGTCGGCTATTTTCAGTGCTTGATACCACACTGAACTAAGCATAATCAAGTGAATACTGGAGATGTGGCGTAACGGCATGGATTTCTACATAGAGAGGGCAATTTTTTCAACATAAGATGCTGCATTCAACTTCAGAAGAGTTAGGACAAAGCAATTCTCTTGAATGCTGCCTTCAGTTATGGCATGGAAAGTGGGCATTTGCATTTCTTTCACCATTGTAAAAACTGCAGGGGTTAAAGTTCTCAGTCCTGGGGACTGATTTCAGTCTTGAGGATTCCATAGGAGCTATTTCTTAGATCAGTGCAGATCCGCAAAATAATAAACTATAACTAAAAACTAAAAAGCTGTTATAATTTCAAGATATGAGTATTTGCATTGGCCAGATTAACAAAGAATACAAAAGATACTTCTATAAAATGAAGCATGGATTGGCACACACACATTCAGTGAAAGCAGTTCAGAACTTCAGGGAAACACCCCAAATATTGGTGTACGCTGCGCGCGCCACATTTCAAAAATCACATATTGGGACATGGTCTGAAAATACATTTCAGTCTTAGGATTTATTTTGGCTATAACCCCTGAAACTGCGAGAGGGCACTTTTTACAGACGGATAAAAGGGCAGGGGCTCGAGCCCCCTTTGATAGTCTATATGTGCACGTGCCTGCTCTGCAGTAATGCCAGCATTGCCTCCAGATGTAAGCCGATAGGAAAGCAGGGGAACATTGCCAGTTTGGATGACAATGATTGTTGTTGAGTTGACACACTTTAATAACTTAAATTGTGCAGTCAATCCCGACCTAGGCGAGTACATATATTATGTCTTGTTTTTATTTGTTACTTTCAGACAGTCAATGCATTGAATCAGACTGGTGGCATTTGTGCACCTAGAGTATGATTCCTGCATCCATCATCTATTAAATTCACATCAAGAACGTTTTAGGAAATAACAAATACACTCTTACTGAAAAGTGTGATGATCAGTGTTTGCATTTGTTTTGTGTGTTTTTTCTCTTCAGTGGGGAAGACATCTCTGATAACCAGGTTCATGTACGACAGCTTTGACAATACTTACCAGGTGAGATGAACAACACTGGGGGGGGGGGGGGCGTGTCATCAGTGCCCATAGTACCTGGGTGGGGTTGGTGAAGGGCCTTTCTGTGTAGAGTTTGCATGTTCTCCCCGTGTCTCTTAAGGCAGTGGTTCTCAACCTTTTCAGGCCGCGACCCCCAAAAGAATCATATTTTAACTGGGGACCCCCACACCCTGACGAGCACTAAGAGTTAAGGCATTACATTTGTATAACACAGTTCTATTGTGAAAATAGCAGATCTACATGCTCACATCGTCAATTTTCACAATTTCTGCCTGTAATATTTGACAATTTGGCCAATGTTTAATTTGTCATTTTAGAGGTATTGAAAAGTCCTTAAATTGTCACTTTAGAAGTGTGCAGATACCCACTATACACTTACACTTTGTTGGTTTTTTAGTGAGAAAACAATGTTTAACATTAAGTTAATAACATTAAGTTAATCATCTGGGGACCCCCTCAAATAATTTGGGAACCTACCCCTGGGGGTCCCGACCCACAGCTTGAGAACCACTGTCCTAAGGTAGGTACTCTCACAAAAAAATGCAGTAATCCTGGTCTCTATACTGCCTCCCCCTGGCCAACAGTGGTGCCTGATGGAGGGGAAAGGAACTGGTTGGAATAACGTGTTCCTTCCACGCGCTACGTCCAACCGGGGAAACTCCCCCCTGTCAAGTGAAAAGAAGCGGCTTGGACTCCTCATGCATAAAATGAGGTCAGTCCGTTGCTCTCCCCAGGTTGGCAGAGGGAATGTAGTGCCCAGGATTACATGATTAGACAATTGACACCGGGTGAAAAAATGGGTCACAAATACAAACACACCGTGGGATAAAAATGTAAAGGTATAGACTGACATGTATCCCATTGATATGTATATTGGTTTAATTTATGTGATTTTTCCTCATAATCTTACCTGGTGTTCATTTTCAGGCAACAATAGGAATAGATTTCTTGTCGAAAACCATGTACCTTGAAGACAGAACAGTAAGTTTTTGTTTTTGTATACTGTCTTACACATTACAAATGCCAACATACTGTATAAACTAGCATGTACTATCAAAGTTTGAATTACTGTCTCAACTTTGCTTGCTCTTATTTAGCAGTTAAATAACACACTTTGAATACCGGGAACCACATCCTTCTGTTTGATTGTTCCACTCGACACAAATTATGTTCCCTTTCCTTCCTTCTGTGCATTCCTGTATTGAAATTAAGGACTTTCAATGTCCTTTCATCCATGGGGCATTAAAATGTGTTTTTTTTAAATCTCCCCTGGGATGCAGAAGGGACAACGAGAACTTTTTGGGACAGTTAAATTTGTATTTTGGAATGGTGAAGATTTTTTTGTCTTGAGCCCTGCCTTATTCTGCATCGTTCACAATAGCAGCAACAGGGTGGACCAGATAGATTAGTGGTTAAGGCGCATACCACATATAGGCTCTGATGCAGCTACGAAACCTACAAAAAAGGTTGAGCTGCCTGGTTTCAACTTTTTTCAGCACTCCAATGACATAGTGAATCAATCGCATATTTTTATTTCACCATTTCCATCCCCTTCTTTCTCCACACAATGCCTGCTTGTAATGGGGCTACTGCCTTAAGACATTTCCATGTTAATTATAACCCAAGCCTTTATATTTTGCTCACTTGTTGCTTCCATACACCTCTACATCTGTTCGATGCGTGATGACGTCAATGAGCAGATTTATTTTGGGGCTTTTTTATGGCTATTGATAGCATAGTAGGTTGAGAGGAAAAGAGGAGAGAAATGGGGAGTGACATGCAGCAAAGGCCGCCAGGATCGGGACTCGAACCTGCAACATGCTTTAAGGTTACTTAGGTGCTTAGGTGCCCGTGCCGCTTCGCCAGCGGTCTGGGCATTATTTCCCCAAATCTAGACATCTCCCTCGTTGCTGGTCACTCAGTATATATACACAACTCGCTCTCTGTACCTCTCCGCTTTCCCCTGTATCGGTCTGCCTTTCTGTCTCTCTTGAACTGTCCATCTTGCATCTCCTTTTCCCATTCTTATGGCTACATTCAGCTTTCTTTGCTTTTTTTAAACATAGTTTTGTTTTGTTTTTTGTTTTTTTCCTGACCTCGTTTGTCATTTTGTTTTCATTCTTCCTGTGTTTTTCTTTTCCTCTTCTTTTATTTATCCTCCCACCCCACCCTTCCACCTGACCCCCTCCACCCCACAGATCAGGTTGCAGCTGTGGGACACTGCCGGCCAGGAGCGATTCCGCAGCCTCATACCTAGTTACATTCGTGACTCAGCCGCTGCCGTCGTCGTATACGACATCACAAGTAGGTACCCTCTCCCATGTTCATGAGCACTTACTCAAGTAATGTTATAAATTGTGCTTATATAAATATTTCAGCAATAGTAACAGGATTTGCTTTGACATTCTTAGAAAGATTCAGATTTGTATTATTATTATTGAATCATATAAATTAAAAGCCCTAAGAAGTTACTTCAAAATAGCTAGATATGTTGAGATAGATATTTGTCAGAGGGTTGATGTATATTTTATACCCTTCAAATTGTTCTTTATGAATTAGAATACTATTTGTGCCTGATCTTCGCTCTGACAACCCTCTGATTGCCAGCTGTCATTTGGCCAGGTTTTTGTGCCATCCGGCCAAGCACTTTCGGATTACTAGTCTGCTTGTCTAACCTCTGGGGTAACCCACTGACCAGTTTACTACCTATTATTCTTTACCTGCCTTCCCTAATCCAGAACTGTCCCTGGGCTTTTTATAGAGAAGTAGAATAATTGTAAACTGTTGCCATTACAAATGTCTAACTATGGGATAACATCAAACATGTTCTGGATTTATTAATGACATATTAGCTTATTATTGGTTTATTGTGTCTCAGTCTCTTCTGTGTCTTCATAACTGAGATTTGTTAATCTCCCAGATATTGATTGTGAGTTTCCAGTGCCCCCCTTTTCTCCTTTCCTGTATCAGATGTCAACTCCTTCCAGCAAACCACTAAATGGATTGATGATGTCAGAACAGAGAGAGGAAGTGATGTCATCATCATGTTGGTGGGAAACAAGACGGATCTTGCAGACAAAAGGTAATCTTTTCAAACTCCTGCCTTGGTACTCAGTCTAAAGGAGAATGCTAATGAAAACATTTAGGAGGGTTTGAGTGACTTGGTCAGAAGAATATTTCCCACTGACACAAACTTGGTTGTTTGCGCATTCATAATAACCAGTAAGACTCCCTAATCGGGAGATAAGCGACCGTTGGTCGCTTATCTCCATAAATAGAGCAAAAATGTGTTTTTCCAAAATCTTCCTGATCCATGTTGTTGACATGAGTGTAGACATACTGTGTAGTGATTTTCGTGATTTTAGGGCAAAATCTGAATCGGCCTCATGGTGGCGCTAGAGGGCCATGTGAGAAATGAGGGGTGGGGTCTCCTCGCCGCCAAGGCGGACGAATAGGTACCGGCCCCGGCTCTCCCGGTCGCTCCTAGCCCGAGTTACGGCATTTTATGTGAGCTGCAGTGGCAGGGGGTCCTCCACTGGGGGCGCCACCACTTTTGCATCCGTTCTGGAGCACCAGGAGTGGGTGGTCCCCGGGAATGCCCCGTGAGCAGCCCCGTTGGGGTGGTCATTTGGTCATTTTTGCACATTTGGTAATTTTTTACACCTGGGGGTCCCCCAGGGACCTGGGGGTCCCCGAAACTCCGGGGGTCCTTGGAGGTTGTAGTTTGGCAGGCAAGGAGTGTGTGTGCAAAATCTGGCATGGATCGGGGCAACGGTTGCAGAGATATGAGCAGGGCAAAAGTGTGACGTGTGACGTGTGACAGAGGGAGTGACGGAGTGACGGAGGGACAGCCGGTGGAGGTTTGGATAGTGTGCAAGTAACTGCGACCTACGGTCGCAATAATATCTGGGATTTATATAGCACTATTCTGAGTACTCGTACTGTACGCTTAACGTGTGTGGGAGCCAGGGGAGAGGACAAGTCAGAAAAATTCAAGATAAGCAAAAGATAAGAATTATTAAAAGCTGTAAAACACTAAAAATGACGAGTTGAAATCAAAGTCGACTCAAAAAAGCTATTCTAAACAGGTGGGCTTTCAGGGCGGTTTTGAGGGGTCCACTCAATATGCCGACGGGCCGCTATTCCAACTAGCGTCGTCAGGTTAGTTACTCGTCACGGTTACTGAGGTTAGGTTTAGGGTTAGGGTTAGAGTTAGGGTTAGTTTTAGTGTCGGAATACCGGCCCGTCGGCATATTGATGCGGACCCGGTTTTGAAGGTAAGATCACTGAGTCTTGGAACTATAAGTCAATGGTGTTTGTATGTCATTTTATTATGGCATTGAAATGGATACCATTGTTTAAAAAATATATAATCCATTATTGTTAATACTGTAGTATCTTTCTGGTGACCCATGACATCCATCCATTTTATAGTAATTTCTGTGTTCTCATTTGCTGTGCTTTTTTGTTGTAACTTCCTTATCTACCACAGGCAAGTATCTATTGAGGAGGGTGAGCGGAAGGCCAAAGAACTAAATGTAATGTTTATTGAGACTAGCGCTAAAGCAGGCTACAATGTGAAGCAGGTAAGGCTGTGTGTGAGTCGTGCTCTTTGGCCTCGCCGCTGATGCTGCCGCGTGTGCTCCACCTCCATAGGTCACCAGACAGATAGATGCCAGTGAACGTTGTGGACAGACACGTTTATCTCAATTTATCTTTGGCGCCTGCAGAAGGTCATTGGAGCATAATCCTGTTCAGAACAGACACTTAACCGACTATAAAAATCTCCTATATGGAGTTGACCTGCCACTCTGAAATGAACACGGCATGTCTGGTAACCCTTAGACTAGAGCAGAGGTGGCAGTGGTTTGGTGGAAAGGGCACGGCTTGTTCATCCACTTCCCAAATAATTACGTTCTGTTTTTTTTCTCTCTGTCTTTCCTTGTGTCCTTGTCGGTGTGTGTGTGGTCTGTGCTGGAATGTGCGTTCCCATGTCTGTATGTCCGCTGTGTGTGGTGACTCTTGGCTCATCACAGACAGATAACCACAGAGGAGGGAGAACAGAGAGCGAAAGAGATGAATGTTCTGTTTATTGAAACGAGTGCAAAGACAGGCTACAATGTCAAACAGGTAGATGCGCGTGCGTGTTTGCAGTGCTCATGCTCTCATCTGGTGGCTTCTGTTTTTCACATGCACGCGTGTTCACATAGATTTTGCTTTGAATGTCAGCTTTTTTCCCCCACTCTGACTGGGCGTTTGCGGATTTGTTTTCAAATTCTCTCCCATCTGTCCCAAATGCTGATTTGTACTGGTCAGCCCTTTGATCTTAAATCCCCAGTGGTGGGTGAGGGTTTGAATACCTGTAATCCTCGGCCCAGGTTTCATTTGATCATCTCATCCGTTTGGCATAGTATCACTAATTCTGTTGTCATGCAACCAGCATGCTGTGAAATTGAAGTCTCAAATATTGCTTAAAATATGTGTGGGCATGCAAAGCATCTTCACAAAATCATTTGTCCATTAAGATACACATTAATGTAGGTATCATTCTTAATCACATGGTCAAACTGGAACTCATTGAAATTCTCTGCTGTATTCATGAAACCACTCCTACACGGCACTTGACCAATTTTTGGGTTGCAATCTTACATTTTTTATTTAAATATGGTTGCCTACTGGCAGTTGTGTGTTAAAAGCAATAATACACTGTACTGTTTAACATGGCTACAGGCATTATAAGGAACTCAGCAATACCTGTTGCAGTGGTACAATATACCACACAATATTGCTTACGTCATTCAAAATGGAAAAAAAGCTTAACTTGATCTGTTCTGCTTTGGGGAAAAATTGAATGGTTACATAATAGTGGAAATGTTGGCTTACAGCACCCCACATACATTCTGCTGAGCTGGCAGGTGTAATGTCAGATTATGCTAAATATAAGAATATTTTAAATACTCAGCCACTACCACTGAGGCCCGGGTGTAATAGCCATTAGCCAGTAGCGGTGCCTCTGGCTTGACTGGGCACAAACACAATTGGCAGTGTTTGCTCGCTGGTGGGAAGCTGGCAGGAGATCGTGTCCTTGTCACTGCGCTAGCAACTCCCACTGGTTGGGATGCCTGTTCATTGGGGAGGGCAACGAGGGAGGATAGCATGAACCTCAATGTGTGTTATGCCCTCCCTGTGAAACCCCTCATTGTCGGTGTAAAGAAGTGGCTGGAAGCTGAAAACGTTTGAAAACCACTAGTGTAGTGTGACACCATCCCCAACCAAGCCAACTGTAGGGGTTAGCATTGACAGGAACCGCACTACTCATTGGGGTGAATTGGCAAGGACAGAATCTTTGAGCAAATGAAGACAAAAGGTTCTTGAAATAAACGGTTGTGCCTGGAGGTTCAGGCAGTTCGAATCCGACTCCTGTCTTGTCTTGCCTGTCTACTTTTCCTCTCTGCCCTCAGTTTCCTTCTTCTATCTCTCAGAAAATGTTAAATGCATACAAATACATTATTGTATTTAGTTGATTTACTGAGGAGATTTGTTGCTTCTCTCCTGCTCAGCTTTTCCGGCGCGTGGCAGCTGCCCTCCCTGGCATGGACAGCACACAGGATAAGAGCAGAGAAGACAGTATCCTTTCAGTACAAGCATGTGCCATAATGACTCGGTGATAGGGATGGGACGATATGAAAATGTCATATCGCGATAATTGTGACAAAAGAGGTCGTGACTTACGATATTATCGCGATAATCAAAATCCATTATCCTGGGTGGCATTCGTGGAACGAAGCTCACAACGCGTCGCAATGCAACGTATTGTGAGCTTGTAGATCGGCTATTTTTGGCAAAGACATTTGACAGAGAGTGAAAAAAAGACTATCAAGTACGTATATTAGTCCCCCCAGGAATCCGCGGAGAAAAAATCTTGATTCCGCGGAGAACAATCCTGATTCTGCGGAATTCTGCGATAAATTCCTGGGGGGACTAGTATATTGAAGTACCTTTTACCAATTATAGAGTGTTTAAGAGGTACCGGATATGCAGCTCGGCAAATAAAAGGTGAATTGATCCCAGTGCATGACGGAGGACGATATCATGATAAATTACATTTCCACGATACGATTATTGTGAGTTTTTTTATCATGATAAATGATAATATCGCTTATCGTCCCATCCCTACTCGGTGAAAGTGCTGAATAAGCTTGTCCTGTGAAATATATGGCCTTTTGTGCCTATATTACTGTGGGGGGCAGTGGCTCAGGTGGTAGAGCGGCCGCTTGGGAAACGGAGGTTTACTGGTTGCCATTTCAATACCCGATGCCCCCTGGGCAGTGGTGGAAAAAATATTTGACTTAAAGGACCAGGTCACCTCTGGGACAACCAGATCTTATTTTATTGTTGTGTGGGACACAATCAACACAATCCTGAATTATTCTTTGTGTTCAATCTGTGTTTTTAGATATGTTAGTATTTCAGCATGCTACAACTGGTCATATGATGCATTTTGCATCATATGACCAGTTGTAGCATGCTGAAATCGGCTGAAATACTAAAATATCTAAAAACACAGATTGAACACAAAAAATAACTCAGGATTGTGTTGATCGTGTCCCACACAACAATAAAATAAGATCTGGTTGTCCCAGAGGTGACCTGGTCCTTTAAGTAAAAATATCAATACTGGAGCGCCCGCTGGCCTACTGGTCCAGGCGCATACCACATAGGCTTTGTTTAGCCTGCAGCAGGTCGCTGGTTCGATTCCCGAACCCGACCAGATTTGCTGCATATCACTCCCCATCTCTCTCCCCGTTTCCCGTCGGTCTACTGTCCTGTCAATAAAGGCATTAAAAGCCCCAAAACATATCATATAACTATCAATACTGCAATATAGAAATACTCTGTCTATTACAAGTAAAAGTCCGGAATTCTAAATGTACTCGAGTAAAAGTACAAAAGTATTGGTATAAAAAAATGACCCATTTCAAGACACTGAACCCATAACTGCTACAGATGAGCAGGCTGGTGCTTAGTGGCTACAGATGAGCAGGCTGGTGCTTAGTGTGGTTTCCTCCACCATTGATGTGATGAATGTAATGTATGTGATGAATGTAATGTACATTTTAAAGGGCTTGGGGTAAAAAGGAGCATACCATTTTACACCCGGTACAATTTAGAACCATCCTCATAAATCACTTTATTTCCTTAACACCTGCTACCTTCAGTGATCGACATAAAACTGGAGAAGCCACCAGAACAACCTGTCAGTGAAGGAGGCTGTTCCTGTTAATTCCCACCTCTAATTATTACCTTTCTTTGTTTCTCCTACCTGCATATTCTCAGACCCACTCTATCCTCTGTACTGTATCTTTCTATGCCCTCCTCCCTTTTTTACCAGCACCTTGAAAGCCACGGCCTGAAAATACACTACATAATGTAATTGTCAGCATTGTGGAGACATTCTTTCTCTGTCATTATGTTAGGATAACTTGCATACTTTGATGTGACTGATGAACAGCCCCTGACCTTAGCCGTGCTTGGAAAAGATGCTCACTGCTTGCCATCAGCCTTATTTGTCCAAATTCAATATGATCAGTAATGTAATACTGTAGATATGGAAGGAATAATATCATCTGGCTGTTGTGTTTGTGTGTAAAAACTAACTGTTGGGGCTAGGTTTTCTAAATGACAGCAGTTATGTGATCATTCTACTGATGTTCCAAGCCGCCAAATTGATGGAGGATTGTGTGTGAATTCAAATTGAGGTATGCAGGATTAAAAACCTATCTGCAATAGTGAAATATTGCTTCCAAGTTTAATATGCACAATATTGACATGTGACATGTCTCCAATACAAAATATTTTAATTACTAATGGGTCTTTTTTTTTTATTACTGTCTATAGAATGTTGAAATGGCTGCAAGGTTGTGTGGAAACGTTTAGTGACAGCTGGCAGCTGAGGGCCTGTTTTAAACTGAGTTTGAACCCGAGCTGCCTGTGTCTCATGAGGGCTCCACTGGTGGAGCCGCTACTGCATACTTGCATGATCTGATGACTCTGCAAACTAACACCCCACAAACATGCACAGAACCACCACCAATTACTGTTCACCACACCACACATTACCTCCACATTACCGTCCTTTCTTCTCACACCTGTCCTTAGGGATGAACAAAACTCCTTACCTTTGCTGCCATTTTCTATTTTATTTTATTTTTCTTGGGATAGATCTTTACTTTTCTAAAGAGAACAACTATTATGGGGGGGAGATTGCTCGCAATTTTAGTGTTTAAGCAGGAGATCTTTCATATTATATTAAGAGTCATAATCATTATAAAACCCAGCATCATTATTAGATATGGTGACATGCCTTTTTAAAAAATGTAACTGTAGAGGGCTTCCTCAGCTGTGGGTTTACCTAGTTTGATATGTTCTGTTTGGTATGAAAGTATATGAACAATACTTTTTGTTTGGCTTTGATCTGTTTTGTTAGTGATTATTATTCTACATGTGTATTTAATCCACAATGACTTGTAATATTTATTTCTACTGGATGAGGTTTCTTTTTTAAGGCTGTTAATATCTTTCTTCCCTTGTTGGATGAGTCCTAAATTGCTATTAAGATATTCTTTCATCTGGTCCACCTTAACATACAGTAATGAGGACACCATGCAGGATCATCCTATTCTGTTTACTACTTATCAGATGCAATTTGAGCTGACTGACACAGTGCAATTTGAGAGTGTATGAACCTCTGGAGGAGGTTTTTCATCATAGTCTTTAACATTTTTGTCTGAATTGGTTTTAAGTGGAAATAAAAGTATGCTTCACTGTCAAGTCTCATCATTGTCTTATTGACATCTGTAAGCCCCATTTAGTAACTGCAGTTGTGATTTATAATTATATTGCTGAATAATTAATAGCTGGACACATGATCAAAACAGTCATTTATTTTTTATATCGGTTAAAGTGAGAGCTTAGTTTTTATTTATTTTATTATGTTCTACACTGGTCCCAGAGCTCATCCTACCTAGATGAAGGAGGCTTGCCGGTATGGCCCAGTGATAAAGATTACAGAGTGTTGAGTTAAACATGACAAGGAATCCATACGTTCCCGTATAAAAACCTGATTAAGCAGTAAGTGCAATTTGCTGAAGATACATATTTATTACAATATACTGTATGTTGGTTTTTTATAATGTACAGCTGGTGTTGTTGGTTATTAGTCTGTAATTATAACTATAATACCATATTGTCAGTAGCTTGTGCAATATGGCACAAGCACACACACTAGCTCTAGCCTACTTACAGCAAATCTGCACCATAAAATGATGTCCATAGAGTCTGACCATTGCAGTAATGTGTTCTCTTTGGTGACTCCATGGCAATCAAACCAAACAAAAACAAACAGCTAAACAGACTATCATTATGTATAGCTATGTATAGATATTATATCATAGCTGGCTGGCTCTTGCTGTAGTAGCTTACTTCCACACTACAATACCCATAAACCACTGCTGTTGACGCTCTGGTAATGTGCTCTCTTTGGTGACTCCATGGCAACCAACCCAAACAAAAACAAACTGCTTCTAGATTGGACTTTATGAATAGCTACTCTTTGTCAGGAATAAGCATAATTTCATAATGGGTGTGGATTACTATGTAACATTGGAAATAAACAGAACTGCGACTGATGCAATTATCAAGCAATCGTAAGTTTAGTTGTCTTTAAGGTGTCATTTTATATTGATGTAAATTAAAATGTTGAGATAACCACTTTGTTCATGATGGTCATTTCTAACCATTTTTCACTCAATCTGGCTAGATATCGACGTTTGGCACTGAAGTATCATCCCAGCACAAACAAGTCACCTGGAGCCCTAGAGAAATTCAGTCAACTTGCTGAAGCCTATGATGTCCTGAGCAACCGTAAGCATTTTAAACATCTTAAACGATCTTTTCAGCGTTGATATAGCCTTACATTTGTAATCACAGGATAGGAACATAGACATTGAGACAAAACAGTTACTGCAAAAAAGGTAACAAAAGAAGCTACTTTTATTCTGATGGCAAATGTTTATTGCGACCGTCAGTTCGCATTTACTATCAAAACCTCCACCGGCTGTCCGTCCGTCAGTCAGTCAGTCCGTCAGTCCGTCAGTCAGTCAGTCACACGTCACACTTTTGCCCTGCTCAAGTGCTCATATCTCCCCAACCGTTGCCCCGATCCATGCCAAATTTTGCACACACACTCCTTGCCTGCCAAACCACAACCTCCACCCATCAATTCTCACATGGCCTGGCCCTCTTCTAGCACCACCATGAGGCCGATTCTTGCAAAACAATTTTTGGACACTGCTCCTACAATTTTTGCCCTAAAATCACGCAAATCGGTACACAGTATGTCTACGGTCATCTCATCAACATGGATCTGTCCCATTTAGCGCCACCTTCAGGCCGATTTTTTTAAACACATTTTTGGACACTACTCCTACAGATTTTGCCCTAAAATCATGCAAATCGCTACACAGTATGTCTACACTCATGTCATCAACATGGATCTGTCTCATATAGCGCCACCATCAGGCTGATCTTTTCAAACACATTTTTGGACACTGCTCCTACAGATTTTGCCCTAAAATCACGCAAATCGGTACACAGTATGTCTACACTCATCTCATCAACATGGATCTGTCCCAAATAGCGCCACCATCAGGCCGATTTTTTCAAACACATTTTTGGACACTGCTCCTACACATTTTGGCCTAAAATCACGTTGCGACCTGACCGCTCGCTTATCTCCCGCTTAGGGAGTCTTACTGGTTATTTGTCCTTTTGGTGTGTGACTCCTTAACAACACTGTCCCATATGTCTTGGTAGGAAGCAGGTTAACTGGAAGGGAGGGCATCTGAGAACTCTTGGCATTTCTTTATTTTATATTCTTATGTTTTATTTACTTTTATTTTACAAATGTGGTGGCAAACACATAATCATTTTGAATGACATTTAAGGCATAATATTTATTTATACAAATTGCTGCAAAAGTCATTATGGACACTAGAGGCTGCATGTTCAAATCATGTATACTTTCCATTATTTACAACCATTTTCCACAGCATACTTTTTTTTTTTTTACATTTTGGAAGAAATAGACAATTTAACATTGAGGTGACTTTTTTTTTAGCTAGCAAAAAGGCTATTTATGACAAGTTTGGAGAAGAGGGACTAAAAGTTGGCATCCCACCAGAGTTTGGAGCAGCAGGTGCTTGGACATCTGGATACGTGTATCATGGGAACCCAGCGAAAACCTTCCAACAGTTTTTTGGAGGTGACAATCCATTTGCAGGTAAAGGAAAGTATTCAATTGTACGATTTAGCTGTTGATATATGTTTTATGATGTTAACGACTTGTGATTTTTGCAAGTCCACTCGACTCAGTAAAAGGTTGAGTTGAAGTCAACTTTATCGTTTGATGACATCATCACACACGACCCCCCAATTATTTGGGGGGTCCTCAGATAATTAATTTAATGTGGAACATTGTTTTCTCTCTCAACAGTAAACAGACCAACAAAGTTTAAGTGTATAGAGGGTATCTTTACATTTCTTAAGTGCCAATTTAAGGACTTTTTAATACCTCTAAAATGACAAATTAAACATTGTCCAAATTGTCAGCTATATAGTGACAGAAATTGTGAAAATAGCCAATCTACACGAATGCCAGAAAAGTCGACCTCTTTCAAAGTCGACCCCAAACTTGTTTCCCAACGGGTCTGAGGCCTTTAGCTATAGATGCAGAATAGACAAAAATCAAATATTTGCTTCTGGGGGTCCCTGGAACAAAATATTTTGTGATGGGGGTCCGTAGCCAAATACATATCATTCTGGGGGTCCTTCACATGACAAAGTTTGAGAAACACTGATGGCCACATAAGTTTTTTTCAGAAAATTGTTATGATTTAGAAGACATTTGTAGAATGTGCCTATCAGTGGTTAAGGACCCCCAAAATGTATTTTTGGCCGCGGACCCCCATCTCAAAATAGTTTGTTCCACGGATGGACCCCTATTGCTAACATTTTTGTTCCAGGGACCCCCAGAAGCACAGATTTGATTTTAGTCAAATCTGTGGCTAATTTTAGCCACAGACCCGTTGGGAAAAGAGTCTGGGTCGACTTTGAAAGAGGTCGACTTATCTGGCTACCATCTACACGAGAGGCGTTGTGAGCATGTAGATCCGCTATTTTCCACAATAGAACCATGTTATACCAAAAGTAATGTAGCACTCTAATATTGGATCATTCCGTTCTTGACAATAAGCAATCCTACTGTTTGAATGCTGTACACACGCACACATGGAGCAAAATACAAAGGATTTTTGTGTAATGAAGTCGACTCAGTCGACTTGTCGACTTTTTCGTTAATGCCCTATTTGAGATTAATAAAGGTATTGTGCTATTATTGTAAGACTTCCGTTCAAAAGATGTGGAAGAGATGGCAGTCAGATTGAATGGCCTGAAGCAAGGCAAGGGGGTGAAAACACAGGATCCTCCCATAGAGCGAGATCTTCACTTGTCCCTGGATGACCTCTTCCATGGATGCACAAAAAAGATTAAGATATCTCGTAGGGTAAGGATAATGTACGTCAATTGAGTACCTGAGACGGGAAAAGAAATCAAATGTAGATATTTTTTTGATTTACCAGACTGTAAACTGTAAAAATCTGTTAAATTCTTAATGCACCCCCCCTCATTTTGTTGAATTAGATTTGTTTACTTAATTCATATATATTAGGAATTATAAGACATAATACTTAAGGAAAGTGGAAAAAACAGTATATCTCCAACAGTTTGTGGAACAACATTATAAGACCTTACAAGCAATATTCAGCAGACAAAGGGAGCAGATAACATTAAAACAGACAATTGAACAACATGAGGGGGAGTGCATTAACAATTTAACAGATTAAAAATTACTAGTTTGTGGTTTACGGTCTGGTAAATCCAAAAATATCTATATTCAAAAAAATTAGAATATGGACTTAGACTGTTATTTGTCTCAGGTACTCAATTATTCTATTCTATCTGTCTCAAGTACATACAGATACATCTTGCAACTGTATTGGGTTGATCTTTAACATTGAATGAATACACACTAAAGTAGTGTTCATTTATCCATTTTGTAACTCCCAATAGTGTACAAATGGAGACTCTGAGTTCAATTAACACAGGATTTTACTGTGTAGATTGGATGATCCATGATGCAAACTATAGCTCCTGTGCACTTCAAGATAAAGTTCAAGCATAATCACCTTGTTCGGGGAATGATAATAAAATGATATCCTATTTTTTATTTATTTTTACCCAGGTAATGAACGAGGATGGATACACCTCCAGCATCAGAGATAAGATATTGACTATAGTTGTAAAGCCTGGATGGAATGAAGGCACAAGGATAACTTTCCCCCTGGAGGGTGACCAGGTAATTAAGAGAACTATCCAATGTATTGAATTTGTAATTGAGGGACAGTGAAGTCACAATTTAAGGACTTTTAAAACTTTTAAATACCTCAAGAAAGAAAGGAAAATAGACCATTACTGCATCCAAAAATAATCAACAAACTATATAATAACTGGTAAAACATTGGCCAAATTGTAAAATAATATAAGAAAAAGGCAAACATTTAGAAAATAGCCACACACACCCCGTATATCTAGGTGTGCCCTGGGATCTTTTGGCTATAAAAAGTGTGCCCTGGCAGAAAAAAGTTGAGAAAGACTGGTCTAGCCGACACCAACTTGGGACTATGAAAACATCAACAAACATTGTCATATCTAAAATAATACAAAAACACATAAGTGATTTAATTCAATAACGTCCTGTTAGACAGGGTGAATGACACTTAAGGCTTAAGGCCCATACATAATCCAGTTTAGGTGATAAGCAACTCACCTTTTAGGTGATAACCTTATCACCTAAAGAGTGAATTACATTAAAATCACTGTTTAGGTGAGTTGCTACTCACTTAGCACAGCATCTCAAAGGGCACACAAAAGGTCTGCGGCGCAGTGGTTGAGAAACACTGGGCTAGACCACACTCTCGGAACGCATACCATGATAGGCCAATTATTTCCTAAGGCTCGTGTTTGGAAAAGTGCAAATATGTTTTTCAATGTCACCTTTTGTCTTTAGGGGCCAAACAGTATTCCTGCTGACATCATCTTCATAGTGCGACAGAAAAGTCATCCTTGGTTTGTTAGACAGAAGAATGACCTGGTGTATAAGGCACAGATTGCTCTAGAAATGGTGAGTCAGGCTTGAAAGGTCAAAACCTTTTCTACATCTGCAATGATACTAGTCTAGTGTATATGTTTTCATATGACTTCCTCTTATATTTTATCCGCTGTTGACTTTTTTATTTATTATTCTATATTTCTGAGAGCAATAAAGTTACATTTGTGAACATATTTGATTCAAGCTGAAATGCTGTAAAATCCATAACATCTGCTACTGGATTTTCACAAATGGCTACTAATCACTGTTTATTGCCATTACATTATTGCTGTTTATCCTCTGTGAATCGTTGTATATTATCCAGTATATCGTCACTGTTGGGCAGAAATCTTGTATATCTCCATATTTTAGCTTTTTATCTATCATACAAGAGTGTGGCGAACTCCGAACTGTGAAAATAGCTGATCGACAAGCACACAAAGCATTGCAATGCGTTCTGAGCATGTAGGTCTGTTATTTTTTATATTTTGGAAAACATTAAATTGAAAGTGAAATGGTTAAATGTTAAGTGTGGGTTGTGATTAAATAATAAGTACTTTGGATCCATTGGAAGTTTTTTTCCTTAAAAGTAACGGTTTTGGACATGTTTATTCCCTTTCCTGCAGGCTCTGACTGGCTTCTCTGTGGATGTGGAGACACTAGATGGCAGGCTGCTCAACATTCCAATCAATGACATTGTGCAGTAAGTGCTCTGCTATCATGGATGCTGCTGATATTGCAGATGGAATAGCTATATTATTTATTATCCCAGAACAATACTAACACATACTATTTGAGCTCCTAGGCATAATCACAAGGTAAATGTAAATAATGCATCCTATGTTAATATCTGGAATTAATGTGTTCTTGTCTGTCACATCTTAACCAGCCCCCAGTACAATAAAGTGGTGACTGGAGAAGGAATGCCATTGTCCCAGGACCCATCCAGAAGAGGCAACCTAATCATTGTCTTTGACACCCAATTCCCCCAGAAGCTCTCTGCTGAAAAGAAACGTGTGATCAAACAGGCCCTGACTTCCTAAAAACGAACAACCAGTGGTGTAAAGTAACTACATACTGAGTTTATTTTATATTATAAAACATACATTAACCACTTTTAGCCCTATTTTGCCCTACTTGGTTATTTGAAAGTAGCCGATCTACAAGCCCACAACGCGTTGTGAGCTTGTAGATCTGCTAATTCCAAACATTTTGTTCATTTACTTTTGGTACTTTAAGTATATTTTGATGCCAACACTTTTTGTGCTTTTACTCAAGTACATTTTGCATTCCGTAACAGAGTATTTCTACATTGCAGTATTGATACTTTTACTTAAAAAAAATGTGAGTACTTTTCCCACCACTGACAACCACAGCTGTACTCTGTGATATATTTCGATTGATTGAATACTTTATTAACAGTTTGCAAAAAAAGGCAAGGTGGCACAGATTCATACAAAAGAATGCTAAAAGACCAACCCCTTAAGGTCCTGTGTATTCAACTCATCGAGACATTTAAAGACAAACAATCAACATAATATACAGTAATATGCAAAAACATCATATATTCGAGTAGTAAGAAAGAAAGATATGTACAGCAATAGTTGGGGGGGGGGGGGGGTATCGTTTCTGGTGATGAGCTTAGACTTTTTACTTCTTACAGGGGCCAATTTGCAGCCACCTGTAGGTGCTCTTTTTGAAGGAGGTAGTTCATGACTGACTAAAGCTTGATTTATATGGCACATCACATCAAAAATAGCAGATGTACAAGCTCACAATGTGTAGTAGATCTTCAATTTTTGTCATGTGACATAATACAACAGTATAAATAAATATTTGTAGATGCGTTGCCATCTGGACATGACTCTTTAGATTTGAAATAAAGTTACATTTCTCTTCTTGTTGCCACAATTTATTGCAGAGCTTTTGTCACACTTGGGATGGAAGTCAAGAGTGAAGGTGAACCTGTAAACAACAAAACAACAGCACGTCTCCCGTAATGGTAGGGAATCGTCATCCAGCCAGTTAGCAGCAGCTTTTATAGTGTAGTTGAGCCTTTGTGTTGCGCCATCATCATGGCCCGCTTCAGCTGCTCGTATGTGACAAACATCACCACGTTCCAGGAGCCCAGACGCAGGAAGGATGGCATGAACCTGAATGAACGGGGTCAGGGTATGATGTTAGACTGAGCCCCACTCAACTTGAAACATTTACCACTTAACCCCTGTTTTCAATCTGATTCAGGAGAAAGAAAGAAAAACTATTCTGTGAACCCGCCATGATCTTGAACATCTGCTATTTTTGAAGAATTTTGGAAGCAGATGTACAAGAAGCAAATATCTGAGTTACAAATGTTCACTTTTAAACAGATACATTCAAAGATTTGCAAAACATTTCCAGATTAAAAAAAATAAATAGCAGATCTACAAGCTTACAGCGAGGCACTCGGTGCCTTGCTGTGAGCTTGTATCTCTGCTATTTTTGGAGCGGTGAAAGCGCTCCCAATAGACAGGTATGTCTGTGGCTGGCTATGTGGCTATGTGGCTGGCTATGTGGCTATGTGGCTGGCTATGTCCGTAGCCTGGCAATACCTTGATTGGCCACACATGTTAAAGGAGGGGCGCTGTTGTGCAGGCACACACACACACACACACACACACACACACACACACACACACACGCACACACACAGTATAGCTGCTCAGATTCACCGCTCCACTTCGAACCGAGGTTTGATTTTTCAATAGCTAAAGCATAATACAATGTTTAAAGTGGTTCCAGGTCTTAATGGGTTAAGATGTCTAGCTATATATTGACTTGCCCAAAATAGGGACAACAGGCTAAAAGCCGTTGAACGCTCTCCCATGTGTTTATTTTGTGTACATCTAACTGTTTTATATCAGGTCATTGCTTAGTAATGCTTACCCCTTATAAAAGGCAAACGGCCCCTCTCTTCTGGCCATGGATATGGCACAGCTGAGGACACCGCTGTACTGGCCAAGGGCAGAGTTCATGAATCGTGTCTTGACCACATCAACTGGAGAAGCGATCACCGTGGTGCACAGGCCCGCGCCAAAAGCAGACACTAAATGGCAGGGTAGATCATCTGTAGAAGAGTAAATGCCAATAGTTATGAAATGTCTAGGGCTTGATTCTCCCAGACTCCCACCATTTGTGTTTCTGGGCCTCCAATCGGCATTGTAGATTGTGGTCCTCATTGTTAATTTAACTCTGAGAGTGTACAAACGGAAGCAAATTTTAGACCCTCATACACTCTGAGTTACAGACCTGTAAGGGTCCATTCCTAACTATGTATCATTCATTATTATTACCAAAAGAATGGTCTTTGAACTGCATAATGACAGAAAAAGGTAGGCTGCAATAAATTTGTTTTGTATTGTATTGAACTGAAGTTCTTTGTCTCACCTGTCATAGCTTTGGAATTGATAAGTGTATCCTTAATGAAGTCATATGTCACCAATTCAGTGCAATTAACAATTGCATTACGAGCAATGTTTGGACCAGAACCTGCAAAGCACAGCAAAAGAAGAACATCTTAATAATAACTCAACAATTCATTAATAATTAATAATATGTACAATGCATGCAGTACACCAAATGCTTATAAATGCAATAAGTAGTGCAATGAAGCTACCTCTCCACAAGCCACGGATGCCTTCTTCCTTAGCAATGGTCTTGTAGGCATCCATCGTGCCATTATAGCGTCTGGCAAGCCCAGAAGACCTGACCTGTGCCTGGAAGCGAACTTTCACTACATCTGTGGGTTGAGCAAAAGCCACCGCCATGGCCCCGGTGGTGCATCCTGCCAGCAGCCGACTTCCCATGCCTACATCTGAAGTGAAAATGATAAAGAAATAAATACCGGTATATACAGTATAATATTAAAAACAATAGCAGCACAGATTACAACAGTTACAACGCCACCAGGAGGCCAATTTTTTTTAAACATGTCTTTTGATATTACTCCTACAGATTTTGTCCAAACATCAAAATTGTTACACATTATGTCTATAGTCGTGTGATCAAGATGGATCTGTCCAATCTTTTGAGCGGTACGCTAGCCGCTTCAATACATGGCTTTGTGTATATCCATTTGCGTATGTCCGTGCAAAATGGACAGGCCATCAAATACTTATTATGTAACCATATGTCCCTTTTCTGATTGGACAATATAATGATGAGACGTCATGTGGGTCTATCATCATCAGCACCGCTCACTTCAACACGTGTGTCCATCCTATTTGGCTAAGATTGGCATCTACAAAATGCTTCAAACCATGAACGCAGCAGATTCCACAGACATTGCTGGCCCACAACAACCAGATCAGATCTGCCAGAGACCTGTACTCCGAAGAGCACTTTTTCGAGTTTATTCTTCATCACGCATTATTCAATGGACAAACAACTGAAAAACTATTTTCTGACACTGACAACAAAGTATATTGAAATTTAACTGGAGTAACAAAGATGAAATGGCATGTACTCACTGTTGGAACCTTTGTTATAGAACTGTTTTACGGAGTCATAAAGACCAATGCGGACAGAGGCAAAGGTCATCTGTCTCTGGAGTCCAGCCACCAGGCCGTTGTAGAGGCTCCTGGGTCCCTCTGTGCGGACCATTGTGGTGATGGTGCCGAACACACCACGATACTTCAGTACTGGACCCTTGCCTGCTGCAGCCGAGGAGCTTCCACCCTCCCCCTGAAGCTGTGCAGGAGAAATGGTCATAAAACATTAAAACACTACAACAGAAGCATTAAGACTGTGTCATGCATTTATGTTGATGAAATATATTATGCATTTTTATTTTTCTCAAAAGTGAGTAAAATGCACATTTAGTGAGGTGAGGTATCATATCTACCTACAGAACTGTATAGAGCGCCCCAAGCAACCTAAAATAATTTTCTATTGGATATTTAGAACTTCAGTAGCCTACCTGGAGCCGCACTTTGGCGGTGTCCAGAGGAAAGGTGAAGAGGTCAGCGATGCAGGCTGCTGTTCCAGCTCCCACAAACTTCACAGCTGCCGTCGGAGGGACATCTGCGGCCTTGAATCCAACCATTTTTACAAACTAAACAAGATACCTCCAAATGTGACGGTTGTTGTTCGTGTGTGGAATGGAAGTGATCAGCTGGCAATGAAATCTGAAAACAAAATTAAGAAAGGATTGAGACCGTCACATAACTTTCGCCATGTATAGCAGGCTGTATAGCAGGTTACCTGTCCTGTACATTGGTTTCGAACCAGTCAAAGATAAACGTCACAATGAATGGATCATGTTATGGCCTTCTTTCTCCTTCATATCTGACTGTCCAGCCTGGGTATGACTAGCCAGAACCACAAGTGTAAAGTGGGGTAGGTAGCCTACAGTTACTCAAATGAGCAGCAAAGATAATGTCAGGATACCAATTTTATCCAATCAGGAGATAAAACTTGTGCAGGCTAAACAAGTGATGTATTGGAAGTGATTAAAATGAGCAGAATAAATTGGAGTTGATAGATTAAATTGGCATCAATGTGGATAAACAGTTTCTGTTTACTAAAGAGCTGGAGAGACAGAGACCCATCCATAGCAGTGATTAATAGGAGAAAATAGAGCTTTAACTATTTAACAATAAACAAAAAAACTTTTGTTTTAAACTAAATATCACTTGTACCTTTAATCAACATTAAGACAGTTTTGCCTGTTAAAAACAATTTCTTACCTTCAATCAATGACAATCAGTCATCAGTCAGTGTGAGATCAAGATTCTCTAAAGGCGTCCCTCTGGCTGAATTTACCATCAGCTATTAATTGGTTTTCGTGTATGTCCATAGAAAACCGTTCAAAAAGTATCTGCCTAAACATACTCCAAATTCTGAAAATGTTTCAATTGGCTAAAATGTATATGTAATCAATAGGCAATTTCTTACAACAAAAAACCTGAGTATAAAACCTGAGCCAATGCCACTGGATGGAACGCTGGTCTGAGAGAGAAGAAGAGAAAGCTGCTGCCTTTTATACCCCCATTATTACCCCCACATTATTACATCACAGCAAGGCAGCTGTGTATGGCTGTGTGGTTTGTTTTGTCAAGGCCTCCTGCATTGCTTTGTGAGACCTCATTTGCATTACAGATGAGACACCTGTACAGATGAGATGATACTATGCACGTGTTGGACAGCAACACCCCGAATCTGTATTGCACAACAATAGAACGTGTAGCACTGAAACATAATACAAGACCCATTCATTCTTTCATTGATCCATTCATAATAGAAATGGGTGGCTCCAATGGAAAGAATATTCAGTTACGCAAAAGTTAAATTTCTGATCTACTGCCTCATGTTACCTTCTATCAATCCTGCTGCGGTTTGCACCTTGTATGGCCCTCACAAGTCATCTATTCATAGTTCTCTGATGATTAGAATACAATCTAGTAAATGCCTTGACAACATTCTGGACATTCTCAGTACTTGAGCTAAATAAATATGCCGTTATATAACATTTTTCATCAACTAGTCCTGTGGTTCCCAAACTAGTGAAAATAGCAGATCTGCAAGCGCACAACGTTGTGAGCTTGTAGATCGGCTATTTTCACTACTTCTTAATTAGCCTATTATAATTTTTTACTGGTGGAAATGTCTTTTTTTTTGTTTTAAAATCTATACAATTATATTATATTTTCTATATTTTGAAATATACATATTTTTTTAATGTAGGAAAATAAAATGGGATTTTTATTCCAGTCGTGACCCATTAGAAATGGTGATGCACAAATGGTGCCCACTGAACTAGACCCACTGAAGGAAATTAGATTAGCTGCATAGAGAAAGACAATGCATTTAAAATAAAAACAATTGTTAATAATTCTGACTACAATAACTATATTGTTCACCCCTGTCTTCAGTTGTGGTGTGGACTGTGTCATCCAATTGAATTGGAACTTTGTTTTGTAATAGTTACAGTTTTTGATAGTGCTTAATCTGGACATCCCATTACAGAATGTGCTTGTTGTGTTTGTACAATGCTGAGTCATGATGAGAAACCAAGGCCCACCCCCCAAAATACGCCCCACTCCCCCTCCCTAAAAGTACATCCATATGTTCAGAAACACTACAGCATCTCACCACTGCCCGTGTCCCCATTCCAACCTTAGTGCCTATTCTATTACTTACGTAACAGTTAGTCCTAGTTTTGAGTCAGTAGCCTGTCCATATTTAACCTTTACAGGTTGTTGTTGTTGTTTTTTGATTTTGGATGCAGTTATGGATACATTTCTTTTAAAACAGTGAACAGTTATTCTGTGGAGAGTATCACTTTTCTGGAGAAAGACAACATCCATCTATTGTCCATATGGACTAAACACTTCATTCTTATGCCAAGTTATGACAAAGTCCTCAGAAGGTCATCATTGCTACAGTATATTGGTCTTCTTTGTGCAGTGGTACAGGCTTCATATGGCTTTGGCAATAATGTAATTTTAAAATGAGAAGCATTAGTTCACAATTCTCCCCTAAAAAAACTACAGTATACAATATATTCATGTATATATTGTCAGGTCTTTATAGTTGAATTGACACCTACACACTGCAATACGAATGTTAAATAAACAAGAATATGATATGGATATTGAATGTATTTTGAAGTTATTCACCCCCAATATTCCTGTGTTTCTGAAAAGAACTTTTGAATATTTCATCAAGTAACGAGCAATGTTATTACTATTGACCATAATATTAAATAATACCAATCAACTGTTCTATTAGGTACTGTAGGTTAAGATGAGATACAAATGAATCCCAGACAATAGACACAATGTATTTTAAAGCTTTATTGGGTTATACATATTTGTTTTCCCACAAAATAAGTAAACGTCTTATTGCCAGCAATAAGCCATACTTTCACAATGATGAGCAAACAGCTCTGTAAACAGTGACATTGATGAATATAAACCTACTTATTTACAGTACACCATAAAAAATGTAAACATTACAGTCAACATGTGGTCATTACATCAATATACAGTATATGCAGTGCAATTCTGTCAGCTAAAAGTTAAAATCTTCAATCACTTCAATCAATATTTGGCAACATGAACACAGATTCTAACCTGTGACATCTTCAGAACGTCATAGTTTGAACTTTTAGGTTTTCTTCAGAAAACTGTATGCATGCAGCATGACACTTACTACTTATTTACTATGACACTATGGCATATCAGCCAAAATTCCAATGGTTCTCAAATGTTTTATTTACAAGGACCCCCATATCACTGAGTGTGTACAAATGGAAAAATGTGGTTCCATTGGCATTTATACACTCTACAGGTCCATTTGGTTCCATTTGTACATTCTCAGTGTTACAGACCTGTTATGGTCATTCAGGGTTATGCCTTTATGTGTTTCTGGTAATATTATTTTCCATCTCATTTTGTATGTCCACGGCAAAACATTTTTTTGACAAAAATGTCCACCACAAGCCAACATGGCGATGACCCCTAGTTCTTCTCTAATTTACTCTGAATCAATGCTAAACGGTCCACGATGATGAGAGTAGCATAGATAGATGAACTCTTTATAGTAGATTTTAACATGAACATGCCTCTTTGCTGCCACCTGGTCAATCTACATGAACTATGTTTAGGCCTATATATTTATAAGAGTCTCATACAATGGAGAAGGTGCCTAAAAACCTCCAGCTGCATTTCAAAGGTGTCATTGAGATCATGTTCATCTGAACAACATGAAGCGCATAACTTTGCATTGAACATTATGCACAGCAGTTGAAACAGTGTCGCCTGACAGCCCCCCTTGCCAAACAGGCTTTTAGCTTTGCTGCAGTGATTCTATCTATCATATAATTAGAGAAGTCAGTCGGTCAGTCACACAATGCATTATCTATTCACTCGCTTCAGTGACTGATCCCAAATTTAACATGGCATTGGCCATTAGCATTATACACACGGTGACGGAGCCCGAATTTCATTTTTCCCAAATTCAAGCTATTTATTAGCGTTTCTTCACCACTTCTGTTCAACTCTACAGCCTGTTGTCAGGGTTACGGTCCGTTCCTCCAGGCCATGGGATCTGTAGCCCTGGGCCCACACACAGTTCACGCTCTCTCTCTCTCTCTCTCTCTCTCTCTGCATGCATGGGTCACGCATGCACCGGATGATGTCTGTCTCATCTTCCAATGGGTATGGAAAAATTATGTGGAGCAAGCACATACATCCCCATACTTCTATTCACCTAATTTTGCTGTTAAATTATTTGTATCCATCATAAATATACACTCCTCCATGGGCTGCTCCTTACATTATGATGCTCCCACATATTCTCACGCACGCACCAGTTACAGTTACTTTCCCCATAACCCACACTCTGCACATATTTTGCAGCACATATCTTCGAACGGGTAAGGTCTAGTGTTATGTTAATTGCATTACATTCTCAACTACTGCAAGTGAGGAGCAGATGACCTGTACAGGCTCACTGAAGAAAGGACTGAAATCACACCTGTATTCAACACATTCACGTCTGAAATCCTTTGAGAGGATTTGCATTCATGAAGCCCCAGTAGCACTATAGCGACTGTGCTGTGCTGAAACGTGGGCTTTACGTGTCATGTCTGTCGAACAACACAGTCACACAACAAAGTAGCCTTGGTTTGGCATCCATGCCTGCACAGCTCTGTCTGAGAAATGTATAATTACACTGAAGAATGAAGTCAGAATGGAGACTCCCAGGACTGTGCTCTGGTCATCGCTCGCTTAATCTGTTCATATGACACAAACATCACAATGTTCCAAGACCCCAGTCGCAGGAACGACGGTATGAACCTGAAGCAGACAAAATACAAGACAAGTAAAGAAGTGTACATTTCAACCAAAGGATCCATTTGGTTCCATTTTCACACTTTTGTAATTAAATTAACACACTGGATTTAGTGTGAAGGAACCCTATCTTGCACAGGGTGCACATTTTTAAAAGTGAAAATAGCCGATCTACAATCTCACACCATATCGATGTAGATCATCTATTTTCACTATTTTAAAATGTTGTTCAAAATCGTAAAAGATTTTGGCGTTTTGGCATAAGGGGGGTAATAAGGTGCCGTGCAAGATAGGGCCAACAGTGATGATGATGTACTGTATTTACCCCTTATAGAAAGCTGTGGGTCCCTCTTTTGTCAGCATATTGATAGTACAGTGAATGGCACTTCTGTACTGCCTGCCTGCACTGCCTGAGCCTGAGTTCATGTAGCGTGTTTTGACTACATCCACCGGGGAAGCCACAAGGGTTGTAAAGAACCCCGCTATGAAGGCAGACGTGAAGTGACACGGCATTTCATCTGTGGGTAAATATAGACGATGACACATTCATTAACAACCTTGCATTACTTTATACTATCTATAACTGGAATGATCATTGCTTGTTTTGTTTCTCTGATCCGTCTCACCTGCCATGAGGTTATACTTCAGGATGAGCTCCTTGAAGATGTCATAGGTTACCAACTCTGCACAATTCACAATGGCGTTACGTGTTATGTTTGGCATGCAACCTAGATGAGAAACAGAGAGGTGATAAGAACAGGCATTCAGGAACCATCAAGACAATGCAAGCTGTGATATCAGCACGTATGGCAATAAAAACAAAAGAAAAATATAGACATTTAAGATGACCGTTACCTCTCCAAAGGCCCCGCACACCCTCATCACGAGCAATAGTCCGGTAAGCGTCCATGGTGCCACTGTATCTTTTTTCACCGTCCATCAGGCCCTGGGCTTGGAAACGTACTTTCACCACATCTGTGGGCTGTGCAAAAACCACAGCCAAGGCTCCTGTGGTGCTTCCTGCCATTAGCCGGACAATGATCCCAGCATCTGAAGAAGAGTATAATGATTTTAAGACAGTGGTTCCCAAACTTTTTAGCTTGTGACCCTAAAGAGAAATTAGACATTTGCCCGGACTCAAACTAGTGAAAACAGCAGATCTACAAGCTCACAAAAACATGTACGCGACCCACAAATGGGTCCCGACTCCCGAGTCGACCCAGTGTTTGGGAAACAGTGATTTAAGAGGATCGAGTCACAGTGAATCGTGGGGTCAACACATTGCTAGTGTGTGTATGAAGAACTCACTCTCTGAGCCTCGAGAGTAGAACTGCTTCATGGAGTCATAGAGACCGATTCGAACAGAGGCAAAGGTCATCTGCCTCTGGAGTCCTGCCACCAGGCCATTGTAGAGGCCTTTGGATCCTTCTGTTCGCACAATTGTCGTGATGGTACCATAGACTCCCCGATACCTAGCGTTGGCCATTGTTTGAGATTCACCTTGGATCTGTGAAATAGAATGATACAGTACATATGATGCTGAGCAACAGACTATTAGAATGTTGTCTGGAGATGTGATAATGTGGTTTTATTTTTTAATTGACTAAGAATGAGATATTGTTGTCAATACTCAATTTATTATATTGTTGGAAACCTTGTATGTCCAAAACTGTTTGTTTTGTATTTATCAATTTAAAAATGATTTAAAATAGTGAAAATAGATTATCTACAAGTACACAATGCCCTGCACCGTGAGGCGTTGTGTGCTTGTAGATTTGTTATTTTCACTAGCCTTGTGTGACAGTCTTGTATGATGAAGCAGGGCTTTACTTTATGAAAAAAAAACATAGAAATTTGAAACTTAAGGAGAAACTTAAGGAGACAATATAAAATGTACTCTCCATCATTCAATGCTTTGCTTAATTGCTTATGTGGATAGCTAAAAATAAACCTTGCTTTAAAAAATAGACTAAGAATAAATTCTTGGTGCATCTAACCTGTAGTCTGACTTTAGCAGTATCCAGGGGAAAGGTGACCAGATCAGCGATGCAGCCTGCAGTGCCTGCACCGAAGAACTTGATGGCAGTAGAAGGTGCCAGGTCTGTGGCTTTTATGGCAACCATTGCTGTGTTGGGATTGATGGGATGTTCACAGGATTTGGGTTAAATAATGGTGTATTTTTGCCCTCTTTGTATTATCTAAAGAGAGACAGATATGAGATGTCCCTTACAGACTAATCAGCTCAATACAGGCTATGAAAAGAGAGCACAACAGCTCAATATGTTCTCTGTTGATAACAAACTGTGCAACACTGGTTAGTATATTGTTATTGTATGCTATCATTACTTAAAAACAATTAAATGTCTTAAAATAATTGAATAGTTGTACATACCTGTGAGTGAAGGCAAAGAAGAATTATTCAAGTTGTTCCCTGTAAACGTGTTGATTCACTCTTTCTCTTCTAAAGTCAGATAATCTCTTGAGATGTCTTGGCCATAAACTGATCTTCAGCTAAACAAACCAGCAGACATATACTCCCTGTTGAAATGAACCACATTCGTCACTGAATTGTGATAATTCAAGAAGGACGATCGTACTTGTAAATAGGCAAAGGTTCATGTATTACAATAACATAATATAGACAATATTGATACTACCCCGATAAATGATTACAGCGCAATATTACAACTAGGGTATAACTGACACAATAAATAACAATGAATAATTTATATAAAATTGCAGACTGTCTATTAAAATTAAATCAGGTACGCAAAATAGAATTCCATAAATGAATGAATTTAACTTAATTGCAATATCAGTTTTTACCTTATTGAGGTGATTCCATAAAAAGAAAAATATCCAGTATAATATGGCAAATATATCCTTAATAAATCCTTGCCAGTTGTCCTTAGTCCTTGTTGTATGACTAAAGTTATAACACTGAAGGAGCTCCTCAATTTATGCAGCAGGTACCTCAGATCCATTCCATATATAAGCATGAGACGCTGGTCAAACTGAGTGCTCCTGCTATGTTTATTATATCATGTTTCAGGACACAGTCAGCCGGCTACTTGAGCAGTTGTTGATCTACACTCGTCACAAACAGGGTCACAACAACAACAGCAGCAGCAGCAGCATATAGTGGAACCTATAGTATATGTTCATCCTCTGCATTCATTGGTTTTTCACTTTTTACCTTCGGGAAATTGGAAAGTAGTATAGACAAAGAGAATAGAAAATTGACAATAAGTTGATTTATTTATTTAATTTTATTTGAAATATTGTCTATGATGTTTTTATTTTTTTTAGTTTTAATTAAAATGTTAAATATTTATGTTAGAACTGTGCAATGGACTGTATTTGTTTTCTTCCAATTTCACATACCGCGTATAGGCTCACATGAGTTACGTTATTTACTACTATACTTTCTTAGAAACTGTTTGCCTCAACATCACATGGTGAATTGTCTCATGTTCCCATTGGTTGTTGTATGTAGCCAATCAGCCAGGGAGGCCTGTCTGGATTCCAAGCATGCTTATTGTTTCAGTTTACATAATGGCATAGTGAGTGTAGTTTGTATTGAAGCCTTTTCTCAGTGACAATTGGAAGAAAATATACACACAATTTTAAAGCTGCTTATATCTAGAGCGGTGGTTCTCAACCTTTTCAGGCCGCGACCCCCAAAATAATCATATTTTAACTGGGGACCCCCCCACCCTAAAGAGCACTAAGAGTTGAGGCATTACATTTTGTATAACACGGTTCTATTGTGAAAATAGCAGGGCGTTGTGAGCATGTAGATCGGCTATTTTCACAATTTCTAATGTCTAATATTTGACAATTTGGCCAATGTTTAATTTGTTATTTTAGAGGTATTAAAAAGTCTTTAAATTGTCACTTTATAAATGTGCAGATACCCTCTATATACTTAAACTTTATGTTGGTTTGTTTACTGTTGAGTGAGAAAACAATGTTGCACATTAAGTTAATCATCTGGGGACCCCCCAAAATAATTTGGGGCCCCCCCTGGGGGTCCCGACCCACAGGTTGAGAACCACTGATATGATCTAGAGTATAACGTACAATATGCTGAAGATATATTTAGTTTTATTGATATAACATGATTTTAATTATGAAGCCACGGGAAATCGATTTTCAGTCTGTTTAATTGCACTTGTTTATTATTCACTTGATGCATTGGATAAGAACCGTCATGCAAATTCCTTCAGATCATTACAATAAGGTGATCTGGTTAATTATCTGTACACGTGCACCCACACAGCAAATGTGAAATGTTCTAACGTGGGGAAACGCCTTGCTTCTTAGCCCATCCCTACAATGCATTGGGTTGGGGGAATGTACCTGGCATCTGTAATGCAATACATTGATTACGTCAGAATCAGGCCATTCGTGTTTGTCTATAAGGAACCATGTCCTAACAAAAGGAGAGACAGTGTGTAGAGGTTGGGTACAGAGAGGGGTAAGGTCCAGATGCCAGAAAGGCTGGGAGGACTGGTGGCTGTGTGCTGACGTCCTTAGCAGGCATTCCTCTCTACATGTGATTTTCCATGGTAGCGTAGGTCATGGCCCTGTCAGACTCATGCCCAGCTGTTAAACATGCAAAACAAACTGTCCCATAAAAATCACCTGCTGTTTTGTGTCAGGAATTTGCTTTAATCTCTGAAGTGTGTCAATTCTTCCCAAATCTCAACTTTGTGCACAGTTTAAAAATGCAACATATAACCCAACCGAACATACAATCTGAATGCTCATGGTATAATAATAGACCAGGGTCAGGGTTAACCCTGTCTGCGGCCAAATATCATTTTGGGGGTCCTGCTGAGTTAGAAGGCATTTGTAGAATCGGGTCAGGTCTTAATGTTAGAAGGCATCTGTAGAATCGGGTCAGGTCTTAATGGGTTAAAGGTGATATAGAAATGGTGTCACAAATACGTCACAATGTGACATCTTATTGCAGGAGAGGGTCCTCTTCACACCATGTACCCCTTTTCACCTCCAGCTAAAATTGGTTACCCTGGGAGTGGGAACATAATGTCCAGAGGAACATAGCTGGCACTGGTAAACAACTTGGTCATTTGGCCGAACCCAACAGCCCTCGCTTAGGTCACCCTCTGCCTGGCCCTGCAAATGAAATTGAATATCGCTGTGTACCCACAGTGTCTCAAGAAGCTTAGTTATCCCAAACCCCATCAGCACTTTGAATACCCTGGATAGTAGATCAGTGAAATATAGCATCTGGGACTTAAAGGAGTAGTTCACCCCCAAAATGACCTTTTTTCTATTGATTACTAATATTTTTTGTATTTGTCACATTCCTAAGACAACAATGTGATTATAGTAAATTTACCCCCATTGATTTCCGGATGGGGATCCGGATGCATTGCCCTGGTTCTGGACCCAAATGAATGGCAGTGGATGGGGGAACCTTTAGGGTACTTTGACTGTTTTTCTGATGATATCTTCTGCATAGTACTCTTGTCTATCTATCATGCATATGAGTAAAAAAAAGGATCTCAATTGAAACAAGCCATAGGCTTTCTTGGGTGTATCCTTTTAGTTGACCTTTCTTTTTGCAATGTTATTTTTGTACAGATCCTGAAGTATCTATGCAGATAGGATGACTTAAACTACGGATTTACCAACACACTATTGGATGCCGCTATCCTCTTAAATTTAAGCTGAGCACAACATACCCTATGAATTTGGCTTATTGGAGCATAGGTTGTTTTCATGCAAGTGGGTACTGGGTAGTGGGTAACCATGCAAAGTGTGGGTTAAAGCCTTGCGTCATCACGTCAGATGCATAGGTCAGACACGTCAGCTGGGGCCAAATTGGAATACCAAATATGAACAAGCACGTACACATTTTTACTGGTTTTATTATTTTTATCTATTAACTTGTCTAGATCCAATTCAGATGCATATTTTTAAATCTCTTTCTCTATTTATTTTAGTGAAGTAGATCTTAAAGGTTGTACATTTCATTGCATTGCTTAAAAAAATTCAATTTTAGAATAATTTATTTCACAGGTGAATTTATTAAAGGAATGCAATAAGCATAATTAACTATAAATTCAACATCATTTTCAGAATATTAATGCTCTGGACAATTCAAAGTACGTATAAATGTTTCAAATTTAGTCTAAATCATTTTATAATCTTTTTTTACACCAATAATTATCAAAAGCAGAATATGTTCTTATCTCCTGTTCAAAGGCTAGAAATGAAAAAATAAAATAAAAATAATTTCCCTTACTTTTCTTTCACTTTCTCTATCAGATTAGTTCAAGAGGCCTTTTGGCGCGTGACCTGTTGGGGTCGAAAGCCCAAAGTCCCTTCTGAAGGAGACAGTAAGCCTATACGTTTATCTGTCTATTGCATCATTTGGTGGATTCATTTTCCCCATCACTGCAGTCTGCTGATTGACCAATTTACTTCTGTTGCATTTGTTGTTCTGCATTAGTTGTTTTTCATACCTTTTGGTCTGACCCCTTGTCCAAGTGACCCTTCACCCAATTAATGCATCTTTATCCTTTAAACAAACAACCAAGTAATACATATCCCATTTGATCACAGATATTGTGCTAATATAATTTAGTCCATTTCTTCAGCATGATCACTACTGCTGATTAAATTATATTATTCATACAATTATCAATTTCATCATATCTAGCGTTGGATCTGTAACTCTGTGCATCATACTCTGTGCATCAGCCAAGTTCCTCTTTCTTGAACACCCCTGTGATTTTGTAATGGCCCAGTGTGTATTTCAACAGCATTGTGCCCCCACACCCTGTGTGTGTGTGTGTGTGTGTGTGTGTGTGTGTGTGTGTGTGTGTGTGTGTGTGTGTGTGTGTGTGTGTGTGTGTGTGTGTGCGCGTGCGTGCGTGCGTGCGTGCGTGCGTGCGTGTGTGCGTGTGTTTCAGTAACATCCTGTCCCCCCAGATATGTCCTTTCAGCAATACAATAAAAGCTTTACACACAACATTATGCAGTGATGTGATTCATTCTTCATTATAGTAAGCTTATAAGCAGGGTTTATGAGCCCTTCTGTGTCTGTGTCTTTTCTATTAACTCATTGACCCTCGTTTAATAGGCCTAAGGCACAAATGGAGCCCTCATCTTGATCTAAAGTTAAGGGAAAACACAGGGTTGATTGAAAAGCCATGTCTTTCAACAAAGCAGTTTTAAAACCAAATGTTATAAAGTGACTTTGAAGAATATAGAATAGGCATACATAATAGGCATACATAATATAATGCATATTAATAATACTACTAATCATAATAATAAATGATGCCTTTTCATGTGGTTTCCAAATGGTCATACCTGTTTTGATATGTGATGTTGTAGCCTACTCTTCTCTTCTTTAGCCTATTTGCATTCATTTGTGTTACTGTAATTGTCATATGGAAATTGGGTAAACATACTTCAGTAACATGTGAACTACTGCCCTCTTTTGTTCAATCGGTGGAATGGAACTTGAGTTTAGTAACTGCACAAGCACACATTTAGCAGCATTAATTTCTTTCTTTCAGGGTCAGTTATGTGACAATGCAAGTAATATTAAAAACGTGCTGTAAATTAATTATTATTATTATTTATTTTTTTCCAGTTTTTGAAATCTTTGGATAATTAGCAGAACTAGCCCTTACCCGTTCAAAGATATGAGCTCTGAAATGATGTGCAGTGTGTGGGTTATGGGGTGTGCACTCGTGCACACAGTATATGAGGGATGGAAAGTAACTTTAACTGGTGCTTACATGATAATATGTAGGAGCATCAATGTAAGAAATACCCGTTTCGTTTAATGGCTACAGAGATACTGTGTACCGATCTGCATGATTTTTGGACAACATCTGTAACAGGGCCAGACAACCCCCCCCCCCCCCTCCCACCCCCCCCCACCCTACCCCCCCCCCCCCCCCCCCCCCCCCCGCGCGCCACACACACACACACACACACACACACACACACACACACGCACGCACGCACGCACGCACGCACGCACGCACACACACACACACACACACACACACACACACACACACACACACACACACACACACACACACACACACACACACACACACACACACACACACAGCTGGTTAAACATGTTGCCTCATGCTAGATGCAGAATAGATATGCCTCATGCTAGATGCAGAATAGATAGTAGATACACCAGAAAAATGCTAATATACAGCATACGATTTGTGAAAGTGACAAACGGGCTTCACAGTTATGTCAGGTGTGTTCATATGCTAATGGCGATGCGATTTCAGATCAATTGCTCCAGCCACTGAGGAGAAACACTGTTACAGACGGACACTCAGACAGACGGACGGACGGACGGACGGACGGACGGACAGACAGACATTCGGAAAATTATATGTTTGATAATTACAGTAGCTTCCATCACCAGCCTTTCCTGCCAATTATGTCAAAAGGTTCACGAAGGTTATGTTAACTAGAACTTCTCTGAGTGCCCACATGTCCCTAGTACCCAGTTGTCCAGGTGCCCACCTCTCCAAGTGCCCACATGTCCCTCGTGCCTAGTTGTCCAGGTGCCCACAAGTCCCTACCCTAGTGCCCAGGTGTCTGTCTGTCTGTCTGTCCATCCATCCATCCATCTCTATCTCTATTTAAAAAATAATAATAATAAAAAAATTGCCTATACAGCAAAATACAGCCCTGACTGTGGGGGCCCCAGGCAACCTAAGCCCGGCCCTGCACCACCTACAGGCCAATATTTGGGGAAAATGTGTAAACATTTTGTGATTGTGAAGTAGAGACACATCTTAAGGTGGAAAAGTAGATGGTCAGCGCGGCAGAAGCATTTTTGTATTATGTTTTTTAGATGATTGAACAATTGCTGGACGCTGAGTTACAGATCAACAAACACACTATGGTGGTGGTAGGCATTCTGATTAAAGTTGTGAGATGAGACTTAAAAGACTATATTGTTGTCCAAATTTGTGTGATAATTAGGTTTTCCTATGTGTTAATTAACAGTGAATAAAATATGTATCGTGATATGCCTATTCACTGGGCGTTCATTTTCCCTTCCCTGGTTCTTTTTCTTATCTTGAAACTTAAAGGAATATTTGGGGTCATTTGGGCGCGTTCGGAAATGCGCACTCAACGCACTGGTGTGCCATGTTGTCGTTCGTTTATTCGGTGCACTTGGTGCGTTGTCGTTCGGAAATCCAGTGCGCGGCGCACTGGTGTGTTGAGTGCACGCACTCACCAACCCTATACTCAGAAGATGGGGTTAGGCGGTGTCAGAGCAGTATAATCAGAGAGTGGTGTCACCGCGGGGTCAGAAACAGCGCTGGTCACGTGGTTCATTGTCACTTTACACCTCATAGACTTCAATGCATTTTGTAAACTTCCGGTTGGCCGTTTGTCACTATACGCCAATAGATGTGTGCGTAGAAGACCTGGCCCCATGAAGTGAACGGGAGTGACGCAACTCTCCATTCTAGGGCTCTGGGCGGTGTGGTGCGTCAGTGTGGTGTTTTGATTGGTTGGTTTTCATCGCCGTGTCTCGAGCGCTTCTCAGCTGTGAACTTTTGATTGATTGATTGAAGGCTTTATTAGAAGTTTGCATAGGAAAAGGTACAGTTTCATGACGGTACAGTTCACTGGTACAAGGTCTACTAAAAGGAGATCCTGAAAAGACTAAGCTTATTTCAACAGGAAACCATTAAAGTATCTCATATAACATTGAATGACAGACGAATAGAACACAGTACTATGCAGTAGATATGTAAAGAAAAGAAAATGAGAGAGAGAAAAAAAGAGAAAACAATGGAGGAAATGACCGCAAATGCAGCATTTACAGCTTTATTGGTCGTTTGGGCTTGATAGTTTCACACGCATCAACATGTAAACTAACAGCAGGTATGCCAATATTATGAATTACATCTCCTTTCAATATCAACGTCGTTACGTTAGCAACTGCTGCTTTTAAGGAAGTTTACCTTCAGAGTTCAGAGTGAAAAAGCACATAGCTGACTCTTAACTGGTCGTTCGTAAATAAGCCACACTGAAGGCACTCTCCAACGCCACGCCCACTGCACTCACTACACTGAGCACACACCCGGTGCGGGTTAGGGGCTTTTAAGCCGTGACATCATTTTGTAGGCAGAGGAGAACTCTGCCCCCAGAGCATTTTCTGTCCCTCGCTATTTCAACAGATTCGAGACAAAAATAACGACTAAAGTATAATTCTAACACTTTCCTTTCAACAACAAAGAGAAGAAAAATTTGTAAATTGTAAAAATAGTAAAAAGATTCACGGAAACTGGGGGCAGAAATTCTCCTCTGCCTACAAAATGATGTCATACTTAACAGCCCCCTTTTGTGAGTACCCCCGGACAGTTTTTAAGTTTCTTGATTCAGTATATAGTGACTGATATTGTCCTTCCAATACATGAGGGGACATGTTTTTTCAATTAATTAATTTCATTTTGTTCATTATTTTGTATTATTTATAAAATGTCTTAAATCAGGAACACAGTGGAAAAGGGGCCAAAGCGTTGTGAGCCTGTAGTGTAGATCTTCCATTTAAATTATGTTTACTTTGAAATAGCGCATACATGGTAAGTATAAGGTCTCGGGTACAAGCGGCCGAAATGTGTTTTCTCAGAAGGGTGGCTGGTATCTCCCTTAGAGATAGGGTGAGAAGTTCAATCACCCGAGAGAGACTTGGAGTAGAACCGCTGCTCCTTCACTTGGAAAGGAGTCAGCTTAGGACCTTAGGTGGTTCGGGCATCTAGTACGGATGCCCCCCGAGCGCCTTCCTAGGAAGGTCCTCGATGCACGTCCCACTGGGAGGAGACCCCGTGGCAGACCTAAGACCAGATGGAAGGATTATATCTCCAAACTGGCCTGGGAACGCCTCGGTATACTCCCAGAGGGAGTGGAGGAAGTTGCTCAGGATAAGGAAATCTGGAAGTCTCAGTTGGAACTGTTACCCCCGCGACCCGATTCCGGATAAGCGGTTGAAGATGGACGGATGCATGTAAGCTACTTACTTCTCTTCCCTTCCTGAAAATGCAAAAGTACAATATATAGTCATAAAATATCAAAAAATAATAATAACAATGGGCTACTTACTGTCCACCTCCACCACTCACTGCTGATAATACTTCTATCTGTCCTGTGGAGGGCACCAATAACCCTGCATGCTCCTAAATCTGTCAGATTCCTTTCCAAGAAGAAGAATCCACGGCAGAATAATAACTGAAAGAGCTGAAAAGCAGCAGCGCCGAGCTGGTGGACTGCTGCTGCTTGAAAAACGTCAAAGCACTCGAATAGCCTGAAATAGCGGAGATCTTTTCCAAGTGCTCAAGTGGAGAGCTGGTGCCTCGATCAGTGTGGGCTTGAAGTTGAAGAGGAATCATCATATGCTGCAAAAAAGAGGGGCGCTCCTCCTATCGCATTGTTCTTGACAGAACATAAACTCCACACAGTCGTCGACGGAATGGAGAAACAGTTACATTTGAATTTGTTAGCTTCCAGACCTCCGATGGGAGGTGGTCTGCAGTCAGGCTCCAAGATGAGAATGGGGTGAGTGTTAGCCACTGTGTTGTTAGCATGCTATATCAACTTTGTGTTAGCCACCTATCCGTAGGTTCCCGCTGAGCAGAGCCATCTGCACTGTCTCTCCGAGGCCACAGAGAGGTAGCAGTCTAGGTTATTATAGCTTATTTTTACAATAATATGTTAGAGAATAGAGAGATTAGAGACACACTTGGCGGAGTTTGGAAAGCGCTGACTGTCGACTGCTTATTATTTTGAACCTGTTATGCACTCAACATAGAGTGACAGGCGGCCAGCCTTTTACATTCAATTTTAATTCAAAGGAGCTTTATTGCCACGAGAAAACATATAGGTCTACCTTTACATTGCCAAAGCAAGTGTCAAGTTATAATAAAAAACAGTTGAACATGGGGAACATAATTATACAGTAGCCTACTAATATACAGTTGGAGGGGGTACAGTATTGTGTAAACAGAGCTGTCACATTATGTCTTTATTATATACATGTTATAAAGGGTATAAAGCTTTTTGGAACAATAAGATTTAAATGGTATATCAGATTTGAAATGCGTTAGCTCTGTTTATATGTGCATGTAGGTCTAGATGTCACTCAATGGTTTGTAGTCCTTAGTCTAGACAGATCTTTTATCACAACAGTTCACAAATCTTGCAGCTGTGTTTGCACATTGTTGTATTTCTGTGACAGCAGACAGGCAGCCGAGGTTGAGAGAGGTCTCTATGAAAGCGATCAGCCCCACAGGTCGATAGTTACGGGGTACAGCTATAAATTCATGTTTCCCAGCGAGGAACGATGATAATATTGAAATACTTGTGTCATAAATGGTAAGAGTTGTTCTATTGAATGGATTTCAATACGAGTGTTTTATGGTGGAGATGATCCCTGTTGCTCTGTTGGTATCAGCGTCATGTTTCTTTTCTGTAACGTTGACATGTCCTTATTGATATAGTCAGTGTATAATGCTGCTATGACGCTTATCTCACTCAATTACATCGCTCCACCTTGAAGTGTGCGTGGGCAGTTGTTATTGATGATAGAGCTTCTTTATCTCTGTGTGTCGTGAGTCGTGACCGTGACTCAGTCAGGACGGGACCAAAAGTAGGAGTCGGTTTTTTTATTTCTATAATTTGTTACTGTTCTGACTGTTTCATCATCATGCTTAACATCCCCTTCACAGAAAAGCATTCTCCTATAAGAGGACATGAGGTATGATGCAACGTTGCATCTACCTGTAAATATTAAATAACTACCCAGTAAGCATTTTGAGGTGTATTAGTTGCCTAATAGTCGTGTTTTTATCTTCTACACCACGCGTTGAAAATCAGTGTTGTAAAGGTCTAGATTTGATATTTTTGACTAGTTGTTTAGTCGGCTATATTTACACGGGTTGCTACATATACCACTATTAGTCGGATACAAAAAGTCTACATTTCGCCGTTAGCGGCCGTCGAAAGTAGTGAAAAGTAGGGCGACGGTGGGATTCGATCCACTGATCTCTGACACTCAAGTCGGCGACGCTATCCACTCAGCCATCAATGCTGATATGATAGTATAGACTTTCTGGCCGTATTAAAAGGTGACATTGCCCACCTGTGTTCATTTTAGTGTAGTGCACATTGTTGAGGAAACTAAATGTTAGCGTGTGTGTGTGTGTGTGTGTGTGTGTGTGTGTGTGTGTGTGTGTGTGTGTGTGTGTGTGTGTGTGTGTGTGTGTGTGTGTGTGTGTGTGTGCGTGCGTGTGTGTGCGCGTGTGCGTGTGTGTGTGTGTGTGTACGCCCCGGACTCATTTTTGAAGCTTGTGATTGGCTGAACCGGACGTAGGGAGCGCTCCGTTGTAGTCACCTGGACCGCGCGAGGTGCACCAAAACCCAATTATCATGGCGTTTATCGTGCGCTTGCCCAGGCCGTAAATATAACGATTGCATTCACCACGGCTTCGTAACTCGCGCGGCGCTCCGCCGGCCGCTTGCAATGTCGTGGACAATAACTGAAAACGAGCGCTCTTTGCCGTTTCCATCCATCTTTCCCAGTTGGATCCATAATCACGCGGCACTGCACTGTCTGACTGACAGACGAGGAGTTCATTTCATCGTATATTTTTGTTTTAAAGACTTTATATTGACATTGGTTTAAAAAAAGGCGTTGAAAAGCCGGCTATACAACGACTACACCCAGACAAATAGCTTAATGATCGGATGGCTATTGGAATCATTTTACACCAATATTTCGAGATCAGTTCTGCAACGTGGAGTTGTTTTTTTAAAGAAATGTTTATTGAAATATGGATTAAATCTAATTGTCTAAATTCGGTGTAAATATAAACGTTGATACGGCGACTATAATTAGTTGGCTAAATCTCGGCTAGATCTAAACTATACTTAATAATGATCAACGGATATTATAATTATGTTAGTCCAATATTAGGAGATCAGTTAAGCACCTTACTGTTGTTTTTTTTAATAAATTGTTATCGAATCATGGAATAAATTGCAAAGTATATTTTCGGTGTGAATATAACCGGAATCTAGCCGGGTGAAATTAAGGCTAAAAAAAAACTAGTCGTGTAAAAAACGACTATTGCTCAGTGGGTACACTGAAAAAGTTTGATCTGTGGATGGAAAATATATTTGAAACTTACCGGTATATAAAGTATAAATACATTGTAAGCTGAAAATATAGGAAATATGATTTAATAATTGCGAACATAATATGGAGATCCCTGTGATGCCAGCGGAACCAAATCCCCTTTATGCCCATATGGAGATATGGAGATCCCTGTGATGCCAGGGGAACCAAATCCCTTTTAATGCACATATATGGAGAGCCCTATGGTATGTGGAGATGACTACCATCACCTTCATCTCCATATATGTAAAAGTCCATATATGGGTATTCCCCAGTATCCCTTTTATGCCCATAAATGGAGATCCCTGATGTCATCAATATTAATATGGTCCGATATACATCACTGGCCAGATGGCCAAGACATTTTCGCCCTTAGCTGTCTTACTGGTAGTATATATTATTGTCTTTAGTGTTAGTTATCCTATCAAGAGAGCTGGAAGGTGGTCACCTCGACAATTCAGACATGTCTCCACACTCTCCTCTGCAATTTTTTATGTTTTGCATACTGCTATATTCATTTGTTTACATTGTAACCTGCAAGCATTTCAGCTTACATGCAGTTCAATACACACGTTAAAACCTCTCTTGTTGTTCCCCATTTCTCATAGACCTGGACGGAAAAAAGATTTCACTCCGCTGTCCTGGAGTCAGTATTTTGAAACAATGGAAGACGTCGAAGTGGAAAATGATAATGGAAAAGATATATCCTTCATGCTTAATTTGCTTATTCATGTTCACTCTTACCAAATATATGTGACGGCATTGGATAATGGATGGGGATAATGGATAATGGATAAAGTGGTTGATCAATTTAGCTGGGCACCCCCTGGAATGTGAACCTGGGATTATTAGCACATATTGCTACTTTAAGAGCATAATATGCTCTGAATGATATTTAATTAAGATCACATTATCCTCTTAATTAATTATCATGTGTAGGAATTAACGTCAGTATATTTCCTTTTCTTCATAAGACTGTCATCTATTTCCTTGACTTCCGTGCACCTGTTCAGACTTTACTGCAGCGGTTCTCATGGTCCTGTACTGCTCCTGCTCCACGGAGGAGGCCACTCTGCTCTCTCCTGGGCTGTGTTCACTGTGAGCCACGTTACTGTAAAATAAAAGACATACGGTACCTCCAAATCTGCAATACTGCATTACATTTCAACGCTGTTCCGTCTGGCTTGATCAGCGTTAACCATTTTAAATTTTCGTGTATTTGCAGTCTGTGATATTCAGCAGGATTACTTGCAGGGTGGTGGCTATGGATCTGCGATCTCATGGTAAGTGAGAGACGGTTGCCTGAAAGTTTAGTAATCCAGTATTAAGTAAGCGTGTGTCAACAAAGTAGAATAATATCTCTAGGAATTTACTCTTTCCTTGTGCAAGAGTTTAACACTTCCACAAGGATATTCCTAACCAACGCATGCTCATGCCTTACTCGTTATGTTATATTTTGCTGCATTTCATGTACATTTGGTGTCCCATGCTGAGGTTGAGGATGCCCTGTTGCATACTGTATGTTGACAATGTTGATGACGGAATGATTATAATTCATAACCATTCTATCAATATTCCACTCGCATGGCACTGAGCTGGCAGTACGGCCATCGTGGTTCGGCTTAGGCATGCCTGCCCTTTTTTCCATGTTTTTAACGCCAAGATTGCCTTTTTTCCAATGTTGAGTCTACATGGTCCTCATTCCCCCCAAGGAAGAATGTGGAGTCTTAGTGTCACTGTCACTGCCTCCTAAATGTTTAGCCTCAGATGAAACAAATTGTCAAATGCTTTTCTCTGCTGTGTTGCAGGTGACACTAAAGTGAAAGATGATGACGACATCTCTGCAGACACAATGGCCAAGTAAGTTGTGCGGTCAAATTTGGCATGCGCCATTAAGAGGAATGGACACAAACACATTCCTTGCATTATTCTATTCAGAATAGCTTTTTGTTATCCTTGCTGCATAGAAAGGAAAGCAATAGACAAATGTAGACTTGCAGGATTGTGTGGGGAAAAAAATAGGTACGGTAGGCAAGGTTTCCTCTGCCAAAACACCCTACTTAAAGGTGGGGACTATTTGATGAATTGGGGGAAAAACAAGATTTGCTGCATCCACAGATGATCATTACTCTCAAAGCCTCGTCTTATCTGACCTTTTAGATGGGGAGTGTTTTGGGATGTTAAAAGGGACTCCACGCTGTAGTTCATTGAAGTTTATTATTCCTATGCTGTTGGAGAGTTTGTTTGTTCGTGAACATCTGCTGCTGTCCCCTATTTACTAGAATGTTACCCACATTTATTCTGTAATGGCTCACCACCAGCATACAACTTTGTAAAATAACACACACACACACACACACACACACACACACACACACACACACACACACAATAGAGAAGAGAATTGTATAGATTTTCAGATTAAAAGTCATTACAGTGTAAATTCAGGAACCATTTCAAGTGTCATAGTTGGCATCACCATCGCATCGCGATAGGTGAGCAGTGAGGTGAGCTGATAGATCGGATATTTTCGAAAATAAAGTTGAAAGATCTTGTCAAAACAATCAATTTGGGGGTCCTTGTCATCAAAACCTTCCACTGATTTACAGCATTACAATCTCAGTGCTCAGTTTTCCTCACATACCTGTCAGGTCAGTTTATATTCAGAAATAATAGATTGATTTGTCAAGAAATGTCAAATAAAATTTGCCTGGAAAATAATACAGATTTTGCTTTTTTTAAAGGGATATTGGTAAAGTAGTGGAGGCTCTGTACGGCGAGAACCCTCCACCTATCATGATTATCGGACACAGCATGGGTGGTGCTATTGCAGTTCACACAGCAGCCGCCAATCACATACCATCTCTACTTGGCCTATGTGTCATTGATGTTGTTGAAGGTAAACACACTTGCTTTTGTTGTAATAGATGACGCGGAGATAGTAATATGCCTTGTACGCAAATATGACATTTCTTTATTTTTTGTGCATGTATCTAACTGTTCTTAATTCTAGCTGTCTTCCACTCTAGCAGATCTCAATGCTTGGATGTTTCCGTTCCTTTTTGTTTTTTATTAACTGTTCTGCTGCTGTTGACGGCGCTCACCGTCATTGAAAGGGTTAATACCATGGCGCCGTTGACGGTGAGGACTGTCAATCTTACTGTATATACAGTAAAGATATTATTACTTACTGTACGTCGCTCCGGTCCCGCCCGCATCGGTAATGTCCGCGATTTGTTTACAAGGCACGTCGGGCGTGCACGCGAAGTTAACGTCCTCCATAGTAAATCCATTGAGAGGCCCATAAAGAGACCTCATTTTCTCCAAAAGGGACATTCTTATACAAAGGATGGTCTCCACTCTTCCATACTGTACACAAACGCTGGGCGCAGCCATGTTCTCTTCTGGGCTCACACTGTCATGTGACTAGATGACGTAATCGTTGCCGTCAAGTGATAATCCAAAAAAACTAAAACAACCCCCTTCCAGCCCTTCAAAATAATAGCGGCGGCCTATGGAGGAAACGGCGTGGCACCGAGGCACCAAGCAACCTTCAGATTAAGAGGCACTATTAGTGTTAAAAACATCTACCTGTGATTGTGTTCAGGTACAGCAATGGATGCTTTGAACAGTATGCAGAATTTCCTCAGGAGTCGGCCAAAGACTTTCAAGTCCCTGGAGAATGCCATTGAATGGAGGTAATAAAATAATAATAAACAATAATGTACATAGAGTGATTTAAGTTGACTGTCAAAGTAGTGACTATGGCTTTAAAACACAATTAAACTTTGGTAGTGGTTGGTGTTGTGTTGTGCTCCATGGATTAAAATGTGATAATCCAAATAGTCTTTATGAGTTACAAACAGGTCTCTTAACTATAGGCTGTCACAATTATTACATAATCGTCTAATCGTAATTATTTGACATAATCGCAAATATTTTGTCATAATCTTCATAATCGTGAATGTTGAAAAATGTTCATACATTGACAAACATTTTCAGAAATAGTGGAAATTGCAGATCTACAAGCTCACAACGCGTCGCATCGCGACGCGTTGTGAGCTTGTGGATAGGCTATTTCCACTATCAATGTTATTTTTTAAGTAGAAAGTTGATAATATGTCAGTAATTTCTTTGTATATTTAAGTTATGTGTCATATCTGCCATGTGCAACTTCAAAGCCTAAAAGCCAAACAGAAATGTAATTGTCAACGACAAATACACAATTAAATCGTTAATCGCAATTATTTGAGTGACAATTAATCGTCATGTAAAATGTCATATCGTGACAGCCTTACTCTTAACATGTTTAGCACAAAAAATCTTTACAAACACCAGTCCTACCAATGTATACAATTACCAATGTTTTGAGCCCCAATCCGAGCCCCGGCGTTGGAGGCCTGCAGGGGGCCACGAGACCCAAAAGTTTGAGAGCCCCTGTATAATAATAGACTGCAAGCCTTCCGCAGAGACATGCCATGAAAAAAAGAATACTCTGTTGGCTTTTGAAATTGTATATATTGACAGAATTAGCTTTGTTTGTGTTTGTTTGTGTGCTAAAGGTCTTACATCGAGACCCCATTGAGACCCGTTTCACCAGTCAGTGTAACTCAAGGGGTAGACCAGTGGTTCCCAAACCTTTTAGCTCAAGACCCCAAAATAAATTATGTTTGCCCGGGAACCAAACTGAAAATGGTGAAAATCTACAAGCTCACAACATATTTTTTCACTACTTATTTTTTTAAATTTCATTTTATTTATGAAATACTTTTGCTTGTTTGTTTGTTTTTAATTGATAAAAGGTTGTGAGATTTTGATGTTAAACTTTCTTAAATCTTTTGAAATAATATATATACAGTGCATACGGTGTGTGTCTCTGTCTGTCTATCTATCTATCCTCACACACTCACACAAATCACTGAAATGTTCCAGCATTAAATGACCATACGATATATTTCTTTCAGTGTGAAGAGTGGACAGATCCGAAACATAGAGTCAGCACGGGTGTCCATGGGAGGCCAAGTAAAAAAGTATGTTGGTGTGGATACGGCAAGCTGTACTTCAGATGCTGCCCTGGTTTCTGACTGTAGCCAGCTTGTAAAATTCTGTACGGATTCTGTAAAAATGCTACACTTTTCTGCTCGTATTTTAGCTTGATTACATTTGCGTACTGCAATAGAGACAATACAGTTACTTTTTCAAATCACCCCCATGGAGGAGTAAAAATTAAATCGAATTGACTTGTTTTACCTGTAAAATAATGTCTCTAGATTTCTCAATAGAGAGACAAAATATGACCACCCCAATTGTATAAATTGTATTGTATTAACATAGGGTTAGCATTACATTTTATTCATTCAAAAAAGGTTTCATAGTGCCACTTTAGGCTTCTACCAAAATATAGCTTATACACAGTAAGTGGCCATTGATTTATCGTTCACATCATCGACTGTTTTTTATTAAATGAAACTGTCACCATGATCTGAGTATATTTTGAGTAGTCAAATGCATGTGTTCACCCTTCTCAGCTAATCAACTGTGATCCTCTCTGACATTTACAGACTGGAGGAGACAGTCATCAGTACAGGTGTTTCTACCAGCATCGGAGAAGGAATAATAGAAGAAGAGGAGGAAGAAGAAGGGGAAGGAGAAGGGTCCAACAATAAAAGAATGAAAGAAGATGACAAAGAGGTTCTTTCTCTCTGTATTTGTCTGTCTGTCTCTCTCTCTCCCACTCTCCTTCCTATGGTATCCATCTTTTTCTGGGAAGATGCGTGTGTGTCTCCTGAATTTGTGTGTGTGGCGAGCACCATGTCTTACAAACTTTATGGGGTTTTTGTAGGGGCGATCGGGTGGCACAATGGTAAACTACCTGCCCCCATCCGGTTTTGCGAACACAATGGCCCTGTGTTCGGGGAAGGGAAGCCGGGCTGGGGGCGATATTTGTCACTGCACGTATTCCTACAGGCTGGGGTGGCACCTGTCAGCAGGGAGTGTTGGGCGGGAGGAGCAGGGCGGAGGTGTTGCATCCTCCCGGTGGGGGCTCCTCACTGGCAGGTGAGCCAGAAAGGTACAACAGCAGTGACAATAACACAGGAATAGGTGTGGAGAGGATTTGATTGGCATAATGGCCACATTGGGGATAAAAAAAAAGGGACAAAACATTATTTCCTACTCTGAAAGAAGGAGAAAAAAAAGCAAAGGTTCAGGTTGAGATTAGGATTAGGCATTTTGGGGTTAGGATTGAGGTGAAGGTTTAAGTTTAGATTTAGGTTTAAGGGATATGGAAGTGGAGGTTATGGTTAGGCTAGCTGAGTACAAATGGCATATTGTCCGTACGAATAGTGTGTGTCAGTGCATGCGTGCCTGTGTGCATATACATTTGTGTGTGTATTAAACTGAGCTCTGTCCATACAGGTGAAGAAGGAGAGTGTGTTTACTTGGCGAGTGGACCTGTCAAAGACAGAGAAATACTGGGACGGCTGGTTTAGAGGCTTGTCTGCTCTCTTTCTCTCCTGCTCTGTGCCTAAACTGCTTCTCCTTGCTGGTTAGTTATTTAAAACACTCACTATTTTTCACATTTTGTGCTGAACAATGCTGTCATCTTGACATGCAAAGTATTAGTCATGTTGTTATGAATAGATCGAGTTTGGGCAAGTTTGTGTGGTCCAAAAGATAATTATGTGATCACGGTATTTGACTAATTTCACTGGGTTCTGCACAAACCCACATACTGTACCTCACAACATGTTTTTAAATACATTTTGAGTACAGATATATTTGTTGTGCAGTTATTATTACTGATTTCAACTTGTTTTTGTCATAGATGTAAGTTTATTATTGCAGCGTATTAGGACGTTTAGTCTTTTACCTTTATTGTTATATATAGTCATGATAATTGCACTCAAGTCTGCCAAAGTTCAATATCACTGAAAAGAAGTACTACTGTATGTCACTGACACACTGTTAACACCACTATCTAAAAATGTCTAATTTCTGTTCTCTGTAGGAGTGGACAGGCTTGATAAAGACTTAACAATTGGACAGATGCAAGGTGAGGAGTGATGCATGCATTTGGTAGTTCTCATTATGCTTCCCTTTTCTGTTACACACTTCTGTCTGTCAGTAACCATTGTCTTGTCAACGGCTTTAGATCGCAATTTATAATGCGGTCAGGTTCATAATTTGGGGCGGCTGTGGCTCAGGAGGTAGAGCAGGTCGTTCAATGATCTGTATGTTGGCAGTTCGAATCCTGGCTCCTCCTGTCCACATGTCGAAGTGTCCTAGGGCAAGACACCGAACCCCACATTGCATCCAATGTGTCGTCGGTGTTCGCTTTCCACCATTGGTGTGTGAATGTGGGAAGTGAGGACGATGGCGTTGACTGTTCGCCGCTTCACCTCCCAATGTATGAATGAATGAACCATTGTAAAGCGCTTTGAGTGCGCTATAAAAATGCAATTCATTATTGCGACCGTCAGGTAGCATTTAGTATGAGAAGGCCGAGTGTCAGTCACACTAATCAACAAATGCTCAGTCAGCTGCGTCTGTTTGGGGGGAGAGGTGGATCACGTTATCGCAGCGTTAGCGAGAGGCGGATCAACGTTACTGCAGTGCATCATCTCAAAAACACCATGGTCGTTGGCCAAAGAGACGTCACACGATGACAAGTTTGTGCCGTGTTTAGAAGCTCTGACCTGACGGTCGCCACTCGCCATTGGCGTGTTAATTATTATTATTATAATTTCACAACTATTGTTCATCTGTTTCTCTACAGGGAAGTTTCAGATGCAGGTCCTTCCTCAGTGTGGCCATGCTGTCCATGAAGATGTTCCTGAAAAAGTATGTTTTATTTACCTGAGCAAGTACTGTGGCTAAAATATTTTTTCAGAATTGCTGTAGAGAACAGTGTGTAACAGTGGGCTTTGGTTTCAACATCTTATTTCTCACCAGGTAGCAGATGCTGTAGCATCGTTTATGGTCCGGCACAAATTCACAGAATTTAAGGAGGGATACCTGTGGTAAGAGCAAATCCTATTTAAGTTTACAGTTCTTATGGTAGATTTAGATTTTATATGAAGATGTATATTCAAGCTGCACTTTGATCATACTGTACCAGGCATACTAGTATCTTTTTCTAATTTTGTAGAATTGTCTATTTATCAAATCAAGTCAATTTAATTTATATAGCGCCAACTCTCAATGTGTTTTCTCAGAATACTTTACATATAGATGAAGTCAAGACCATATTGTTTCAGAGACTCAATAATTCCACCATGCGGCAAGGAAAAAAACTCACCTTTTAATGGGAAGAAACCTCAAGCAGAAACTGGCTCTAGGTGGGCCACCATCTGCATTGACCAGTGGGGGGGAGAGCTTGCTTTGAGACTAAATGAGTTGTATCTTTGCAAAAGCTTTCAACATTAACATTAGCCAGAATGATCTGCACTCATTTAATGAATTGGCTCGTTGGGGTTGGGGTTACAGCAATTAGTATTTGAATAACACCAATCTGATCTCTGATCCTTACAAAGGGTTGATATTATACAATATATGCAAGTATTACATCTGAAAATATGAGGGGAAAAATAAATGTAATGTTGTTGATCATTCTTTTACAGCTAATTTACAGTGTCCAGTATAGACAAAGCCAGCAGCCATTGAGAAAACGTGTGGAGATCCATGGACATCATCGTACAATTTAACACCAAACTCAAGAAAAGTACAATAAACATTATTATTATTATTATTATTGCACCTTCCAGCTTTGCCTTATTTTATTAATTTCCTTTGGAATGCATGGATTTGGCTTTGCTTGCCCAAGATGTTTTTCTTATTATAATTTTTTTTATACCTTTGACGCAATCAGTGTTTCTTGTCTATTTTGTGTGATTTAATGTTGTGATATGTGTTTAATATTTTGGATTTAAAGAATGATGATTAAAGATGGATATTAAAAAACAAAAGCACCTACAGACATCTTAATGTTTTGCTACACTGCATCACATTGTAAAAATAAAAATAAGAATGAACAAGGAACGTGTCCTATTAGCGCTGTATAATAACAGAATAGTAAAGGTCTTTACACACCGGGAGCTTACAAAATAAACAATGTGGAAATGCATTGTGAATATTTCACATCAAACAATTAATTTGGTGATGACTCATTCATGCAGCCAGGTTGCTACTTTTATTTGTAGTTAAAAAATCTACCTTGTTTCGAAAAATAATTATGTCATACTAAGGACTTTTAGTGCACTAGACTGTGAATTTATTCAGGTACATTGTGACCCAAAGAAGGCCACAGTTGGACAGAGGTGATTTATTTCACACTTATTCACAGTCGGCAAGACATGAAAAAAAAAAACAGTTGGAACTGTCCATGGTGCCTTTGGGGCCGCAGTAGTCTTTAACCAGTGGCTGGCCCTTGTGTTACAAATAGTGAAGCTGCAAGAAGGATTATTTGGCCTACATAACTGTTTTTTTTAACACCATTTTAACACTACAATACATGACTGGCAAAAGTATCTGTATGCATGATGTGGACATAGACCTGTATGGTGGAGTGTGTGCATGTGTGTGTTTGATACATGCTGGAAATGTAAATAATATTAAGTAGCTAACTATGTTCTAATTTGGCATTCTCATAAACAAATGTTATATAAATGTTGTAATCAGTTCACAATAACATTAGAGAGGCTTACAGATCATTGCAAATATAACTGGTTTTGACTATTCAACTATTATAATTCATTTTTAAATCATTTTCATCTTTAAGAATATGGGCTAAGTTTTATGATAATTTGGTAAACGATTCTTCCATGGAGCTAAGTGTATCACCCTATCTGGCATTGAAAGTGTGATATTATGACATACAAATGTAATTACATTTTCTGTTTTGGATGGTAGTAATAGCACGAATTCTATTGCCCAAACTGAACGTTCATTAAACATTTTAAGATACCGGTTTTTACCAGGAGATGTCGCTACAGCTTCATAAGTACCTCAACAGTCACCGCAGGTTTATGTTTTTCTGTACAGCAGAATTTTAACAGCTATATTTTTAGATTTTAAATGGACACTGGATTTGACTGTCTAGTGTATGTTGTACATAGACCTATTGTACAACCATCCATCAATGGCTGTTATTATTACACGTTAAGGCCTGACTCCTGTCCATGGTCCAGACTCGATAGAGTAGACCATGGCATTAGAAAAAGGAGAGTGGCGGGGACAGAGGAGAGAGACCAGTTTATGTGGGTAAACAACTTAAAACAAGGCAGGGGGAGCCGAACCATAGAACAAAAGAATGGTTTGAAGGGAGAGGTGGTCTAATTGAACTGATCTTTGCTTCAGGATCATTCTGGACTCTGGACCCCCTCTCCATACGTCCTTACCCTCATGAGAGAGCACTTGAGGCCTTGAACAGCATTCCACAGAGAGAAAGGAGCATGCATCAAGGGGAGAGAAGAACTGGGGGTGTTTACTGATATAGGGAGGCATGCATGTGTTGTGTTTGGTTTCTGTTACTTTAAAGCCATTTCATGCACACACCCACGCAATTGTTTTATTTGGTCCCATATTTGTATGGTCCCCCAACAATCACTATTTTGTTTATCTAATAGGCCTACTATGCTGCTGCAATGTCCAAGAAGCCTAACAAAGGCACATTTTGCTCTTATGTACCTGGCTGTGGACAAACAATAAAGAACCTTGATCCTAAATCTACACCAGTGGTGTTTTGCAGTGTTGCCCAGATTATATGACATATAGGCCTGCTGTAGCCTACAGTGAGGGAATCAGTTAAGTTTATGTGAATTGTGTATGCGACCGTCAGGTTGCATACACAAACTTTAGATACACAAACTTTAGAAGGCAATGGTAGCCAATCAGGAGGGAATATGGGAAATGGGACAGATCCATGTCGATGACTGTGACTTTAGAGATACTGTGTACCGCTTTGTGTGATTTTAGGGCAAAATCTGTAGCAGCAGTGTCCAAAAATGTCCACCTCATGGTGTCGCTAAAAGGGGGCCATGTGAGATATGAGTAGGGCAAAGGTGTGACGTGATGTGTGACGGACAGACTGACTGACATACTGACAGCCGTTGGCGGTTTTGATAGTAACTGCGACCATAACCTCAATGATAAAATGTGAAGCTGGGGTGGCAATAATGGTCATATACCCCACACAGTCCAATAAATGGAAACAGCTCAGATGGAACTTCTACAGCCCAAACTTATGGGTTGTAATTACTTCAGTTTGGGTTGTAGAAGTTTGACCTCAAGCTTTAACCCTCTAATTATGTGGCTAAATGAACTGAGACTGTCTTGTGAAATGCTTTTATGACCACACTGGCACAACACAACATAACTTGAATATGAGTGCAAGTCGTTTTGAATCAAAGAGCACTGATATTGCACACTCTAGAAAGATAGGCCCACTCACATGCACACACATGCACTATCTAGGGGGGATTAATAGGGTAGCAGGCGCGTAATTGTATCCCTTGTGGCTCTCTAGAGGACAACAGTGCGACTCAAATTAAAGCAATGACCTGGTTAGCTTTGTGACAGCAGACAGCAGGAGGGGTGAGCGGTGACCCCGCATTTACTTCACAAGGATTAACTTGCTTCACTAGGCTGGCTAAACAACTACGGACAGCGAGGTTACATGTCGGCGCAACAAAAACAAATAAGCAGGCTAAATAAAAGCAGACCAAACCGAAAAGAAACCTTGTTCTACATGTGTAACAATCACTCACGAAAGCCATTCGTGTTTGCTGCCTAATCACAATATTTCTCTAGAACTCCGAAATATATTTAAAATTAGGCCTATACATGTTGCAGTCTGTGAACCATTATGTTTTTCATTTCACTGTTTGACATGGATTTACATTGTCAAACATCATTCCAGGTTCCATCCACGTGTTGGTCCTATTAAATATCACTCAACACAAACGATCGTTTAGCATGTAGGCCTAATGAAGTGGCAGGCAGCCTGCGTTACACAAAGAATAAACACAATCTATGTGCGGCTCTCAACAAGCATGACGTAATGCTCCATCGGTGGTTCATTCTTGGTGGGTGGACCTCTAGTTTAGGTGAGCTCCCCGTCCCTGCTCAGCGTTTAGTCATGGTACCGTCCACATTAGCCCTGGAACATGACGGGGGTATCTCACGACCGTCATGGATTGACCTCAACCTGGTGGGGAGCAGCTTAGCCAATTTGCCACGTACGTCTACACAAACGTTCACATTTAAAAAATAAAGTACTTACTGAAAGCTCTCATATGTTATATTATGGTACGCTCAAGCAGAATTACCCGTATCTTCCGTATTGTTTATTAAGGAAGCATTTCAATCCGATCGGCGGCCATTTTATCGGATCTTTCTCTCTCGACCCCATCGGTTGAGACGTGTACTGCACTCTGATACATTAAAACGTTTTTAGAAAATCTCGACTGATTGAATTAAAAATGCTTCTTATTAAACAATACCGACGATATAGGTATTCTGATTAAGCGAACCATATTGTGACATGTGTGAGCCTTCAGTTATCACTTTATTCTTTAAATCTAAACGTCCGAGTAGACGTACGTGGTAAATTGGCTAAACTGCTCAACACGAGGCTGAGGTCGATCCATGACGGTCGTGAGCGTGTTTCAGGGCTGCCTTTTTCTCCCTGCTCGGTGCTGCGCGGTGGTACGGTCCACATGCAGTTTGGTGGAGTTGTTGCCGAGGAGGTTCCATAGTTCAGCAGATAGCATTCAATGGGAACGTACACGCGTCTGCTTTGTGAAAGAAGACAACGCTGCTTTGCAAAATGTCATCGTCCTGTCAGTGGACCTGCCCGCGTCGCCGGGGCAACATGGCTTTATTTCACCTCGTACTGTACAGCATCACAGGTACGTCATGCAATGCACGCTCAGGTAGTTGTATTTGTTTATTTGAGCAGAAGTTTTGTGCAGTTTGAAAAGCTGCAGCCCGGGGATGCCTCGGCGCGTCTTTGGGAGCACTCTCGGCATGTTTATTTATTTGTGCAGTTATAACTTTGGGTAAAGTGAAGGTAATATACATTTTAAAGCCATATCATACATTTTTTGATATTTTTTAATTTTTAAGAGGGACATTTGAAGACCAATGATAACTTGCTTAGAACTTCAGTGCTGTGGAATGATAGCGCCGCCGCAGATGACGGTCGGTGTGACCCGGTCCCGCGGCTGCCATAGAAACACTCATAGAAACCGTGAGGAGAGCAGGTCACTGTATGTAGAGTGGCAGCCATGTTGGCTCCAGAATCACATCCCTCTTCCTTTGCCAGGTATCATGCCTCTACCTACGTGGTTTCTTAAATATTAGCATTTTAACTTGGCCTTCCATGGATGTCAGTGAGAATATAGAGACAGCAACACGGTGCCCAGAGTGGATCACAGACTCATTATGCCCTTATTAGTTAAAAGGATGACGTCATTGTTAATTTGCAAACTCCTCCCCCCAGAGAAGCAAACTCTTGGAGCAGAGCTGAGCATCCCAGTCAACCCCAAGTCAACCCTACTGCACACAATAAATGGTACAAGACAAACCAGCCAGTACAACATCATCTCAGTGCCTGTTGCTTGTCGTCTACACACTGGCTGCACTAACCTACATTACACCCATAGAAAAGTAGCATAGCCTACAACATTATTTTTTTGCATATCAAAATAGACTTGTCTCATGGGATTACAACAAACCCTAACCCCTTTGACCTCTGAAAAAAAAAATGTCTCTCACCCCCCAAAAAAGGAATGTGTACTCATAGATTATTATGAATTTAGAGCAGTCAACATATTGTTTCTATTATAGAAATTCATTCCTCCCACTGCTTGCCACTGCTGTTGTACGCAGGGTATAGGGGGTCCTCCAAATCTTTGTGTGATAGAAAGTTTTTTTCCTGAGAACTTTAGCCAAAAATATCAGATCTACAAGATCTATCAGATCTACAAGGCTATTTTCGGCAGAGGTTTGGTGTATAGGGGAAAAAAGAGCACACTAAGTACAGAGTGAAAGGACAAGTTTATTAAGTATTGACAGTTCAAGTGTTTACATATATCTGATAACACAAATTGACATGAATCCAAAATACACTGACTGTGCTCTCAAACAATGAAATTATATGGACTCTATGAAAAGGTTGTGGGGGTCCCTGCTTCATCTCTCTCTCAACAAAGGGGTCCTTGGTCTGAAAACGTTGAAGACCCCTGCTCTAGACTGCTCGTTGGTGGGTAGAACCCTGCGCCACAGAGAACCTGTATTATCTTTTTTTTGGAGCGGTGAAAGCGCTCCCAATGAACAGGTATGTCTGTGGGTATGTGGCTGGGTGGCTGGCTGGGTGGCTGGCCGTGTCCGTAGTCTGGCAATACCTTGAGTGGCCACACACAAAACACTAGTTAAAGGAGGGGCGCTGTTTTGTGCAGGCCAGGCACACTCACCACTCACTCACAGGCACAGTTTACACTCACTCACCCACTCACATAGGGTACAGCTGCTCAAATTCACCGCTCCACTTCGAACCGAGGTTTGATTTTAAACTTCACATTCAGAGGGAGTCTGCATGGTTTAGCAACACATATTGCTTCATGTTGGATATTGATGAGTTCATTTTCATAATTTTGTTGGATATTGACATGAGGTCACTTTCATAATCTTTTTCAGAACTTTAGATTACATTAATGCTTGATTTATTTGGTTTGAATTCCTATGAATACAGTATATTGGTATTTCCCTTTACTGTACAGTACCAGATTAGGTCAACTAGACCTTTCTCTTAACATTATTTTCTATGAATCTTTTTTAATTGATTGTGCAAACCTCATTCTTAGTTTTGTTTTCAGCGGAAACGTATGATAGTTTTGCAAGCTGGTCAGTTACAGTCTCTGTGTGCCGCTACCGCTCTGCATTATGTTAATTGGTAAACCAAACCGTGCATTAAGTGCCATATGCACATGCCAGCTGCTATTAAAATGACTCTCAATCATGAAAAATATATAAAAATGACACAATTTGCATATAAAGCAGTCATTTGTTGAGATAATTGTCCCAGACAAGCCTTCATTAGTCCGGCATATTGTGAACATACTGCCACTCATTCAAGTAGTACAGTCTTTAAAGAGGTGGTGCCATAGTTTTGTGCTTTTTCTGTTTTGTATGTCTATGACGTTAACATCTCTAATAGACCCATAGGTGTGTTATAATATGCAAATATGTCTTCCCTATGTATTTTTGGTTATTTCCTGAAAGCTGAAAGCCTTTGGGTCAAAAGGCTTTCATATTCATAATATCATCCCCTCCCCTTTTTAATTCAGCTGGGTCACAACCAGTGCTGTGTTCTACCTGTAACGCACGTATACGGCGTCTGCTTTTGGAAAATAAAATATGAATAGTGTCTGCCCTCTTGAACCTTTCAAAGCAGCGTATTTGATAGGCATTATGTGCACAGGCCTATTCCCTGGCCACACGAATAGCTGCGGATCATAGATTATAGTATGCCCTCAAAAAAAGTCTAGAACACACCACTGGTCACAACCCACCTGACAACCAGGCATACTTAATGAACACATGTGTGGCCACATAACATTTTGACACTTTCTGTACACTTTTCTTGAGGGGGTGGGGGGGGGGGGGGGGTATCCCTTCACAGTCATGACATGAAATGTTCTAGAATAACATGCTTGCATTATATACTATGTTTTAAGCATACTTTAGGGGAGGAAAGCTAGTGCCATGGGCAGCTTAAAAGAAGAAGTGCAGTCTAACTCTAATTTCAAATTAATTACACTAGCCCTTACCCGTTCAAAGATATGAGCTCCAAAATGATGTGCAGTGTGTGGGTTATGGGATGTGCACTGTGCACACAGTATATGAGGGATGGAAAGTAACTTTAACTGGTGCTTGCATGATAATATGTAGGAGCATCAATGTAAGAAATACCCGTTTCGTTTAATGGCTAACTCCCCCCCCCCCCCCAGCCCGCCCGCCCACCCGCCTGCGCACACACCCGCCTGTCTGCACACACACACACACAAACACACACACACACACACACACACACACACACACACACACACACACACACACACACACACACACACACACACACACACACACACACACAGAGAGAGAGCTGGTTAAACATGTTGCCTCATGCTAGATGCAGAATAGATGTGCCTCATGCTAGATGCAGAATAGATAGTAGATACACCATTAAAATGCTAATACACAGCATACGATTTGTGAAAGTGACAAACGGGCTTCACAGTTATGTCAGGTGTGTTCATATGCTAATGGTGATGCGATTTCAGATCAATTGCTCCAGCCACCGAGGAGAAACGCTGTTTCAGACAGACAGACACTCACTCAGACAGACATTCGCAAAATTATAGTATAGATATTGCCTGCCAAGTGCCTATATGGGCAATATGTTGTGAGAGACATAGCAGCAGTGCACTGACTGCACCCTGGCCGTGACCAACCTATCATGTCTATGGACACTCTGGTACTGAAAATGTATGCTGTACCAATCAAGGATTATGTGTCAGATGAAATAGCATATCAAATTGCAGGTATTGATCAAATAGGCTATACTATGCAATAAATCAAACATAATAGTACAAAATATTATGTGTTGTGATATTTGGCTTCACTGTCCAGGGGCATTTAAAAGTTTGAACAATGTATGCCTCCAAGTATATCATTAATGGAACCAAGCCAGAAGAGCAGAGCATCCCTAATTCACACTCGAATGACCATCTCCAGTTCAGAGTTCATCATGTTCTGGCGCAGACCAGCAGTCTCCTATATTTCCACGCTGCATTAAGTCTGCTGTACATTTCAATGAGGTGTTTGACCTTGTGTGCTTTAGAATGTAAAATAGATGCATACTTACTCACAGCTAATGCCTAGGCCTTAAAGGGGGATACCACTACACAAACTAATCAAACTTTCTTTCTTCTCCTTTTTTTTTTTTTTTTTTTTTTTTAATTGATGCAAGAGTCGTGGCTTATATTGTAGCATGCTAACGTTCCGGGAAGAGAGAGGCTGTAGTCCATTTGCTTTGTAATCTCCACTGATGTCATCAGAGTACACTTTCTCTGTTATCTGCCACAGCTTGCCTCTGAGACGGTGACTAGATGGAAATGGTATAGACATAATGTTGGGGGGAAAAAAAGAGTGGAATGTCAGTTGAATTTGACATCACTGGATGGAGTAACTGATGTTCACCTTTAGAGCTGAATTCATTTCGGTTAGTTTCTGGGAGTCACAAAATCTCGGCAGCACCAAACAGCCGACTTAATGACGGTATCTGCCCCCCTTCCCCCCGAACCTCTGAATGACGTCATATTGTAGTTTAGACAGAGCCGAACAGAAATAAATTCGGCTCTAAAAGTGGAGTATGCATCGGCCCTTAGCCTGCGTATTTTAAGGTCGTTGCACACTGCTGCGTTTTTTCGGACGAATATAGGAGCGAATTTCGGAGCGCGTAAATAAAGAAATCAACCTCATGTTATGTCATTCACTTTTGCACACTGCCACCCGTTTCGTATTTATTTTCGGACCACTGGGTCCCTTGCTCTCTCTATCTCTCTCTCTCTCTCCTTGCCCTGAAAAACGCATTTTGCAACAAAAAACGCAGCGGTGTGCAACCAGCTTTAGATAAGAAAAGGAAAATGGGAAAGGAAAATGGGAAAAGCTATCTAGCTAGCTATATATTAGTTCTTTGAATTAAAATCAACTCTTAACACTTGTAACATTTTGCACATCACTCATCACACAGTCATTAGTAAATTCAAAATTGCTACTTGTCTTGGTCCAATTAGCCTAATTTTGCATTGACACAAATGTCTGTTTAGTGCATATGTGAGTTTCATAATGTCCCTGAAATCATGTAATATCACAGGCCTGTACAGCAGACAATTTTAGCGTGGTGGCTGAGTCTGACTTTGGGGGGGAAAAATGCCACTTTTCTAGAACTTAACACGCATGCCCAAGCCCATCCTACTGCACCAACTCACTGAACTCGGTGTATGTTCTTTGCACTTTTAATAAGACATTCATGGTTACTGCATGAGCCGTGTGCATGAAAGTGGCACTGACTATAAGGGACCGTGTAGTGGCGCTTCCAGTGGGAATGATGTGTCCTTGCTACCAGGACATTACATCATTGTGTGTGTGTGTGCATGTGTGTGAAAGACATTGGTGGAGTATTGTGACATGATGGTGTGTTCTATCTGCTATGCGCACATTGGATAAAGTGTCTACACTTATCTTGAACATTGTCTTTCAGGATGAGACTCGTTCACAGACTTACACACTAAACCCGATCTATGCGTTGTTCATATGATATGATAACGCAACGCCTAGTTGTGAGCTTGTAGATCGGCAAGTGACAACATTGTATGATGGAGTTTAAATTAAAGGAGAAGACCACCCATTTCCAAAAAGTTCCCCCGCTTCTGTTGGGGTTTGTATTGTAAAGTACACCGTGATGATGTCATCTCGGTGTACTTTACAAATCAAACCCCAAAATGTTTTGTTGCCATTATTTCAAATGCCAGAGGATAAGAATAAATGCTGTTTCCATTCCCATGTTATAAAAAGCCACAGGATTTGAGTGATTTTTTGCCTTTATCCAGTTGACTATTTTCTGGGCAGAGGAGGAAATCAGGACAAGCTTATGTAAGGTTCTATTCCTCAAACTTTTCATGCTGTCACTATAAAGTGTTTCAACTGAACACTGATGTAAATGTTTCAAATCTGGAGGAACTCCCTCCATATCGTCACTGTCGGGCAGAAACCTTGTATCTCCAAGTTTCAAATTACGTTTTTTTGTAAAGTGAAGCCCTGCTTCCACCCACAAGACTGTCGCACAAGACTAGTGAAAATAGACGATCTACAAGCACACAGCGCCTCGCATTGTGTGCTTGTAGATCGGCTATTTCCCCTGTTTAGATCATTTTAAAAATGATAAATACAAAACGAACAGTTTTGGACATACAAGGTTTCCACCCACACAATACAATCTGGCCAGCCATCGTCAAAGAAAAGGGAAAGCCCACTCGGGTTGTCCCTCTTCCTGACTATCTCGAGAGAATGACGACAATATGCTTCTTAGGAGGGATTTAATAATAATGATTACAATAATTTGACCACTCCTAAGGGGTGTTTGTCACTGCTACAGTTGCACATGAAATGTGTCCTCTGCATTTAACCCATCCTAAGTATCTGGAGCAGTGGGCCCTACGAGCAGTGCCCGGGGAGCAGTTTTGGGTAAAGTGTCTTGCTCAGGGACACTACGACACATAGGCAGGGCCTGGAAAGCAACCGGGGGCCTTCTGTTTCCCAGGTGGCCTGTCTACCCATTCAGCTATGGCCGCACTTCTCTCCAGTTACTTCATCCAGGATTTACGTATTATGGTATAATACTTTGGGGAATGCTACAGTACATCCAGGATTTGTATACTTGCTACATGCTACATATTAAACATAACTATTGGTTAGTCTGGGATCACTTCACTTTTCGGGTTTGTAACCGGTCTGGAGCGGAAACCACAAAACGTCATGTTGTAGTACTCAAAGGACTACAATTTGCCGGAAAGATCAAACCGGATTTAGTTTTAACCCAAAATATTCCCCTGCGCTCAAGGACACACTTTTAGGGCCTACCTAATAAACTCCTTGATGCGGAGTAGTTTTGCTTTTGAAAAATGAGTTTGGTATTTGCATCTTTTAGTCCAACTTTTAGCGACTGGCAAGACTACACTAGGCTACTCGAGCATTTTAATAGGGATTGGGGAAACAAACGGGGGAACCAAATCAAAGTGACGCCGCTTCTTCTAGTGGTTTCCGCGCTCTAGGCGGAAACCAAACGGCCTGTTGTGAACGAACACCAGGCTTTCCCCCAGAAAGCCTCGTAGGCGAGGTTAACTATTGGTCTTATATTGTCTGTCTCAGATTACATATTGTCGCTCCAATTTAAGAAGTGAGAGTGTGCAAAATGGACAAACTAGTAGCCTACCTACAGTTTAAATATTGAATTGAAAGATGATCACTAGAATTTTGAAGTCATGTATTTCTTTCTACTGTGCGTTCTATACACTACTCCTTGCAAAGTCACAACACACAAGTGACAAAGATGCAAAGTTCATAATCCTACAAAAATGTGTGAAATCTCGGTACCTACGTCTGTACGTCCATCTGTAGTTGGCGTAACTTGAGAACTGCCCGTCCGACCGCCCAACTTTAAACTCCTCATAGGGAGATCAAATTTTCTGTTCCCGACTTGCCCTGTTGATTTTTGGGGCCGATACCGATCAACTGGAATCATTATCTGCCAATACCAATATTCCCGACCGATCGTCAAATCCATAAATTCTTCTATTTATTGTGTTACTGTAGCAGCAGGCTGAGGTCCTTTAGTATCCAATTCAACTTTGTAGGAGTTGAAGCTGAGGTTACATTCAGTCCCACAGATAAATATTGTGAAAATAGCTGATCTAGCTACTAGCTTGTAGATCGGCAAAGCCGGTAGAGGCATTATCGGCCGATCGCGATCACTCACTGATCAGTCTCACATCGGCACATCTCTACTTCACAGAAACAGATGGATAAGAACTAAAGCACAAGGTAGACAAACACTATATGGAAAGGGAAAGAGTAATACACATAATCCCCTAATATACTTCACAACACTCAAGCGTCGGATCGGTGCATCAGTTAAATTAACATAGTTTAGATTTGTGAACTTAATCAATTTGTGAAAATAAAGTTTTTAATCATTTTTACATCATGTTTTTAATCCAGTAGTACTGATAAATCTAAAAGCTCACCTTGTGAGTTTATAGGCTATTTTCCCAATTTTGACTGATAGTTGTATACCAGTCTGTCTAGTCTTTGCCATGTTAGGAACGGAAGGTTCTCCCTATACGTAAGAAAAGATCCCACACACTGTCTTCAAGTGCAAAAATGATGTTTCAACCCATTTATGGAGTTTTTACCTTTCAAGACGAGAACCCCTTTTGGGGCAATTGTTATACAGTATCTAGCAACATAATTTATTATGTAATTTTAGCATATATTTTTGTCAGGATTCTTTTAACTCATTTAGTGCCACCCCTTTCACCACTAGAGGGCGCCCAGTGGCCAGAGAAAATCCCATAGAGATATGCTGGTATATGCAGAAGCCCTGCAGCCATGACTTGCCTGAACACTTTCCTTTGTGCATGACTGCGTACAGGAAGAGGATGAAGTTAGCTTGAAGTTAGCTATTGGCTACCAAGCATTTTAGAAGCCTTATTTTCGTCAACTTAGCCATGATTAAACCTTGCACACCTCATGCATGGGAAAAAAACAGAGAAGAATGAGCTCTGAAAAATCCAATGCAATCCAGAGTGGATTTGTGCAGTTTGTTCACAGCTTTCAAACAAAAAAATCCGATTGGAAATCCGTTCAGGCATTCTTGAGATAATCGCCCTTATGTTTTACATGTAATGTAAACAAAAATGGCTGCCCTGTATGTTAGATGGGGTTGTATGGGGGTGGAACATGCAAAATCGCGATTGAAATCATGTTCACCAGATTTGATGGGGTCCAAAAAAACAAAAAAAAAATTCAAAAAAATTTTTTTCAATTTTTTTTTTTTTCTTTTTTTTATATCCCGAACTTGTTCGGGATAGGCACCCTGTGATACGATCATATATCCCGAACTAATTCGGGATAGGCACTCAATGAGTTAATAATCGGCCTCAGTCCTAAATCAGTCCGTAGAGTAGACCTCCATCAGGTTTCAGGTCCCTGAAATGGCTGCGCGCCATTAATCCTTTTGTGATTTATTGGTTGATCACAGTGTGGTTGACAGGGAATTGTAAATAACATTTGTTTTAGTCTGACAGTTGTCTAATTACACTTGACCTTTTCCTTGTGAGAAATATTCTGTCTACTCCTCCTGAGTGTTTGAACTACAAGCAAGCAGATTTCTAAGTGTGATGTACAGTAAATCCTTTGTCCTAATGGAGCTAAGTCTGACCTTGGGTCAAATGAGGTTCTACACAATTCATCAATAACTACTATAGCTGACTGGCATTCATTTTCAAGATTGCAAGATTATAATGTGACCCCAGTATACCATTGTCAGTTCAGTTTATCTGCTTATATCTATACTCTGTCAATCTTTCTTTGTCTGTCTGTCTGTCTGTCTGTCTGTCTGTCTGTCTGTCTGTCTGTCTGTCTGTCTGAGAGAGAGGGAGAGAATATGTTTAATATTTTCATTCTAAAAGTTATACTTATTGGAGTTTAAGTAAATATGCAGTATTTATATACTTTTAACTACTTTTCTTGGAGATGGCTAGGAGACACAACATTAAAGCTTACAAACTAAACTGAAATCCAATGTAAAAACAAAATTAGAGGCTTGCTTGTTTTAAATTCTGAATTTGTCCATTAAATGGAATGGCTGGGTTTGGGTCAGTGGTTTGTGGATGTTTAGTACTGGGGAGCGGGTTATTTTCTTGGTGGGAGATTGGACCAGGGACAAAGCAGTTGTTGGCAAAACAACAATAGAATTTTTTTCAGTCGGTTGCCAAGCAATGTGGCAGGTTTTGATTTACGATGACGTCTTCCCACTGGCAGCTTGTTGCAATTAGTGATAACGTTGAGGGGTCTGACAGTGTAGCAGGGTTGTTATGCTTTTATTAATTTGACTCATTTCGCTATCTTTTTTAGTTTGTTACCAGAATCTTGGGGATACTGAACGTTTCCTTTTTAATTTCTGTTTGATGCAGTATTGCTAATGCTTTTTCATCCCTTTTGACCTTTTTTTTCTCTTCTCTCATCGATGACTTCATCATTTTAACACATGATTCCCTCTCAGTTTCCTCTGCCCCCTCTACTCGCCTCCCTCTCAGCTGAGGTCACAGCTTTAAAGACAAGTCTTATTAATGACTAGTTGCAGTAGATGGTGGTCGAACTTTATCTGGAGACCGTATGTTTTAATTCCGGGCAACAGAAATGCATTTTTAAATGTATCGTATATATCGGAGCACATCAGTCACCCACAGCTGCGTAGTATTTGATGAAGCAACACTGATTTATTGTTTATAACGTTGCATTTTATCCTCATTTTTATTTCCAGCATTTAAAATGATCTGTTGCCCTGTGTTTAATGAGTTTCCTGGCAGTCAAATTCGTAATTCTTTTCCTTTCATTATATGGAACAAGGTCAACCATTGTTATTTTGGTGAAATTGTAAACTGAGCAGATTAGACATGTCTACATGAAACAGCACTAAACTTATTATATAAATTCTATTTGATAAATCTTCTGTCGTTTTACAATTTCGCTAATTTGATTGTTTAAACTTGTGTACCTGGTAGGGCTGTCATGATTATCACATTTTACATGACGATCAATTGTCACTCAAATAATTGCGATTAACGATTTAATTGTGTTTTGTCGTTGACAATTGCATTTCTGTTTGGCTTTTAGGCTTTGAAGTTGCACGTGGTAGACATGACATAACCTAAAAATACAAAGAAATTACTGACATATTTGACAACTCTATAATTAAAAAATAACATTAATAGTGGAAATAGCCGATCTACAAGCTCACAACACATTGTGAGCTTGTAGATCTAATATTTCCACTATTTTTTACCAAAAGAATATATTAACATTGTTTAACAAATAATCGGGATTATGTCAAATAATTTCGATTAGAGGATTATGTAATAATTGTGACAGCCCTAGTACCTGGTTGTAAATGAATATTTGTACCCAGCAGGTGTATGGAGCAATCAGGTGCTGGTGCCCCAGAAGGTGAATGCTGTGTTGGGGAAGAACGTGACATTGGAATGCAGGGTCGAGGTGGATTCAAACCTCAGTCTCACCCAGAGCTCCTGGGAGCGCCGTCTGCCCTCCGGCTCGGTCACAGTGGCGGTCTACCACCCTCAGTTTGGCATCTCCATTCCTCCAGAGTACATCCGCCGTTTGCACTTCCGCTCGCCCTCGTCTTATGACGCTACCATTGTCCTGGAGGAGGTTGGTTTCTCTGACATCGGAGTCTACACCTGCAAGGTGGCAACTTTCCCTCTGGGCAATGCACAGGCCTCCACCACTGTCTCTGTGCTTGGTGAGTGTTTACATGTTCGCTTGTGCTTCTGTGTGTGCCTCGTCTTATCTAATCCAAAAAGTATTTACAAATACTTTACTTAATTAGTCACCAAATTGGAATAAAGTGCATTGCAAATATTGGTTCCATTTATGGAAATTCTTTTAATTTAGTATCTTCCTTTATGATTGATGACTTGACTGGCACTATAGCGATTGTGCTGATGTTGTGAAACCCACCCATCTGGTGACTCGGGTATGGAATCAATAGTTCTATGGTAATATATTGTACTTGGCACTGAGCCTGAGAATGATTAGGACCAAATGAAGGGGGGAATGAATAGAAAAACAGGTAGGTGGTTCTCAACCATTGTCCTGTCAAGGACCCCCCAACCTCATATGTATGTATTGGTTCTGGGGACCCCATTTAAAAGGGTCCCCTGTAAGAGATGGGGAACTGTAACTAGAAGTGTCACTGAGGGGAGACGACATTGGAGACGGTGTAAAACCTGTGATCGGAATACAGTTGTCATTCTTACCGGGCTAAAAGCTCGATAAAATAATAGTTAAACTATTCTACATTTAGCTGGGTAGCCCCTGTAACCCCCTCATAGACCCCTGCGGGTCCCGGACCTCACTTTGACAACGTCTCCCGTCTAGGCAGTGTAACAGAGGGGAATTCACAGTAAAGCATGGTTGGATGTAAGTACTTTATAAAGAAACAGGGTGATGTAAAGATGGAAGAATAATGGCAGTGTACTATGTTTGACTTTGTTGATTTTGTATCACTGGTGAGACACTCCCTTGTATTAGGAGAACTGTGGGAACTCACTCACTCCCTCTCTCCCTCTCTAACATTTGGTGCACAAAACCGCTTCCAAGAAAGGAAAAAAATTAAGAGAGAAGGACATTTACAGAAATCGTCTCTGCTGCTACTTGCACGCTTAAAAAATGAGTGAATGAAGTGTGTACTGGGAACATTTCAATAGACCACCAATTTGTATAACCTATACTGTCTGGCAGAAACCTTGTATCTCCATGTTTAAAAAAAAAATCTCCTAAATTAAAGCCCTGCCTCATATAAGACTGTTGCACAAAACTAGTGAAAATAGCAGATCTACAAGCACAAAACGCCTCACGCCGCGAGGCATTGTGTGCTTGTAGATCGGCTATTTTCACTATTAAATCTTTTTATTTTTTATTAATTTTTATGATAAATAAAAAACTGTTTTGGACATACAAGGCTTCCACCTGACAACAGAGATTTATTTATTCTTGCAACTCTGAAAAATGCTATTCTGTGTTTCTCTCTCTCTCTCTCTCTCTCTCTCTCTCTCTCTCTCTCTCTCTCTCTCTCTCTCTCTCTCTCTCTCTCTCTCTTCCACCCCTGCCCCACCCCTCAACATGCTGCTGTGGCTCTTAGTGGAGCCCAAGGTCTATGTGTCTGCAGGGTCGGCAGCCCTGGTCGACGGCGCCAACGAGTCGGTGGTGGCCACCTGCATTGCCGAGCGTGCCCGCCCCCCCGCCGAGGTCTCCTGGGAGTCCAACCTGTTCGGGCAGTCGGAGGTGCAGCTGTTTGACGAGGCCAACGGCACCACCAGCACGCAGGTGCGCTACCTGTGGCAGCCCACCCGCCACATCCAGGGACACGCCCTGACCTGCGTGGTGCGCCACCCGGCACTGCACAACGACTTCAGGATCCCCTACAAGCTCAACGTGCAGTGTGAGACTGACTTTTAGTTTTTGTCTTAACCCTTTTTGTGCCTATCCCGAACAAGTTCGGCTTTTTATCAATCCAAAACAATATTTCTTTTGCTATTTTACTTACCCTGAGCTGCCTGTAGAGATGTGGGTGGTCCTGGCTCGTCCTACGCTTTCCAACGAGTGATTCTAGATGGTCCGACGATTTATTCCATTGAAAATGGTTTAGAATAAAGTTTAGAGCTCCCCAAAAAAAACTCAATCTATACTGTCGGCGGCGCGACATATTCCGGGCGGGGTGCCTATCCCGATCTAGTCCGGGATATTTAATAAAATGAATTAATTAATCGGAGGCCTCAACAAAGCCCCGGTCTAATTTTCCATCCATGCCTGGGGCCGCGATTCTGTTTACATCGGCCCGTAATCGGGCAACGCCGCCGCACCGCGCCGCCCACTCCAATACAAACTCACATCTTTAGAGACCTTTTTCTCTGAACTGTGTTCCCAGTGCAGCGACAAAGTTTTTTTGCGGCTAAAATAGCTTCAGATCGGGCTTCTAAAAAATAAAGAAGCTAATAGCTAACTGTTAGCTAACTTCCTCCGGTCTTCATCCATAACAGTGGTTGCAGTGAAATCCCAAGCCACTTCTGCCTGTGTCGATGGAAGTTAGAGCGAAGGCCTATACAGAAATGTCTGGCACTCTAGCGGCACCTTGTGGCCCCTGGCATTAAATCAGTTAATTAGGATCATAACGAAATGACAAGCCTATTCGGCCTTTGAATGATACTCATTATTCACACGTTACTTAATGTTTCCACTTTTCCAAAGCATGCTCACTTGATTTTTGGGGAAACAATTGTGTTCCATTCTGTTACGTTATGAATAGAGACTTGAAAATTGCTTCATAGTGCCCTTTATTCTTTGTCGAAGTTGCACTAACATTGCATTTTAAGATATTTTAACACTTCGCCAGCCGAAATAGAATGGCTTGTTGGTAGATAAGCCGTGAAATTTCTATTATTACAGTAAATTATAATCTGAACAGCATTCATTTTATAAGACCTTCAGCGCAATATCATGTAGTCTTCATCCCCCATAACCATGCGTTCACGGAGCCTCGAAAATCTGGTAAAAAACAATTAATTAAATGTATTATATACCTAGCAACTACTTTAAGGAAGTATTTTAATAGAAAACTGATCAGCACAAGTGGAATGGAAAAGGTCCCTTGCACAGAGCTAAATGTAATCGCTAGTCTCTCCCTCTTGGAGGAGGATTTAATTGCTACTTTTTTATGCCAACGTGCAGGTCTTCTGTTCTTGTATTTTCTTTTTTTCCCCCTGTGTCTGCATTTCCTCAGCTTTTTGTGCGTCGATAAATCTGGCTATGTGAGCCCTTAACTGACCAAAGTGTTACATTCTATCCAGGAGAGATCATGGAGCATCCTCACTCTACAAGACGCATGTACAGTTAATTGGCTTATTATAGAAAGTTGTCAAACCTTGACAACCAAAAAGTTGTGATATTTTAAGCAAATCAATGAACGACATTTTGATCTTAGGATTCTGCATACCCAGCAACAAAGACAAATGCTTGGTTGATTTATGCCATGGAAAATAAAAAAAACAGGCCACCACTTTATTTAGTATAACAGCTCTTTTGTTTTGAATGTTTCCAAGTGATCTGGAAACCTGGCTAGTGAAGGCAGAGCTGTCTTAGATCATGTTCTTAATACCCTGCAGTTACCCTGCAGTCATGTTATGGGACCTTGTTTGGGCACAAGTTCTGAGGATCCACTGCAGGATCGAATGTCTTATGTCATGATGGTACGTCACAAACACTTCCGTCATGCAACTTATTTTTATCCAAGTAAAAAAGGTTTACTTTTTCATGGCCAAAATAATGATTACTTGGCCCCTTTTCAGCAAAAAAACGTTACAGGCTGTTGTCAATCAGATTGTGGGAAGACCCTGTATGTTTTAATTTGCAGTATGTTTGACTTTAACTATTGACAGGGTGTCGCAGCAATACATCTATGAAATATTGTCGCTGCCAGATGGAAACCTTGTATGTTTAAAATGTTACGTTGCTTTTCAGGAAATTGAAGAAATAACCTGTGTTCCAAAGGATCAAAATTACTTAATTGTATTCTGTTCATACTTTTGAAATGGTTAAATAAGATGTTGTAAATAGACCACTTTAAAAAAATCAAACGTTATGGCGATACAAGGTTTCTGCATGACGGCACCAATGACTTTCAAAGTTCACCTTGGTGACATCCTCTCTTTGGTTGACTACTGTAGTTACATAGCCGAAACGCTGTTATGGTGTGCGTGCGTGCGTGCGTGCGTACACGTGTATGGAGGAAGTCTGGCTTACATCCTGCTGGCATGTTTCACATTTTCCATCTATTGCCTGTCTGTATTTCAGTTGCCCCTGATATCTCGGTTGTGGGCTACGATGGAGACTGGCATGTGGGCCGAGAGCATGTCCAGCTGATCTGCAAAGCCAATGCCAACCCACCAGCCCATCACTTCAGATGGATCAGGTGCGTCTGTGACTTTGAGAGTAGTTCTAATGGATCAGGTGCGTCTGTGACTTTGAGAGTAGTTCTAATTTCCTGTCAAAGCCAAGTAATACCATAACACACCACTGTGTTACTGTTTGTTTGTTTGTTTGTTTGTGTGTTTGTTTGATTGATACTTTATTAGCAGTTTGAAACAGTACAGCACTACAGTAAAAACTATGCCAAAAGGACGACACGACAGCCAACACACGTTTGTCTCGTCAATGAAGATTATTTTAGGTGTTAAGGGGAATATCACTCATTTTCTTTTTTTTTTCTTTTGTTATCAATTATTTTTCTTTTTCCATAACATGAGTGAATCAAAATTATAGACATACATATGAGCAGAACAAGAAAAACTAAAACATTGAATATCACTCATTTTCAACTTTGAACTATGTCATTAATATACCTTGAGTTGTTTTGTGGAAATATGGAAAAAAAGTCCCCCCACTTCTGTGTTGCCTAGAACTGGAGGATTTTTTGTGGGGTCATGTGATCAATGACATCATGAAAATGTACTCTTTGGCTTGCAGAGTTCAATGTTGAAAATGCGGGGTATTCCCCTTTAAGGTTACATTCAAGTTTGTTGGGGATAAATATATCAAAGTAGGAAGCCCCTTGAATCCAGCAATTGTATTGCAAGGTCTAAGGTCTTAAATCCTTTTTTTCAGGTGCTATTTCTCGCCATCTGATATGATTGACACTTTTGCCAAGTGAAAACTAAATGCCACATTTGTGCATACAGTAGATGTTTCATAGGTTAAGTCACATGACCACAAGGGTTTGCGTGTGCTTGTACATATAGGGCAATGTTGAACTAGGAGTGACTCTGAAAAGACACCTTTTTTCCCCTTCGTTGGGCTTCTGTTGGATTTAGTCAAGCGAGGTTCTTGGGTAAATTCAAGTTTAACAATAAATGGTTTTGAGAAGCGGAATACACAACTGTAAATAATAAAAATCAACCATTGTCTTCAGCAGGTAGTTGTACTGCTCATTCACAGAGAACACCCTCCCTTGCTGACTTGCCACCCACGAACACTGCAGTTGTGTTCGTTGGGAAGCCTGGCCACACTGTGGAGGATTCCAAGGCTCATACTTTTTAGTTTGACGAAGAAGGCGTGCCAGGAATATATACAGTATATTTACAGTATATATGATTATGCGCCTCGAGCTTGGATGTCTGCTATATTTGGTTAGCCAACACTGAAATCTAAAATTACACGGATGCTTTCCTGGTTTTAACCCATTTAGGCCTAGAATTATTGAATGTTTTAACCAGTGAAAAATAGCAGATATACAAGCTCACCACGCTGCAAGCTTGTACATCTGCTATTTTTGAAAAAGTCATGAAAATGTGTGCAAATCTTTGAATATATGTATTTTCAAAGTGAACGTTTGTAACTCAAATTTTGCTTCTGGGTGGTCCCTGGAACTAAATATTTTGAGATGGGGGTCCGTGGCCAAATACATATCATTGTGGGGGTCTTTCACATGAAAAAGTTTGAGAACCACTGACATAGCAGTCTCTCAAGAACAGACTAACTGAGCTCCAGTTGAGTGAAAAGGACCTTTTCTTTGACGATGGCTGGCCAGATTGCTGACATAGAAACATAGGTTTTTCAAAAAATCTTAGAAGGATTCAAAAGACACTTATAGAATCGGGTCAAAATTCAAATTTTCACAATTTTCAAAAATAGCAGATCTACAAGCTCGCAAGCGCTGTGAGCTTGTATATCTGCTATTTTTCAATAGTTAAAGCATAAAATAATGATACACAAAATGTGTACCCGTTCTAAATGGGTTAATGGGTTAAAGGGAGCTAAATTGTGTTACTATTCAAAGTAATACTGAGCAAAGAACTCTACAGTTGATATACTGTACCTACCATAAATGTTCATCAGCAGAACTAGCATACATTTGCCTCAACGACAAAAACAAGCACCCAGAATTTACCACACATAAACTGGAAACATGCAGTGTGTGAGGCAGCTATTTTGTGTTGGCAGCACTGTAGAAATTCCTGGGGGGGAAAGAATTACTCTGACTCGTGATTCTTTTTGTTGTACATATTTGATCACTTGTAGCGTTTCACACTGAAGTAAGTACGTTTCCCAATGCAATGCTACTTGCTTTTCTATTGGATGTGTAAGCAGAAGCGCAAGGCTTCCTCCCTGTAAATCATGCATGTTACATGCATCAGCTAGGCTGCTGGATATGGAGATATGGTTTATTTCTTTTTTCTGTTATATGCATTCTTTATGCATTCTTAATGTATGTGGGAGGGGTTTGTTGCACCAGCTGTTATACTTTCTGTGATTGCAAAAAGATGATTCATGCGTAATACGTCATAGACTATTGTATTTAATACTGCGTTTATTAGAAATCTTATAGTTTTCATTATCTTCAGTTTAACTGCTAGAACAGCCGCAAATATTCTTCCCAACTGGGCAGGGAAGATTGTAGGTTGCCAAATGAATATTTAAGCAACAACTTATTACAGACCACGCAACGGCTTTGAGTTATTGCTTTTATAAAACGGTTACCAAATATGGCAGTTTAAAAATTATAGATATATCGGAAATGTAATAACAATTTCATTACAATAACAATTATGACCCTGCATAAACAAGATAAATTTATATATTTTCAAAAAGGACGGCGAATGGAGCTGCTATTGGGAGAGGGGTCTAAATATAGAGGTAAGGTTGCATAGGAACGTTGAGGAGGAATTGTGGTAGAATTAGATATGATAATTTTATGTTCGCCTTTATCTATCTTAACTTTTGCGGCTCATCTTTTGCCTTGATGTTATATGAGTCGAGATGTATTCACTTACAGTAGATCTCATAACTATTGCTTTGGTACAGCTTGTCCATGTGACACTAGCAGCTTGTAACTTACCGTGAGTATAGCTATGACCCATCTGACTTCTTGTTTGTGGCAGAACTACCTTACCACTGGGCTGTGTGTCTAATGAGTATATATATGAGCCATTCACACTATAACTTTAACTATAAGCTAACTATAAAAGTATAGTTTTAAAAATAGTTCTAAGTCATTAGTCAAATGGACGACTATAAAAAGAAAATGGTGAACAATATGGTTTAGTTATTGCGACCATCAGGTCGTAAGTTACTATGGAAAGTCCACCGGCTGTCCCTCTGTCCATCACGTCACACTTTTGCCCATACTCTTTCGCCGGCACCGTTGCCCCTATCATGCCAAACTTTGCACACACACTCCTTGGCTGGCAAATTACAACCTCCACCCCTGATTTCTCACATGGACCTCTTCTAGCACCACCGTCGGAGACGGTATGTCTCTCTGACTCCATTTGCCTCATCAATTACTGATTGATCCAGAAATCCTCATCTACCTTATACCTTTTTTTTTTTCACAATCACAGCTCTGCCAGTCGTTCTTTTTAGAAAATATATTAAATCGCAGTTCTGCCAGTCGTTCTTTTTAGAAAATGTATTAATTTAAATTATAGGTGTTAAAAGTTTACATTTACACTATATAAAGCTTTTCTACCGTGGCGTTCTGACTACAAAAAAGTGCTTTACAATGTATGCCTCACGTTTACCCCTTTGCTCCCATATATCACTCAACAATGGCAGAGACAGCCGTTCAATGTGCCATCGCACTCATCTGGAGCAGTTTGGGTTCAGTAATCTTGCTCAAGGACATTTTGATGCACGGTGCCAGGGGGAGCCAGGTTCAAACGGGGACCATCCAATTCCCAGATGAGCCATCTACCTCCTTAGCCGCTCCCGGTGGCTATTTTTCACAGAGACATGCACAGCTCTATAACAGCCCCTATTCTTGGCATGTCATAATATAGATGGAAATTCTGGAAAATTACTGTAGGTGACCACTTGGCAAAAACAGCAGTCTATAAGCTAAAAGAAATGCACATTTTGATGCGATGTGGGCTATTTCTGCTATTTGATTTACAACAAAGTGGTTAAATGTTGTCGTTTTGTTTTTGAGTATTGTTTGTACCTTGTGACATTTGTACAGTTGATAGCCTTAAACATTTTGAGTAATATTGAACTAAATCAATAACCAATCAGATTGCATGATTTGAGCTACCTTTTTATATAACTATGTAATAACATCCACAGTGGCTCATGTGTTATTGTATTTAATGCCTCTTGGTGTGAGGTAGCATCGTTACTAGGGGTGTAACAATACATTTTAACAGCGATACGTATCAAGATACAGTTAACCATAGGATACATTAAGTATTTAATATTGATTCAATCGATTATTTGCATTGCAAAACTATTCGATACAAAGTAAAACTATACAATATATTGCTGTTTATTATATCTTATAAGTATACAAGTATATTGATATACTTCGATTGTTGAAATGTATTGATGCAGTTACTTTATCATTACACCCCTAATTGTTACACATCATGACCAGTTAATACTATATGCTACATGTCATGTTGACCGAAAAAATGTAAAAAGTGCAAAACTGGATAAGAATGCATTATACTTCATTGTTGCATGTGATTGACTTGTGGTTCCAGTTGAATGGACAGCATCTTAAGTCATGGCATCTATCTCTCAACCTGATTTACTCAGAAGCCTCTTTCCCTGTCCCAATAATGGCAAAAGGTTTATTTAAAAAGAAAACAAATTGGTGGAACAGTAGTATGGAATCCCAGTTCATTCTATGAATTACACCAGTCACAATTATAAGGAAATAAACAAACAGAAATGTACTGAAATATACCGTCAGAATTGTGAGAAAAGGGCTCACCGTTCAGGCCTTTTTACAGTTTTTAGTTTTCTTCAGTGGCAGAAATGGCGTTCCATAGCACTGAGATGGCTAAGTAGAGCTCTGGACTGAAGCATAGCCAGCCAAGCACTTAGAATACCAGCTGTGACTGTCTGCGTGGATCTTGTACAGGGCATGACTGTTTAGGATAAGCTGACTTAGAATTTGTACAAAAAGGTTGGCAAAAAAGAAAAAAGAAAACACACACATACCCAAGTTGAGTGGATCTGTGTTAATGTTCTTCTGCAGACTGATCAACCATGAAGTGCATATTGTGAACATGTGTAACTGAAAGTGTTCCATGTGTCTTCCAGACTGGATAGTGAAATGCCAGAAGGTGTTGAGACGGTGAACAACACGCTGCTGTTCCTGCGGCCGCTCCAACGGAATGATTCGGGGGTTTACAGGTGTGAGGCTGCCAATGACATCAACCTTCGCAGCAGAGATGTTCGTATTCTAATACAAGGTGAGTCCAAATACAGTCTCTGTAAACAGCTGACTGCATAACCCTCCCTCAGGAAGAACTGTGCAAGCGCAAACCCATTGGCCAACGACGCACATGACATCATCACGGCGAATTGTTGCTCATTACATCATACTTGCAAAAATGCAGGGTTGAGTTACACTCAAAGATGCACACACCCACTGCCTATGAAGACTCTTTCCTGCTAGTATTTGTGCCGATTATTTCCGGCCCTTTAGATTTATTCTCAATTACAGGCTGATTTGCGTTGATTAACGTCAGCTCTCCAGATGTTCAACAGGAGAATTTCCGGGCTAAACCCATCTGCTGATGTTTAAGTCGACCACACGGCACCACCTCTTCTCTCGTTCTCTCTCTCTACCTCTGTCGTTTTCTTTCTCTTTCCCTCTCCTTTTCTCTCTCTCTCTCCTTGGCATGCGATTGTGTTTGTGCATTATGAGCATGTCCCTAAGGTGTTGTTACACTCCTCTTGCCTCTGGAATCGCTCCTCCTGAATGAACCTCTGAGTATGATGTGATCCTCCGCTGCATCTCTCTCTCCTTTTCAGTCTTTTACTTTGGTGCGTGTCATGCAATGAGAGGCAAAAGCCTCCAGCCTCAGATGATGTCCCAGATTCATAAAACATTCACTAGTTCTTTTCAACTCCTATTTATTATTTATCATCCTTATATCTTTTCCCTTTGAGATGAGCTGTACGGTTGTGCGCAAGTGTGCATGTACAAGATGCTGCTCTCCTGGGTGTATGTTTTTTTTTTCTCTCTCCTTCATGTGTTCTTTTTTGCTGTGCATACGCCTATGCATGGTGTCATAATTGAGCTAAACCCCATAATCTTATGATGTTACCCCAATATACGTATGTGAATCTTCCTCTCGCAACTGGCTTGGAAAAAGAATTAAAGTGTCAGAATGATTTCAGAGAAATGCAGAACCCTTTGCACTTTTACACTTTTCCATTACTTCTAACATCCTTCCTATTATGTGTGTTGCGTTCCCTCTGCTGTGGGTGTTGTCAAGCCTGATGCTGACAGATTATTTTGAGGTTGGTTTCCTGCAAGGCCTTGTCGTGCCTCATTAAGTCAGCTGCGCTACACCTGTGCTGGACAACTAATGCTGACTGTATAGTAGAAGTGGGTCAAACTTGGCATGTAAATACCAAAGGTTTCTTTTAGCCTACGTATTTGTCTGAGCGAGCTGGGATTTTCCGCACTCAAAATAGTGCAGAGTGCCAGAAGGTTTAGATGATGACGTAAAAGAATTTGGAACTCAATTTATTATGCCTTTCTGTGCTGTGCATTAAATGGTGTGTGACTGTCACAGACAGTGAAGAGTGAAGACACTGACTACAGAATCCAATCTAGTCTTGTTCTCCTCTGCATTGTGACAAACAAGTAATGTCTGCAACATGATTTATTAAACTAGAATGTCAATAGTCGTTGGCTCTCAATGGCAAATGGCAAAAACTCAAACATTTAGGCCTATAATTATTTAATGCTTTAACTATTGAAAAGTAGCAGATATACAAGCTCATAGTGCGGCACTGCAAGCTTGTAGATTTGCTATTTTTGAAAAGTCTTGAAAATGTGTGCAAATCTTTGAATATATGTATTTTTAACTCAAACTCATTTGTAACAAATTCTGCTTCTGAGGGGTCCCTGGAACTAAATATTTTGAGATGGGGGTCCGTGGCAAATACATATCATCAAAGTTTGAGCACCACTGACATAGAAACATACTGTAGGTTTTTCAAAAAACCTTAGAAGGATTTAGAAGACACTTATAGAATCGGGTCAAAATATTCAAAGACGTGCACAAATGTTCACGATTTTTCAAAAATAGCAGATCCACAAGCTCGCAGCACTTCAATTGGTGCCGCGCTGTGAGCTTGTTGATCTGCTATTTTTCAATATCAAACATGCACAATTTTAAGTGAAAGTCTTTTATTCCTTGTCCTGCTTTCTTGATAGACTTCCTCCATAGAAATATCCTCCTCTTCCTCCTCCTCCTTCATCAGAACCCCCTTTTCCTATCCTCATTCTCATTGACTACAGGTTGTGCATCTGCAGTTGTGTATACTCATAACTGCTCTCCTTAAGGCACTTATGAGTATAGTGGCAGACATTAAGTGATTTCTAATGGTGCAAAGTGCCATAGCATGATTGGGATATCATGAAGAGTGAGACATTTCTTCAACTTTGCATTTCTGCCTCCATAAGTCAAATCTGCAAGTCAAAAAGTTGAGAGGAAACATTGTCAGAGAGATAAAACCATGCCAGGTTTATAAATAGCAATCACCTTTAAAATATTATTACAAAATCCAGTTGACCGCATTATACAACTGAAATGGATCATAGACTCGAAAGCAGAACATGCAATGGTGGATAACTGTGACAACAAGATGCATAACATGACTTGTAAGAGGGATGCAAATTTTAAACAAGACCATTAAGACTAAACTTCCATTTTTAATTCCTTCTGTAGTTAGCATCCAGTGTTACCTCTAAGCTGTTATGGTTGTGGATATCTGGAGCTTGCCGTGACAACTCGGAGGGAACACTGGCCTTTCATCATTGTTTTCCATGTGTTTATGAATTGTGTACAAATAACACATATTTTCGCCTTTGGTTTGCTTTTGTTTAACCTTGAACTTTACTGTGATGTTTCTCTGCAACAAGAGTTTAAAAAAATATATAAAATGGCACCCTCCTTTGATGCCTCAGATGCCGATTATTGGTTTTTGTTACATAAACATTACTTTAAACTATTAAATGATTCTAAACAAAATTTTCTGTCAACTTTGAGCTACAGGTGCTCTGCAACAAAACCTAAATAAATACCAAAAGTAATTATCTTTCTACTGAGGGTGACCAAGTGCAGATCTGCAGAAATAATCAACACAGAGACTTAAAGTATTGTTTATTTCATATGTGTTGCCAATGCAAACCAAAGGCTATCGTAAGCATGTAGTTTACTTCTTGTTTAGTTGAGTTGATGTATTTTCATGTCAACCAACCCCTTCTTAGTGAAATGCTGATGTAGTTGGCATTGACATTCTCTACTCTTCTGCCTGTCCATCCCTCCCTCCTCTCCCCTCCCCTCCCGAACTCCTTTCTCCCTCTTTTTTTCCTCCCATCTACTTCCTTCCCTCCTTCCCTCCATTAGATCCTCCCACCATGCCCTCCACCATTACTGCGCCTGTGCTAACGGGCGTTGCCTCCACCTTAGTGGACGATAAGCGCCAGGTCCTCTTCAGCTCCCCAACACTCGAAGCCCTCCCTGAGAGCAATCTGGGATCTGTAGTGGGTGGGGCTGTGGGCGGGGCCTTGTTCCTGCTGCTGCTGCTGTTTCTGGGAGGCATCTGTTACCTGCGCAAGCAGCAGACCACCTTCCACAGCAACTACTACGCCAAGCAGTACTTGGGCCCGTCCGACCTCCAGAAAGCACCCAGCACCCAGCACGAGCTCCACCCGACCAAGGCTGGCAACAGCTCCTCCCGCCAGGACCACGACCGAGAGGAGTGGGGCAACCACGGCGGAGAGGAGTGCTCTCCCAACGGCTACACCAGGGCCATGAGGGAAAGCGGTCACCACAATAGCAATCACCATAACGGCCACCACGACAAATTACACTATTCCAGTCCGCAGCGGACTAAACACGCCCGATACCCTCCTCCTTCCCCGAAACCGCTGACCAACAGCTCCCCCTACGTTTCGGATGACTGCTATGACAGTGGTCCTGACGGGGACTATGTCTCCCATACTGACGGTTCGGTCATCTCCCGCAGAGAGTGGTACGTTTGAACCACTCCCACTTTAAGGGTGGTAAATGGATGGATACCGTGAGACCAAGGAGATGACGACCACAGAAACTGGAGGGATTCATCTATTATTTGGCGGGGGGCTTTTTTCTCTCCCTCGCACACACCCACACACTATACATATTTTTCATCTGTAGTTCTTAACCTGTTTTCAAGATGCCTGGTTGATACTTGATATTTTTTGTATATACATTTAGTTCTTTGTGTGGCCAGAGTGTACTGCCAAACTACACGGACCCAAGACAATGAATGCCCTAACTGCGTGTTGAAGGGTAAAAATAGCAGGTTTGTGTGTTGGATGCTGGAACTAAAGCTCAACACACATGCACTACTGTCTGCTTTAGTTCAGGTTAATGAAGGATTGGCAGTTTACTTTGAATTCTTGGTACAACTGAAATCGCGTATAAATGTTTTTTTTTTTTTTAACACTTTTTCTTTACATGAATATACCGTCTTTTGCTATGTATGTATGTCTGTGTGTTGCTAAAACTTGCACTGATTTGCTTGAGAAATCTTGTGCTACCCTCTAATTATAGTCTACGGCCACCTGTGTAAAGCTTAAAATACACCAAGCCAGTGGTCGGGGGGAAAACAGCGGGGTGAAGAGAATTGGAAGTAGTCTGCTTGTTGTGTTGGCACATTTTAGACTGAAGTCCGTCCTCACAGATGTCGGGAGCTCGGCTCAAAAATGTAATCGAGACACCGCTGTGGCCTGTAGTCGGTCAAGTTTGAGTCCATTAGCATACTGTTTAATAGAAGGGACGTGTGTGTGTGGTAGCGGCATTCTTCATGCAGATAATTTTCAGTCCAGTTGTGCAAATGAGGACCAACAGTGTTTGTTCTGAGGAGATCACTACTGAGTCCGCTGACCCTTGACAATGTGAATCCCCCGCTGTTGTCGGCTCATGATCTGTTTGGTCTATTTTGGCTTTAAAGTACCATTGCACTGGTATGTTTAGCCCATTGACTAAAACTCGTTGTACCCTTTCCATTACCATTTATTTCAGTACAGTTAAAAATTAACTTTCAAAAGCGGGCATGAGGAAGGTAATCTTTACATCATGAACTTTATGTGGCCTTTGTTTGTCAACATTACATAGTGTTTCATATTTAATGGCGATGAAACTGCACATTTATTTGAAAAGTCTTCCCGAAATTAGTCCCGGCTGGAGAAAAGATTGTTTGACAAATGAAATTCAGACACCCATGAGTTCAGTGACGATATCAGCAGGAGAAGCAGATACGTTTTAATGTAGGTTTCATCGCCTGAATGTTTGGGGCAGGGAGAACTGGCATGCTTTTTCTGGCAAAGTAAAAGTATTCTGTGATTTGTCAATGGGCTACACATGCAACATAACCAGTATGGTCCGTTTTAATACTTAGGTAGGCGGGTGCCAAATGCACCATGTTAAAGAAAATGGTGGTTGTGTGTGTGTGTGTGTGTTTGGGGGGTTTGGCTTTACAAGCTTCAATGATGTGGCATTTAGTCAATTTGCCACTGGTCAGTTTGATCGGCGATGTCGTGGAAATGTCCTGGAAAAGGATGCTCTAGAAAGTACGTACGGGGAACCTTGAGAGAAGAGTGATTCAGTGTCCTCAGCTCCTATAGGCTGTCACCCCCAGGAGAGTGGGATGGGAAGAAGAAAAGATAAGACGAGATGATGAGGGAGGGGGGGGGGGACAGTCAGGAGGTCTGCCTCAGCCTGTATGCTGCTCCACTCCAATGGAACTACTGTAACAGACATCATTTGTCACACAGTCGGGCCTTAATATACGAACTTACTGGGAAAACACGCATCGGTCTCTTACGTCTTTCTAGCTTAAACACTTGAACCCTAGCATCCCTATTCTGGGCGTGTCATATAGGCAAACATTGCCGATCTACGCGCTCGCAACACGCACGTTGTGAGAGATTTGACGTAGAGGGAGAATTAGTGGGGCCAAGGATGGACGTCAATTAATTACTGTATATAGGGTTTAAGTGGGTAAGAACTTTGTACGTTTTTGTTTTGTTTCATATTTTGCAGAAGATGAATTCATTTACATAGCACCCATGTGGTCCACTAGATAATATGCACCTGCTAGCAACAGATTATTGTATTTGTAAATTCTAGAGCATCTGTTTAGCTAGGCCTTCGGTAATAGTTTCAACCTATAGGTTCCTAGTCGGGGGGTGGGGGGGGTGGGGGGGTTCCAGCAGTGAATTATTTCTTACCACAAATACCGTAGATGGTTGCCTTTCATTTAAACCTCATACTGTAAATGTAGTGAGGGAAAGATCCACATGTTCAATGAGATCTGTCTTCATTTATTGAATTGCACAAATTGGATGCATTTGAAAATAGGAACCATAGTAGGCCTATATGGTATCTGATTTATCACATTGTAATTACACTTGCAAATGAAATGATAGTGTCTGTAGCCACATTTGATTTCTAGCCCTCTGTGATTAGGTAGCCACAGAAGAAAATACAGATTCTTATTTCACGTAATACTGAAAAAAAAGAAAACACATTTTAAATGTGTAGATTGCATGGAGGAGAAAACTCAACAGTATTTATTTTTTCACATGCACAAGTGTCTTGTGAGTAGGTGCCAACCATAATGGTATGATCAGATACAGTATTTTAAAATGCCAAAATATGTTTATATTGTATGTATTATGACTGTAGTGGCTAATGAATGACAACTGAAACCTAACGTCTCACCTTTTCAGACTGGGCCTTCTATTAGCCTGAAGTAGAGAGAGAAAAGATTCCTTAGAACAATTAGATATCCCAGTAACTGATGGTATCAAAGTGGAATTAGAGTTATGTTCTTAGGCACTCTTTGCTACCAATTGTTTTCTTTTTGTGAGGAGTGAATAGAGCACTAGTTTTTTTTTTTTTTTTTTTTTTGTATTTTGATGAGTAACTTTCAAGCAGACGTCGCCATCCAATACTTAACGGGTACACATTATTGTGTATCATTATTTTATGCTTTAACTATTGAAAAATAGCAGATATACAAGCTCACAGCGCGGCACCGAGTGCCGCGCTGCAAGCTTGTAGATCTGCTATTTTTGAAAAATCGTGAAAATTCAAAATTCTATAAGTGTCTTTTGAATCCTTCTAGGGTTTTTTGAAACACCCTATGTTTCTATGTCGGCAATCTGGCCAGCCATCGTCAAAGAAAAGGTCCTTTTCACTTAAATGGAGCTCAGTTAGTCTGCTCTTGAGAGACTACCATGTCAGTGGTTCTCAAACCTTTTCATCTGAAGGACCCCCAAAATGATATTTATTTGGCCACGGACCCCCATCTCAAAATATTTAGATCCAGGGACCACCCAGAAGCAAAATTTGAGTTACAAACATTCGCTTTGAAAATACATATATTCAAATATTTGCACACATGTTCACGACTTTTTGAAAAATAGCAGATCTACAAGCTTGCCGCGCTGTGAGCTTGTAAATCTGCTATTTTTCACTGGTTAAAGCATTCAATAATTCTAGGCTTGAATGGGTTAAATGTATGTTGTGTCATCTGTGATGCACTGTTGAATACGGTAGAATGAATTGATCCAAGAGAAGTATTATAGGAGGACATTCAGTGATAGTAGAATACAGTCAGAATAGACTTTCTGTTGATTTTTTATCTATGATGAAATTCCGAATTTGCCAATAGTATTTTGCTCCATGGCATGTGTTTGTCATTATCCATGTTGGCATTATCGTTCATGAAGTTCTTCTGCTTAGGGTTCAGAAACATGAACACTGGTGCCTTAGAAACCCAGAATTTTTTAATTTTGGTTCATTTGTATATTGTATATCTTTTTTTTTAGGGTATGTAATGATGGAACATGTTTTGGTTGGCTTCCAAGAAATTCGTTTTTTCACTACATTGTTATGACGCCAATTAATTTGACGACATTATTTGAACCGATGAACAAGAACAAATGCATGCAGTTAAGAACTAAAATAATATAAACGATGGTAAATGCTGTACTTATTGTAGCCACATTCGGTGATCAAACCTTGTCTGCATATCAGACTGCGTAAGAGTGAAGGGTTAACTTCAGTTTCACATTAAAGCACTTTCTCCTTGTGTTTTGTATATAAGGAATTAGTTTAAAAGAGAAAAAAAAAAGAAATGTCACACAGCTGTATCAGTAATGACAATGGCACGTTATTTTGTAAAGAGTTTTCAGATACGTTTGTTCAATAAAGCACCTTAGCACCTGTGAGTCCTGTTACGCTGAATGTTTCCCTGCTCACTCTGCTCCTAGAAATGACGTCATCTGCAGTTCCCTAAAGCCTCCTCGATGCTTCAGCAACACAGTGTTGTGAGACAAAAATAACCTTTTCAGCTGAGAGAGAGAGACGCGTCAACAACTAATTCAGTTGGAAATATTATTATAATAAGAGACACACTTGTCATCAAGGCATCAATCAGCCTTTACCCACAGTACACCCCATCCCCTAGGAAAGGGGTGTATATTATTACCTACTCCTTGGAATCAGTTCTTGTGCTGCTTTACCAAATCGTTGCTGTCGGGTGGAATCCTTGTTTGTCCAAAACTGTACATTTTCTGAAAATGGGGGGAAAAAGAACCTGTGTTCCAGTGGATCCAATGTAGTAATTATTTAGTCACAAGCTCTTGTTGATCCTTTTTTATTGGTTATTGATATTTAAAAACGGATCCGCATATTTTTGCTACTTTTGTGAGTAGTATGACGAAGTAGGCCATTCATTATGTTGAAATATACGAAGTTGAAATATGGAGATACAAGGTTTCTTCCTGACAGCAACGATAATGTTTCCTCATTTGCCGGAATTGGATTGTATGCTTCACTTATTTATCTCTCGACTCTGGAGTGTTCCTCTCCTCTCTCAGCAGTATTTTCTTTTTTGTGTCGGGAGAGATGAAGAACCTCCCTTACACTTTTTTTCCTTCCCCCCTTCCCTCCCTCCCTCGCTGTTGTCCTGATTTTGTTTCATGACAGGACAGGATTCCCCCTTGCTCTCCACTAAACAGCTCGTCTCCTTTGTGAACCCCCAACGCTCCCCCCCAACCCACCCCATGCCTTTCTCCCTGTGTCTACCAGCTGGTAAAATTAAACGCTGAGTGTTTATGTCTGGGCCCAAACGTCCCCGCTCTCCAGCCCCATTGACTCTGTCCCCATGGCAACAAGCTCATCAGGGGCTGGTGACAGAGGCTGTCTTCTTGTAAGGGCTTTGCTGGTTCTACCTGGCTGCAAAAGACAAAGTGGAGACGGGCTAGTGGAGCCGAGCACAGGGGCCTGACGTTAAACGATAGAATCGACTGTTTTGGATTTGGACTTGTCCCTTTGTATCCGCTGCTCTACACAGTGCTCTGCTGAGCTGGGAAACAAAAGAGACAAAAATGTCAAGTTGACCTTGGTATTGTTTAGCACTGGAGTCCTTCAAGTAATCAAGAAATGTGTTTGCAATCAGTTTGCTTCCATCACCACTGTCGTTTCTTCAATAGATCTTATTGTGGCCACAGCAGTTCTTGCTGTGACCTTGAGATGGAGCATGCTCAGTCTGGAGCCGCACGCCAGCTTGTTCTGACGACTAAGGGCAAAGCAGCTCTCGGCTAGCAATGACTTTAATCAGTAAAACCTTGATTTCTTTTGAACCTCCATTCAGAAGTCAATCCAAGTGACATTACAGTTTCCAGGGACACTTTACACTACAAGCACACAACAGAAAGATACAATTACACAGGCAGCAAAGACTGATACAATCTGTTTGGAATTCTGATTTTAACGATCAAAGTAGCAGTGGCTTTAAGTTACCACCCTCAGAAAACAACCACAACATTAGGCTTGAAATACAGAGAGAATGGGATGGGGGTGTTGGACTACCTACCTTCCCTATGCAAACAAATGTGCCTGGTTCACACTGATCCTACCCCACCATTACATCACTATCTGTTCCTTGTGTTTCTCTCTCGTTGCCTCCTACAAAAGGCCTGCTCTGTGACAATACGATCTAAAAACTCAGAGATGTGGTGTTGAGGGGAAGAATTGGCGGACCTGCAGTGCCCTGGGTGCCCCCGCCCAGTGCATTTCTACAGCCAAAATCTAGTTTTCCCCATGTGTCTATTTCTTCGTGGCTGTGTATTTGTTCAGGTAAAAATGTAGGGCAGCGTGAGTAACATATTTCTTCTTGTCATTCAGCCTGACTCATTCCAAAACCAAAAGTTTGTTGTCATGGTTATCAAAGAGGGAATGTCTTCAAAGACTATGTGACTGCATCCTCTGCTTAGTTTAGGCTCTCCCTGCCAACTGATGTTTTTCCACTGCCTTGCTGCAAAGTGTGATCTGCCACCAAACTACAACGGCTAAATCCAATACAAGCTAATATGGGTATGAAGGGCATGGGAGTAAAAAAAACGTAGGTCCCAGAGTGGGTCTCAGGGGCTCAACTCTAAAGTCCCAGCTTGTTCTGCATCATAATTAAGATGTTATTTAGGATTCTCCTCTCAGCGCGTTATTGATTTTTCCCTTGTTCCACCTCAACAGCTAAAGCAACACAAATTGACCGTCACACCAACACCCCCAACCTTATGTCCTCTGCTTCTTTCAATGCCCCACAATCACAGTCTTACACACTACCTGCCCAAAGGATTATACATCAGCCACAGTTGATGTATGGCTCCTGATTGGCCAAAGCCTGTTTTTTGGGGGGTGACTTTAATACATGTTAATCATGATTAATCCTAATCTCCTCTCGGGGCAACAGCACAGGGGATAAAAACAAGCATATGGTCCGGACAAAGTCAACTTAACAGCGACATAATGGTACACTGAGCTCGTCATACAGAGGACAGAGGGAGGTGGGATGATGGGAGATGGAGGTGTATTGTGAGCAATGCTCAGTGGAGAGTTTGACGAAGCTAAACACGAGCACCAGTGAAGGAAGAGTACTGTATACCCCCTCTTCCCCCATCCCCCATTGCAACGTAGAGCTGCCAGGCACAGCCATCAAGCTGCCATGGGCAATACACGTCAGTTACGGCTCAACACTCGCACACCGCCACGAAACACTAAAACAAACATGGGGAAGAAATTCCATGCCATTCTGCTTGTATTACCGGCCTGCTCGCAACAGCTTGCGTACAGGTCAGCATGTGTTGTGCTTGTCATGTTGTTTGGTGGTTGTTGTTGTTGTGACATTCAAATGCATTGCTCCTCTTTGTTCCACCCCAGACCAGTCTCAACAGGAGAGGTCAAACTCCATCGCTGTGGTGGGAGCTGTGATGGGTGCGGTCTTCGCTCTGTTTCTCATTGCAGTCTTCACCATCGTCATCCTCACTGCCCGGAAGGCCCCTCCCCCCGTCTTTACTGACAAAGTGTGAGTCCCACGAATAATTCATGCTGCAGAAAATGATCAGTTTATTAATTAATGGCGTATTGCATCATGACATTAACTGAATGGATTCGGGTGGATGCTTCTGTTTGGGAATGCGTGGTACGGCCCATTGTCCAGGAAGGTTATGGTACAAGGTTGAGAGGTGGCAGGTAATTGCTGTCTTGGCAGGAAGCCCGAAGCCCTTAGCCTATCCTATTTTGCTGTGTTTGTTTCCATGCTAGACCTGCACTCATGTTAATGTTAGTGTCAGGGACCAGGGCAAAGAAAACTTTTAGGTTAAATAATTTACCTGGGAGCTAGGTCACACACTGACTCCTCCTGGGATTAACATTAATGTGTGCGTGTTACATGTTAGTGTGCACCTGTGTTTCTCTCTGTATGTGTGCTTGACTGTATGTGTGACACAAGCAAGGTGGAGTTTCTAAAGTATTTATTTAATTAATTTGATGACTTTCCCCATTAAGTCCTGAGTGCACATCATGTTGACATCATGTTGACATCTGACATCATGATGTGTGGTGTTTTATTTCTTAATTATAAAGCTCTAATTCCGTTTGAGATGCACACGTGGCTGGTCCAGCAATACCTCCCAGTTCCATGTGAAATATGAGAAACTGTTGGCTAAATCAGGGTCCAGTAAAAATATCAGTGTGCACTGAGTTTAGCAAAGGACAACATTTAGCAGGATTTCGAGAAATTACATTGACATTTAAAAATAATGAGCCTGCAATTCTAAGATATCCTGAAAGTGGTGGTAAGACTACGGTTCTAACAATGGTCTATTTTTGGTACTGAGGCTGTATCCTCACTTGTCCAGAGGCCTGCATCTAGTGGTCTGATGGGTTGTAATTAATCCCAACTCAAATTCCTCGTATTTTCAGCTTAATACTCCATCAGGCCGCGGTGCTGCCTGCCAGAAAGAACTGATCTACTGTACAACCACAATGCATTATTTTTGGCAAGCAGCACTGTCGTACTATGGCGTAAAAAATTCGGCTTTAAACGCGACCCTGAATGGATGTCCCTGTGGGTCGACAGGATGCAATCTGGCCTCATCCCTCTCTGTCACCACCACACAGATATGGAAGCCCATTTCATAATGGATGTGGGAGCAGCGTGCAGTCGTGAATACATGAACTGTAAAGCCACAATCCCATCGAGTGAGAAAGTAACGGAACCACGATGATGATGTCGTCTTCCTGAATATAAGGCTTACTGGGCAATGAATGTCCAATGTTGGAAATCAATAGCTACTGTATGATGATGATGACATCACTTTATGAATGGCTTGGGTCAATATCTAGGTCTCGGCCCATTTAAACTAATGAGATAGTGAACTCTGACCTCCACCTCTTACTTCACTTAAATGGAGGTCCCTCTGTGAAGAATCTTAACTGCAGCATTCATTACTCATCCAATGTATTGTTACTTTATGTCATTTACTGTAGTATATGCAGGTCTATCAACCCTACTCCCACATGAATATGGCTATTTAATGAAAATACTGCTTTTACAGCGTAGAAAAGACAATTGCATTCAACTTTGAAAATGTAAGGGAACACATTTAAGTAAGCCCATTGCTTACTTAAATTACTACTGTATGTGTATGGTCACAATTCTAATGATCATCCTGTTTCTAAATGATATGGCTAGTATGTCACTGTACACAATATACATTTCAGTGACTAAAATCTCCTTTCACTCCTGTCTCTGCAGGATTGATCTCCCCCCAACTCACAAGCCCCCTCCTCCCTATACGGAGAGACCCCCTGCTATTCCTATTGGAGTCCATGCCTCACAAGTAGCATGGCTGTGTCAGGTAATAATCATCTCCAGCACACTTACAGTACACACAAGGATGTTCATAGCTGGTAGAGATGGATTGCCAGCTTTTCAAGATCAAATTTAGACATGTATAACCACACCAGAAAGTCTTTCACCCTCCAAAATGAAGTGAACTGTGTGTTTAAGAAACCCCACAGCTTCCCTAATTTTTCATTTAATTATTTGACATATTCTTACAAAATCAATTAATTACCAAAATATATGATATGCAATACAGACATTAAAGCTTTGAGCTATGAGGTCTAAGTAAGAGGTCTAATGTTGTTCACATGCCTCTGCCTCTAATTACCATCATCCGGTATATCAATACCTCATTATTCACCCTCCTTTCTGCTCATTTGTCCTGCCTACAAATCAGTTTTTCTAGGCAGAAAGTGGTTGCTTCATTCAGTCTAATATTTAGCACTGTAAAATAGCTGTACCACAAAAAATATATTCACCTGTTTAAAGCATTTGTCTCCTGAACTACGTGTAACTCGACTCAGAATCAATCTTTATTGTCACATCACATTACAAGTAAGGTGGGTGAAATTCTTAGTTGTGTAGGCTCATCATTGCAGTTATACAATATAAAGAGTTATCTCATAGAGAGAGAGAGGAGAGCCTAAAGTGCATAATATGACTGATCTGCATAACAAAATAATGTGACTAAGTCAAAGTGCATAATAAATAAAAGTCATAAATGTGCATGTATAAAAAGAGTCCTGGCCTAGGATGAAACCCCTCCTGGCCTATAAGGATCAAGCCCTGCCACACATCACTCCTCCCGTGCTTTCCTACGCTGTTTAAAGGCAAATGGGGAGTGGACTGCCCACTCTCTTTTAAAATAGCTACAGTATTTATAAATACCACCGGCAGCGACTGCAGTGACATCATCTTGATGTGATGTGCATTGCAGACCCGCAGGGCAGAGCGCAGGTATGAGAGAGCTGAGCGAGCACCTACGCATGGCCATGTGCAGCAGCAGGGAGCCATGCAGAGCCCCACCCACCATCAGCTGTCCGGCCACGAGTGGGTGTGTCATCAGAGCGGAGAGGACCGCGTTTACATCAATCACCGGGAGCACTACGTGTGACGAGGCGAGCCCTGACGCAGGGGTGTCGTCGCACCACATGCTGGGCCCTGGGTACAAGGATTCACTGCGGGGTACAAGTTCTTCATAGGGGGAGGGGGTTTAACCCATTTAGACTGGGAACGCATTATTATTACGCGTTATCTTGTGCTTTAACTAGTGAAAAATAGCAGTTCTACAAGCTCACAGCGTGGCACCGAGTGCCGCGCTGCGAGCTTGTAGATCTGCTATTTTTGAAAAGATTTGAAGATTTGTGCAAAAACATTTTCATGTGAAGGACCCCCAAAATTAGATGTATTTGGCCACGGACGCCCATCTCAAAATATTTAGTTCCAGAATCAAAATTTGAGTTACCACAAAAGTTCTATTAAAAAATACATATGTTCAAAGATTTGCACACATTTTCACGACTTTTCAAAAATGGCAGATCTACAAGCTCGCAGCACGGCACTCGGTCCCACCTTGGGTCCTTGTAACTCAGTCCCACTTTCCCCCCCTAAGTTGTGGCGCCCCTGGTGAAGAGAGGCGCCCTGACCACACAATCAAGCAAGGACCGGTCAGTCAGTCATTCATTCTGACCGATATCAAGCTCATGAAATCCACTTGACTCGCAGCCCTCCTGGAAATGAACCGGCTGGTGGTGGCACTGTGGGACATATCCCCGCTGTAAATCACACTGATAGAGTTATCACCAGGTTGATGTCTTTTTGACCATTATTTACTGTTTAATTTTTCTTTGTTAATATTTGTTTCTGTATATGAAGTGCCCTGTATTTCTGCATTTACTGGCACATCTCCAGAAGTGTATTCAGAACGTCTGCCTCCTACCAACTCATGCATTCCAAGATGAGTAAGTATTGATATGAAATGTCTATATTTCATCTATCGTCGGCCAAACATAGCTGATTGTCAATTGAAAAATGTTTTTTCAGTTGAAAATCAATGATTTTTTATTTGAAAATCCTTATTTCTGTCTAGCACACAGTAAGTAGCCTATAAATTAGCCATACAGCTCGAAGCTAGTCCACATACACACACACACACACACACACACACACACACACACACACACACACACACACACACACACGTGGCATGCATGCACGCACGCACGCATGCACACACACGCACACACACACACACACACACACACACACACACACACACACACACACACACACACACACACAAACAAAGAAAGTGGGCTATCTAGAAAATGGTCCACATAATAGGGATGGAGCTCGAAACAAGGGTCCGCTACAAACTCCATAACAGATGTATTGAGTACCTGGTATCAATAAGCTTTGGACTTATCAAGCATAGTGGCCCATGACATCATGTTTAAACAAGAGGCGATCAAGACATTATTACAGTACTATTCATAATATAAAGCCATTTAACACTTATTGCACACTAATGAATGATTGTTTTAATGATATTTCATGTTAATATTTGTTACCTTTGTCAATTGCCATCTTCATAGATGGTGGTCAGCCACAAACTCAGTCACAAGTCTCACAACAAAATTTGGCCAATAAAAATATATACCAGTTCTGTTCAGAATTTGTTAGAAAACGCTCAATAGTGGGCTTGATAAAAGCCTGGTTCAATGAGCAGGATCCATAAGGTGCTCATTATTATCAATGAAAAATAACGAGCTCCATCCCTACACATAAGGGAATAACACAAACATTCATTTTCATTATTATGCTAATCTAACATTATTGCAGTATACCGTAGACTTAGAGAATAGCTCTATAGCTGCTAGCATATTGGCACATTTCAGAATGTATGTATGTTGATCTCTAACCTCCTAGCTACCAGAGACAATAACACTGTCAGGTTATTAAACTTAAACGGTATCTATAGGAATATAAAAGCTTATCTAACATGTATTGATGTGTAATTTGACGGAATTGCTCTGAAAGGTTTCCATGGTGATTCATGAATACTGAGAGGGAGCTAAAAGTCACAATCACAATTTAAATGTTATTATTATCTCTGCCAGGAGATCATGCCTTCGGCCCTGTGTGCGTGCGTGCGTGCGTGCGTGTGTCATCATTTCTTGCGTGCGTGTGTTTGTCATCATTTCTTGTGCAGGCTAAGGACCTAATTTCTCAAATATCTTTTCATATCAATCAAGACAACTGTCGTAATTTCTTAATTTTTCTATACTTTAAGAGCAATCGTCCCTCCAAGCTATGGGATAAGCATCCTGCCAGGCTAGTCAATTGAAACGCTCCTGTCCCTCCGGCTTATGGGATCATTGGGATGTACCAGAGCTAGACAATCACAAGCATGCAAGTTTGCTGGTACAAACCAACATTATTTTGTTAGCAAAGTGGGCGTGTGAATATGGTCTGCACGAGCGCATCCTTAGTTTTGGGGGTTTGATCTATGTCAAGGGTCTTCAACAGGGGGTCCGGGACCCCTAGGGGGTCCTCAGAGTTACTACAGGACAACAAAAACGTTGTGTTGGGATCCCTGCTTCATCTCTCTCTCAACTAAGGGGTCCTTGGCCTGAAAACGTTGAAGACCCCTGATCTATGTGGTTCAATTGTAGAGGAGAATGTTAATCACATTTCTATTGTGGAGTACTTCACACTTCTCCTCTGCCGTTGTTCACATAGGAAGAGGAATGGAGCAAATCCCACCATTGATCAAATCCCCCCCAAATAAGGAATCACTGGTGTAGCACCTCAAAAGAGCACTGTACCAAGCTTTGTTGGGGACAAGCAATTAAGGTGATAACAAATGCAGACTGGAGTTACATTTCTTGCTGTAAATATTTGTGTTCGGCACATTCTTTTTAAGCTGAGTTGTTACGGTCATAGTGAATATTGTACTTTTTACAATCAGGTTATTTTCAAGGTTAATGAACAAAGCCAAGGGATTAAGTGTTAAAACTATGCAACTTGCATGCAGCGCACTGATATTATAAAGTCTAGCCTAGGTTCTGAGGGGATCATATTAGCAGGGTCCTAAGTTCCCATGTTCTCAGGGTCTCAAGTTCCAGGTTTCTGTATGTTCCCCAGTAAGGATGTAAATTAGTAATTGTTAACCGACAATATGAATTTTGACCCTTTTAATATCAGTTTTGCTTTTGTGTAAGTTGTGTGTTTGTGAGGGGGAAGGTATTTTTTCCCCCTCAAAAGGTGAAGCCTGTCGACAGCCAAGTGCGTTACGAAGGTGCAAACTGCCTTGATTGCTATACACGCAACACAGGGAAAAATAAGAACATTGTACACCTCGAATTTGACAGGCTGTGACAGCCGCAACTGAACTGCCATATAGGATTTTCAAACTATGATCTGAATCATTATATTTTAGCTTTGCATCAATTAAAAAGAATACAGTTTAATAACTGAGGCAATTACGTACTACGCACAGTGGCACACAGCATGCCAGATGTAGTAGATTATGGCAGAAAAGTTGTCCAGCATGTATAGGCTATATTGTTGCGACAACTATGAAAACCGGCACATCTTGTCCAGAGTCTCAAAGTCAATGTCACTTTGTTCGTTGACATTGTGACATCACACTGTTGTGACATCACCTCATCAAAGTTCAAACCCTGGATATCTATTCCATCCTTGTCCCTTGTATGCCCATATATGGAGATCCCTGATGTACAGTTGTACAAAAACATTTTTCAGTAGAACTGCCGATACAAACAATATGCCCATAAAAGGAGAATAAGAGATAGATACTGACACGCACGGACACATCTCCATATATGGGCATAAAATGAATTGTATGTATGATTTCAGACGTCATAGGACTCACATAACGAGTAACCGAGTAAGCATGTCTGGGGTCTCACAGTACACGGTTGGTTCTACAGACTCCAACTTTTGCACACGGATAACTCAGATTTTTGTCTATGTTCTTAGCTGCTTCCCCTGCCGTTACTGTACTTGCATAATGTACAGTTGTATGAAACAACATTCTTTTTGTAGCCTTTAGGGCGAGGTCACTTTTCGCCCTTAGGCGTCTTACTGGTATTATTGTAATCATTGACCATCAAAACATAGGGTAGACATCACCTATTCTGTGTTATCATGTTTGGTTCAGGAGATATGATACAAAATCATTAAGTTATGGCGGGAAGTAAAATGGCCGCGACAAGATGTTAATACAATGGCTGTATTTCTGAAAATGTTCAGGGCTCCAAACTGTACACATGTACCAAACTTCAGTTATATTTTCACATATCACCTGGACTAGTAGGCCATGCCTCCTGGCAGAGATTTGAGCTCTTCTTAGTGCACATTTCTAGTTTTATCATACTTTTTTTTAATATATTGTCTGGCATTTACTGTGAACATATGGAGAGATTCGCCAGCTCATTTCAAGTGCCATATTGATATGTTGGTGAAGTTCTATGTAGATATCTGTTGCTTTCATTTCTCCATCGTTTTCTTGTTTGATTCATTAACTAACATTGTTCTGTCAGTCTGTCATGCATATTGTTGCCAAAATTTGCACTAGCCTTTATGATACTGTAGCTTTGTTATGTTGTAGCCTTACTGTATATAGAGAAACTTAAGCTCACTGTGTGAAAACATTGTTGATTGTTTTAAGCTACATTGAAATGTACTTTTTTCTTCTACCTTTCAATAAACCAACAATATCTCCAGTACATTGCTTTAAACTTGACTATTAAGATAACAAAGCACTAAGCAGATGGGTTTTATATTGTATTATTCATCACAGACATAATGAGCAAAAAGAAGAAAGCCTTACTTCTGGATCTACATGTACATTAAAAGGATCAGGAGGCCCTACCAACAAATTCACAGTCATAGACAATTTCAAGATGTTACATTGTGTGGTAATGCTAATGTTGTTTTATGTAATGCATTACAAAATTACTTATTGGTTCATTCTGAAACAGTGAAATAATACAGTAGTAATGCTAGGCTAAGCTAATGTAAGACTTAAATTCTCAAAATAGGGACGAAAAACCAAATCACACCTCTCAACTTCTCTGTAAAATCAAGTGGTAGCTCAACTGATGATGTTCAGAAGCTAGAACAAACAGACCCCTTCAAGAGCAATCTCAGTGTGCTTATAGGCACGGAAGCCTTCATCAATAAGACAGGAGGCCTTCTTGTACTTTTTGTGTCAGTTGATAAAAACATTCTACCATTAATCAGACATGTCTGACATGCTCTGTTCACCTATAAATGTTCCAAGCAATGATTCGCTGTTTTCAAAAGCAAAAACAAATGTAATTTTCATCTTCAGAATGCAAAAACTACCAAAATGTATTGATGAATCAAAACTGACAACTGGGCAGGCAACCCAATTTCCAGGAAAATGTGTATTTAGATCTAACTATAAGCAAGCATCCTTGAAGATTCACTGCTTTTTCCCTCCTGGGTCTTTCAGCGTTGGTGAGCTTTGTCACTTTCCAAGGGCTCCACCTAGTGTTCATACAAGTCTAATGCAACCCAAACAGGCATCAGAAGGACCCTAATCTCTTAAGATCAGACTCTCTGATGCATAAGTAACAAGAAATCTTGTGAAATAAAATTTCTCCAACCAATCATTAAGGACGAAGATACATGAAAGAAGATGCTACGCCATCGTCAAAGGAAAAGGAACTGTTCTTTGACGATGGCTAGCCAGATTTGGAAGGACCCAACCATCCAAAGAAAATTCCCCCCTCAGCCCTCAGGTCTCACAGAGCCTAGCCTCGCGTAGCCAGCCTTACTCATCTGCGAAGAGAAAAGCACAGAGCCAGCAGACAGGTAGGGATCAATCAAGTATTTAGGCCTGTACCGTTCTCTTTGCCTGCTTGAGAACAATATGACTTATCTGATTCTGAACATGTCACTTTCTTCCACATCAGATTTTCTGCACTACTCTCCAATGTGCTTTCATCTTTGATGAGGGGTTTCTGCATTGTAACCTAACATCCCGATTCGAATTGACATTCTCAGTCACCTTTGGAGAGAAGAGTTGCTCTTCTGATTTTCCATAAATGCACAAGCATTGCGGTCATGATCATCGAATGAATGTGTCTCTCCCATAGATAGATGGACATGCAGATATCACTTTAGTCACAGTTTCTATTGAAACACGTTTCCCCCCCGAGGTCATCTGGGCCTGCAGAGCATTTTAATATGAGGCTACCACAGGATGTTAATTGCAGTTCACCTGTATGTAAGCATGCACTGTATGTGTATGTAGTGTACAGAATACATTCAACCAGAGGCACTGTATTTTCAGGTGCCTTTGATTTAGCTTTAATAAACAATTTGGAATCACCAGGAGTCAAGAGAGAAGTCTTGCTGAGATCTTTATAATATTTATTTGGGGAGCAGAAAAGTATACATAAAATAAAATTAATTAACAGGTTAATAAATAACTAGAAAAATACTAAACAAAGTTAAAAGTGACAACATAACAGAAAAATGTAAATGATTACATTTAACAATTTAAATGTAACAAGTCACGAGCTCACATGAATTTACACGTGGATATAGTTATTTGATGCACCATTATTCCCTTCCAGAGAACTTTTGAACAAAATAAATGATACTGTATTTTTATGTAACACACACACAGTCAATCAGCTGACACCTGAAATGGCATCTGTCAGAGAGTGTATTACAACACGTATATATGTGGCATGTTGGCATAGTTTGCAACCAGATCTTCAGAAAGACTAATTTGTTAGCCCCATCGCCAGGGTTTAATTAATATTTTGTCACAGTGTACATAAATCTGACATGTGACGCTAATGTGACATTTGACATAACACCTGGTTAAAAAATAAGAAACAACTTAATTTGAGCAACAAACCAAAGTGATCAACATTAAGACAAGGAGCATTAGGTAGCCTAATAAAAAGAAAGGTTTTAGTTAACTGAAGAACCGAAAGCCATGTTAAGATTAATATCGATCGTCATTAGCTAAAATATATATAGTGAAACTTTGATAAATGATGGAATTAGATAAGACACTTCTGGTTCAACCTCCACCACCTTAATCCATCCCTGCAGTCCATGTGCTTTGCATATCAAAATGCAGTTGATGCAATTATGATGCTGTTCTATGGTCTTTAAGGCCATGTTACTGGTCTGAGCAATAGCTGTACTTGATGCAGGTCCATTGATCAGTATTGAGGTCTCCGGCCACCATTTCAGAAACCAGATCACTGTGTAGTATTGATGAATATGCTGTATTGTCTTTTTTCTGTCTGTCTGTCTGTCTGTCTGTCTGTCTGTCTGTCTGTCTGTCTGTCTGTCTGTCTGTCTGTTAGTGTGTTTATATGAGGGAATCGTAACATATAAAGTAGACAAACTGTCTGAGAAACAGTCTAAGATCTATAAGATTAATCACATCTTGCTTTGCCTCCAGCAGCCCTAGTGAACCTTTGTCTCAAGCTTTTCCCGATCCTGTTCCAGTGGGCCTTTTATGTACGAGTGGGTGCTCCTTCACCTATACTGTACTGTACAGTACGCACCACTCCTATTACTTTGACTTTGCTTTCAGTTTAGGGGCAGCTGCAATCGCTGGTACACTTGCTGGTTCATCGTCAGTGGCAGATGATCGTTTGAACTTACTTAACAAACCATCAAACCTGCAACAAAAAAGTGACAACACATTACATCAAACCTTACATACTGCACATGCATGCGTAAGAAAATATTGTGGGGCTCACATACTGTATAAAAGTCTGTCCGTGTTAATTACACTATAAAATGGACTCTTACATTTGAGTCCATTTTGCCACAGACTTAAATTAGCACGTTTTACTGTGTAGCTACTTACTGTGATTATTCTGACCTGAATTTTCAAGTGCAGCTTACTTATTGTCCCTACAGATGCTAGTGCTAAAAATATTCACACAAGGTCAAACTGAATTCTTTCACCAGATCTGAGCTGTAACTTACATATTTGTGATTTTCTTTACGAAGGCCTTTCCCGCTCGGACCATCTTTCTTATCCGTACCTGTGACCAAAACAGTGTTAAATACATTGTTAAACATAAAATAATATAAGACAATATGTTTGAATAACAACTACTCAAATCAACATTTCTCACCTGCTGCTTTTTGTACAGTATAGGCAAGGAGAAAGCAGAAATCACACCTGCAAAACCAAGATAAAGGTAAAATAACCATTGCAACCACATTGGTATAAACCACACATCTTAAATATAAAGAACTCTGGGGGAATTAGAGGTCACACCTATGCTGCACCACCATCCACCCAATATGCCCATATATGAAGATATCTGTATCTGTCAGTCCCTTTTATGCCTGTATATGGAGATTACTGATGTCATCAGTATATGCCCATATATGGCCATGGCCCCTTTTGTACCCATATATGGAGCTCACTGATTTGTTTGGCCTGATGCACCGAGGTTAGACAACACACTCCATAATTGGGCGTTGGGAACTTATACGGTTATGACTGAGTCATAGAGACATGCGTGGCGACGTAGTCCGCCGGTCCTCCCCTAAGCCAATTAATATAAGGAGATGAAAAAGAAACAGAGTATGCTCTGAGGTGTTACTGTGTATTGGATTGGTTGTCAACAGCTCACCCATAATCACCAGTGTCAGTCCGTTGGTTTGAACCCCCACATAGGTCAGCAAATACAGGAGCACAGCAAACTGACAAGCAGAGCAGAAAAACCTTCACTCAACTTCTCCTGTAACATACAGTGGCTATATAACTATAATGTATGGAGGCTTCCAACTTAGTTCTGCTTGAATCCTATTTCAAGTAGGCCTATTTGAAAATAGACGATCTTTAAGCTCACAACAAATTACAATGCCACTTGTTGTGAACTTGTATCTTGTATATCAGCTTTTTTTTATGAAACTTTAATTTCTGAAGAAAATGTTTTTGTTATAAATCTTTTGAAAGATTTTTGAAATTCTTACTTCTAAAAAAAAAAGTTACCCCATTTTGCGACCCAAAATGGTCCACAAGTACAACCCTATTCTAGGCTATACAGGTAAATTACAGATATCTTCTCCTAAAGCTGTTGACACATCAGTGAGAAGTATAGATCACCTAAAATACCCCAATACTCAGAGTGCTAGCTATCCATCTACATCATTTTGGTGTTATTTGCAGAGGTTTGGAGATAGAGTTGGCACGAGTACTTAAATTAAAAATAAACTCAGACAAACGAGGTCTGTGGATTATTTTTAGTAGGCTATAGCCTAGCCAAGTCATGATTTCTTTTCAAAAGTACATTTTGGCGCTTTGAGCTGCACAAACAAAATGCTGTTAACTCATTGAATGCCCTTTTCAAGATGGCCGCCAAGTACCAGGATGCCACGTTCCTAAATTTCTAGTGCACGGATCAATTTTTAGTGCACGGATCGTGCACGCCCATGCACCATATATGCACCATATGTGTAGTACTTTTTAACAGCTTTCAAACAAAAAAATCCGCTTGGAAATCCGTTCAGGCATTCTTGAGATAGAAGCCTTCAAAGTCAGACAAAACAAACACTGCCACCTTCCTAAATATCTAGTGCACGGATCAATTTTTAGTGCACGGATCGTGCACGCCCATGCCTAGATCATGCACCATATGTGTAGTACTTTTTAACAGCTTTCAAACAAAAAAATCCGCTTGGAAATCCGTTCAGGCATTCATGAGATACAAGCCTTCAAAGTCAGACAAAACAGCCATTTTTGACATTTTGAAAGATGTGTTTGTTATGGGGCTAAACATGCAATTTCGCAATTGCGATCATGCCTAATACATTTGAGGCATTTTTAGAAATTTTTTTATAAAAAAAGTTTTTGAATTTTTTTTTTTTTCAAAATGGCTTCCAACTCGGGAAACTCGGGCTGTGGCAGCCTGGGAGTACTGTAATAACTCGTGAAACTTGTGCCTTGGCAGTCAATGAGTTAAGCTCCTTTTTATTTAGGTGATGGCAGAAATCCGCAGATCTTAGCAAATCACACTGAAATCTGGATGGACAGCACTGTGGGTAAGTATGGGATTAGATTCATGCCAATAGTCCAAACCTTGAAAGTAGTATTTCAAGACTGTAAAATGTTTTTGAATCTCTGAAAAAAAAGATTGAATCTCTGAAAAATATTTTTGAGTCTCTGAAAAATGATTTTGAAACTCTGTACAATGTCTTGGCAGAATTTCTTCAGAGATACAACACATTTTTTCAGAGATTCAAATCGGTTTTCAGAGTTTCGCCAACACATTTTCAGAGTGTCAACTTCATCAGAAACACAGTTTCAGAATATGCATTTTGGCACTTTTCTCCCTCTGTGTTTCATGTTTGAAACCTTGTAAACTCCTAAGGTTTCAAAACCTTGAGAGTTATTTTCAATCTCTGAAAATATTTTTTGCAAGACTGAAAAATGATTTAGAAACTGAAAAAATGTGTTGTATCTCTGAAGAAATTCTTCCAAGACATTGTGCAGTGTTTCACTTTTTTTTTTTTTCAGGTATTATTTTCTGAGATCTTATTTTTACAGATTCAAATAATTTTTTTTCGGTTTCAGATTATTATTATTTTTTTGTGCTTCTTACTTTTTCAGTTTCAACATGAAAAGTTTCAAGTCTCAAGTTTCAAGGTCCAGTTCTGGCAGTGTTTATGGCAACCATGCAGGGTTGCCATGTTTGCTCTTACTTTTTCAGTTTCAACTTGAAAAGTTTCAGAGTCTCAAATCTCAAAGTGCACTTCTGGCAGTGTTGGCATGGCAACCAGCTAGGGTTGCCATGTTTGCTAGAAGTGAGTTCTCTGGGCTTTCCTATCCATAAGTTTAGCTAAATCCATCACCAGTCCCTGTCCCTATGGAAGAGATATACATGTTCTATAGATCTATGGAGTCATCATATGTTTTACAGATCTACAGGCCCATCCCCATGTTCTATAGATCCATGTTTCTAAGGTCCCATCCATATGTTTCACAGATCTATGGGCTCATTCCTAGGCCCATCCCTATATCCTACAGATCTACAGATTTACTAATACATTCTATAGAGTCTTCCCTATGTTTTACATATGTTTTACAGATCTACAGGCCCAACACCATGTTCTATAGATCTATGGAGTCATCATATGTTTTACAGATACAGGCCCATCCTTATGTTCTATAGATATATTGAGTCATCCATGTTTTCAGATCTACAGGGCCATCCCCATGTTCTATAGATCTATGGAGTCATCTTTTTGTTTTCAGATCTACATGCCCATCCCCATGTTCTATAGATATATGGAGTCATCCATATGTTTTCAGATCTACAGATCCATCCCCATGTTCTATAGGGCCAATCCATGTTTCTAAGGTCCCATCCATATGTTTTTTAGATCTATGAGCTCATTCCAAGGCCCATCCCTATATGCTACAGATCTACAAATGTACCCATACATTCTTTAGATCTATGGAGTCATCCATATGTTTTCAGATCTAAAGGCCCATCCCCATGTTCTATAGATCTATGGAGTGTAATAAGTGCAATAGTGTAATAAGTGTAATAGTGTAATAGGTGTAAAAGTGTAATAGTGTAATAGGGCAATAAGTGTAATAGTGCATTAAGTGTAATAGTGTAATAAGTGTAATAGGTGACAAATGTAATAGTGTAATAAGTGTAATAGCGTAATAGTGTAATTGCGACCGTCAGGTCGCATTTACTATCAAAACCTCCACCGCCTGTCTATCCGTCAGTGTGTCTGTCACGTCACGTCACACTTTTGCCCTGCTCATATCTCCGCAACCGTTGCCCCGATCCATGCCAAATTTTGCACACACACTCCTTGCCTGCCAAACCACAACCTCCACCAATTCTCACATGGCCCTCTTCTAGCGCCACCATGAGGTCGATTCTTGCAAAACACATTTTTGGACACTGCTCCTACAATTTTTGCCCTAAAATCACACAAATCGGTACACAGTAAGTCTACACTCATCTCATCAACATGGATCTGTCCCATTTAGCGCCACCTTCAGGCCATTTTTTAAAACACATTTTTGGACATTACTCCTACAGATTTTGACCTAAAATCACGCAAATCGCTACACAGTATGTTTACACTCATGTCATCAACATGGATCTGTCCCATATAGCGCCACCATCAGGCCGATTTATTCAAACACATTTTTGGACACTGCTCCTACAAATTTTGCCCTAAAATCACGCAAATCGCTACACAGTATGTCTATACTCATGTCATCAACATGGATCTGTCCCATATAGCGCCACCATCAGGCAGATTTTTTCAAACACATTTTTGGACACTGCTCCTACACATTTTGGCCTAAAATCACGCTGCGACCTGACGGTCGCTTATCTCCCGATTAGGGAGTCTTACTGGTAGGTGTAAAAGTGTAATAGTGTAATAGGGCAATAAGTGTAATAGTGTAATAAGTGTAATAGTGTAATTATTAAAGCTGCTATTACACTTATTACACTATTACGCTTATTACACTATTACGCTTATTACACTATTAAACTTTTATACAATTACACTATTACACTTATTACACTATTACACTTATTACACTATTACACTTATTGCCCTATTACACTATTACACTTATTACACTATTACACTATTACACTATTACACTTATGACACTATTACATTATTACACGTATTCCACTATTACACGTATTGCCCTATTACACTATTACACTTATTACACTATTACACTATTACACTTATTACACAATTACATTTGTTACACATATTACACTATTACACTTATTACACTATTACACTTATTACACTATTACACTTATTACACTTTTACATTTGTTACACTATTACACTTATTACACTATTACACTTATTACATTATTACATTGTTACACTTATTGCGCTATTACACTATTACACTTATTACACTATTACACTTATTGCCCTATTACACTATTACACTTTTACACCTACCAGTAAGACTCCCTAATCGGGAGATAAGCGACCGTCAGGTCGCAGCGTGATTTTAGGCCAAAATGTGTAGGAGCAGTGTCCAAAAATGTGTTTGAAAAAATCTGCCTGATGGTGGCGCTATATGGGACAGATCCATGTTGATGACATGCACCCAAAAAAATAATCTCTCAGTTGAACACATTTTAAATGTGTGAAACTTTTCCACCCATTTTATATGAGTAAATTTATATATGGGATATATGTAGTCCCAAGTCAAATCTACATTCAATGCAATGCATGTTGTTCAATTAGTCCAACTCATTTTCATTAACTTAAGCCAAGTTAATTATATGAACTTAATTAATTTACGTTTGTCCAACTCAAACAAATGTTAACGTAAATGTGTTGGTTCAACTCATTTTTATGGAATTAAGCTAAGATAAATAAAATACTTTTACATTTACATAAGAAGAGTTCGGTTTCAGGTTTTCTTCTGGATGATTTGTTTCAAGTTTTACAATATCAACATACAGATGCATAATGGATATATGCAATAGCAGTGATTATTGAATAATCAGAACATTTAAGAGAAAACCAACGCAATAACCTCAAAGTTACCATGAGTTCTTCTCTTTTAGCCTAGCATGGGGAGGGAGCTCAAGCTTAAACTAGCAGCCTAGCAGTTAGGGTTAGGGTTTAGGCTCAAATACTGACAAATCAAATTCTGACATATGACAGTCATCTTGCCAAGGCAGACACATTGATATGATACATTTAGCATTTTTAGCTCCCGAAAGCTTAAACATTTCCCTGAAAACCTAGAAAAATGCTGTTCCCAGCATGCTTTGCATAACATGTGACCAACTTATTTGACCAATCAAGGGAAAGGGCTGGAGTCACTTCTCAGATCTGTAAAATGTACTTAATAAAATTGAGTTGGATTCAAACAATATTCTCAGAATGATTTCAGCCTTAAAAACTACTCAATAAAATTGGTGAGAGGCGTGGTTTATGGGACTCTGGGAGTTTTCATTGGAACTCATTTTCAATGTGTTTTTAAATTCCATTACTAAGATTTGAGTTACATGAATGTAATATAAATGCATAATGTTAAATGAATAGATTTTGTATAAGCACTATTAATTACATTTGAGTTGGAACAATTTAATAAAAATGCATATATTGTAAATGTATATATTTAAGGTAAGCACGATTAATATTTGTTCAGTTACATCAATTCAATACATTTGCATATATTATAATTAAATACATTTAAATAAAGCCAACATAATGTAAATGTATCACATCTGGCACTATTAATAATATTTGAGTTATATCAATTAAATGTATATGCTTATGCCTTGAAGTGAAGTAATTAAATAAAGCAAACATAATTTATATGTGTCACATTTATAGGGGGGTTGAATCAGTTTTTTGGGTGTGAGTATAGACATACTGTGTAGCGATTTGCGTGATTTTAGGGCAAAATCTGTAGGAGTAGTGTCCATAAATGTGTTTTAAAAAATCGGCCTGAAGGTGGCGCTAAATGGGACAGATCCATGTTGATGACATGAGTGTAAACATACTGTGTAGCGATTTGCGTGATTTTAGGTCAAAATCTGTAGGAGTAATGTCCGAAAATGTGTTTTAAAAAATGGCCTGAAGGTGGCGCTAAATGGGACAGATCCATGTTGATGAGATGAGTGTAGACTTACTGTGTACCGATTTGCGTGATTTTAGGGCAAAAATTGTAGGAGCAGTGTCCAAAAATGTGTTTTGCAAGAATCGGCCTCATGGTGGCGCTAGAAGAGGGCCATGTGAGAATTGGTGGAGGTTGTGGTTTGGCAGGCAAGGAGTGTGTGTGCAAAATTTGGATCGGGGGCAACGGTTGCGGAGATATGAGCAGGGCAAAAGTGTGACGTGACGTGACAGACACACTGACGGACAGACAGGCGGTGGAGGTTTTGATAGTAAATGCGACCTGACGGTCGCAATTACACTATTACGCTATTACACTTATTACACTATTACATTTGTCACCTATTACACTATTACACTATTACACTTAATGCCTGTAGATCTGTAAAACATATGATGACTCCATAGATCTATAGAACAGGGGTCTTCAACGTTTTCAGGCCGGGGACCCCCAAACTGATGGGGAGATGGAGCAGGGACCCCCTACCACCTCGTAGGGTGGGGGGGTCGGGGCTACGACATATTTTTTTATTTTAAACATGTACAAGTTACAGCGAGCAGGGTGGGCCGTACCACTACCATTTCTAAACATACTACTTATTAACTGAGAACCAATGTCAATAATATCAACAATCTGTCAATTGCATAGTAATCATGTATTCAAGCTATTCAAAATGGATAGAATCATGATTTATAAAAAAAAAAAGAAGAAAAAAAAACATTTTTTGAAATCTTTTTTTTTTTTAAGCAATAATTTCGCGGACCCCCTGCAGTACCTCCGCGGACCCCCTAGGGGTCGCGGACCCCCTGTTGAAGACACCTGCTATAGAACATGTATATCTCTTCCATAGGGACAGGGACTGGTGATGGATTTAGCTAAACTTATGGATAGGAAAGCCCAGAGAACTCACTTCTAGCAAACATGGCAACCCTAGCTGGTTGCCATGCCAACACTGCCAGAAGTGCACTTTGAGATTTGAGACTCTGAAACTTTTCAAGTTGAAACTGAAAAAGTAAGAGCAAACATGGCAACCCTGCATGGTTGCCATAAACACTGCCAGAACTGCACCTTGAAACTTGAGACTTGAAACTTTTCATGTTGAAACTGAAAAAGTAAGAAGCGCAACAAAATAATAATAATCTGAAACCGAAAAAAAATTATTTGAATCTGTAAAAATAAGATCTGAGAAAATAATACCTGAAAAAAAAAAAGTGAAACTCTGAAAATATGTTGGCGAAACACTGCACAATGTCTTGGAAGAATTTCTTCAGAGATACAACACATTTTTTCAGTTTCAAAATCATTTTTCAGTCTTGCAAAAAATATTTTCAGAGATTGAAAATAACTCTCAAGGTTTTGAAACCTTAGGAGTTTACAAGGTTTCAAACATGAAACACAGAGGGAGAAAAGTGCCAAAATGCATATTCTGAAACTGTGTTTCTGATGAAGTTGACACTCTGAAAATGTGTTGGCGAAACTCTGAAAAGTGATTTGAATCTCTGAAGAAATGTGTTGTATCTCTGAAGAAATTCTGCCAAGACATTGTACAGAGTTTCGAAATCATTTTTCAGAGACTCAAAAATATTTTTCAGAGATTAATTTTTTTTTTTCAGAGATTCAAAAACATTTTACAGTCTTGAAATACTACTTTCAAGGTTTGGACTATTGGCATGAATCTAATCCCATAGGTAAGAGGAAAATACTATTATGTTTTTGTATTTTGAATGAACTTCCCCTTTAAACACAACTCTTCCACTATCTTCGATTAATGCTACGCCTACTGAAAGCAGCAAAGGTGTTCGGCGGGAACATTTGAACATCGTGTGAGCCAAGCGTCTCTCCAGACAGACAACTCAACAGACCTTGAAAGACTCCACCATGCTGCTGATGAAGAGCAGGTGTTTGAGCTCGGTGTACGCGAAGGCAATCAGAAGCACAATCTCCTCCACCATCTTCACCGTCTGTCCGTCTGTCAGAGTTTTGTCTTCATCCAGGTAGGATCTGAGCACACACACACACACACACACACACACACACACACACACACACACACACACACACACTTATATTTTTAGGCTAAATGCGTACTTATTTTAAGAGGTTAATTTACACAAATACACTGAAATTCTAGTGATGGGGCAGCATTGGCTCAGCAGGTAGATTGGCAGTTTGGTTAACATTAGGCAATCCCTGGCCCCTCCTGTCTTCGAACCCTGCCTGCTCCTGGTGAACAGGTTGATGCCTTGCTTGGTTGCCATCGGTGTGTGCGTGCGTGCGTGCGTGCGTGCGTGCGTGCGTGCGTGAATGGGTGAATTTAACACACATAAAGTGCTTTAGAATAAAATGCACTATAGAAATGCAGACCATTACATAAAGCAGTGGTTTTCAACCTTTTTCATATCAAGGCCCACTAGTTATTTAGCATTATTTTGAGCCACGGACCACCATTTGATGAGATTTAGCCGCTCAGACTTAAAACCTAGAATATTTTGTTATCGTTGGATAAGACAATTCCTTGCTGTATTGATGTTTGTACCATAGTTGTGATAACAGGCAAACATTGTTCAAAATACAAATTCTTCTACATTCTCTAATTGTGTAGACTTCTCGTAAATTAAGTAATACAGATGTTTAATAATAATTTAACTCTTAGAGTGTGACATGAAAACAAATGGACCCGTAAGCGTCCATCTGGTTTCATTTTACACTCTCAAGATCTATAAGGATCCATTTGGTTACCAACACTCCATCATGTATTGGGACCGGACTGGTTGAAAACCACTGCCATACAGTTAGGGCTGTCGCGATTATGACATTTTACATGACGACTAATTGTCACTCAAATAATTGCGATTAACGATTTAATTGTGTTTTTGTCGTTAACAATTACATTTCTGTTCGGCTTTTAGGCTTTGAAGTTGCACATGGCAACTTTATACTTAAAAAATAACATTGATAGTGGAAATAGCCGATCTACAAGCTCACAACGCGTCGCGGTGCGACGCGTTGTGAGCTTGAAGATCTGCTATTTCAACTATTTCTGAAAATGTTTGTCAATATATGAACATTTTTCAACATTCACGATTATGACGATTATGACAAAATATTTGCGATTATGTCAAATAATTTACGATTAGACAATTATGTAATAATTGTGACAGCCCTACATACAGTATGGCTATTTTATAGTGGAGGCAGTTTGTGCTCTGCACTGCACTGCAGTGTACTCACTGGAAGGGATGCACGCAGTCAGGGTTCCAGTGCAGCAGCTCCAGGAGTTTATAGTAGAGGCGAAGTTGGACGGTTATACAAATGATGCCCAGGCAGAGGTAAGAGACCACAGCGACAGCGCTGATCTGGAACAGGCAGGCCAGGCCCACCACCAGGCCCGTGAACAGCACTCCAGTCTTCCTGACATTCCGCCAGTAAATTAGATCCACAAGAGCTAAGAAGGACAGAGTGAGAAATTGATGTGTTAGAAACAATGTGGTCTCTTGGTTGGTTGTCTGTATAGACCAGGGTTCCCCAATAGGCGGCCCGCGGGCCGTACTGTCTGGCCCACACCAACCTCAGTAATAATGGTGGTATAAGAGCAGCAACAACACTAGTATATTGTCGTTGTCGGGTGGAAATCTCGTATCTCCAAATTTGTACGTTCTTTCGCAAATCATACAAGGCCGTCGCACAAAAGTAGTGAAAACAGCGGTGCGAGGCGTTGTCTTGTGTGCTTGTAGATCGGCTGTTTTCACTAGTTTAAATCATTTTTAAAATGATAAATTCAATGTTGTATGTTTTGGACATACAAGATTTTCACCCGACAACGACGAAAACTGTCGCTGTAGTAGCGAGAACGCCACCGTCGCCCCCTGCAATGTTGTGGCCCTCGGCTTGGTACCCTAGACATAATTCGGCCCTTGGGGAAAACTAATTGGGGAACCCTGGTATAGACTGAGAAAGGAATGTGAGACCCAGAGACAAGCTTTTGCCCTTTTACAATTACATTAGTTTTTCGGGAGAATAAACTAGAAAGGTGCAATTGTGGGAAATTGAAAGTGTGGTTGCACTGACGCGAGTCGCGGGGAATCCACTGGGATATGAATTCCGTCTTGCTATTTATTTATATTATATATTGTGATGTCAAGTGAAGCATGACCAATCCTGTCTGATTGGACAGTATATTGTCCAAGATATCTTACAACCAGGATAACATCAGTCAAAAGGTTAACAAAAAGCAGGTTCACATTGCTGGCAAAAGATTCTCGGACAGAGAACAATAGTGTGTTGCCTATAGCAGCCAACCACACTAACTACAATGGGAAAACTGCAGGTACGTGGAGATTCCCAGAGATGCATGTCCACAGATATGCCAGTTTATATCACAACTTAACATGCCCTACACCACAACTACTCAATTACACTTTACTCAGAAGTTTTCCATTTTGCAACTGTGTGCATTGTATTATTTATTTATTTTCAAGAAAGGTGTTCCAGCAGTCTCTTGAATAAGACCAGTGTCATGCGTAAGGTAACTCACACACACTCACACCTTCTGCGCCCCTTCAGATTTACATTTAAAGTTTCAAATGAGTACCCTGGCTGCAACATATTAGAAACGTATACTGTAAGCCAAGGGGTTCTCAAACCTTTTTAGGCTGTGACCCCCAAAATAAACATATTTGAACTGGGGACCCCCACCCTGACAAGCATTTGGAATTGTAGGTATAACATTTAATGTGACTCGGTTCCACAGATAAATATTGTGAAAATAGCCGATCTACATGCTCAAGTTGTGATTATGTAGATCGGCTATTTTCGCAATGTTTGCCTCTTGCTTAATTAATATTTGACAGTTTGGCCAGTTTGGTATTAAAATTGTCACTTTATACAGTAAATGTGCAGATACCCTATATACACTTACAGTATACTATGTGTTGGTTTGTTTACCGTTGAGTGAGAAAAGAATTACATTAAGCTAATCATCTGGGTACCCCACAAAATAATTTGGGGTCCCCACTTGGGGTACCGAGCCCAAGTTTGAGAACCACTGCTGTAAGGTATAGTCCCACATATACACAGAAAACATGGTTTCAAGGCACACACACGCACGCACGCACGCACGCACGCACGCACGCACGCACGCACGCACGCACGCACGCACGCACGCACGCACGCACACACACACACACACACACACACACACACACACACACACACACACACACACACACACACACACACACACACACACAATATTGTTAGGGGGGGCAGGGGGTAATTGGCCAGCCCATCTGGTCTTTGATTAATATTTTTTTCCCTCTATTAATACATTGATTAAGATTAATCTATGGGCTTACTTTTCATACAGATGTGTTAGCATAGAAGTGGCATTAATGTGAATAGATTGTCTGTTTAGAAGCCTGTCAGGTATAATAAGCTGTTAATAAGGTGACATCAGGCACAGAGTTCTCTCTCAGAGTTGATCTTCCACACAGCTTGACCAACTCTGCAGGAGTACACTGTACACACAAGCTGTGACACTGACACACTCACTTATAGGTGGAAATATCTTACATTGTTTGTTTAGCCTACTTGGCTGTCTGCTAGTTAATTGTTTTATTGGCTTAAGTCCTTAGTTTGCAGACAGAGCCTAGAGTTGTTTTTGCCATAGAGAATTGACTGGTGTTAAACTCAAACCACCTTTTATTTTGTGTTATTTCACACACAAACTTCGGCCTGTTCTCCTCTGTAATACCATATCCTCAACCCAGTTGCCCTCTGGTACAAAGAATTATTTGACCAGTAGATCATTTCCATAGTGTACCAACTGTGAAGCTAAATGGTATCCATACCTTAGTGGTGTAATGGTGATTATTATTATTTTCAGGGGAATGGTAGGCTATTTGAATTCTGTCACATTTACACACATGTATGTAGACACTAACCGTAAACCTGTTATGCAAAATACTGTGGGAACGCTGTGTTGTCCCGTGGTTATGTAGCGACCAAAACACCCCTGTCCATACCATTACAAAGAGGTTGCATGAGTTTTGTTTTCTACTTTTATTTTCTCTCATCTCAAAATCTTGCCCAGTTTATCTCCAGACCTAACCCTATACCCAAACCATAATCGAATTCTCACCCTAATGCCCTTTTCCCTAATTGGGTCTAGAGAAGGTGGCCCTTAAACAGCCTTATCTATGGTGTCCGATTGTGTAGCGTGTGGGGGTATATTAAGTTCACAAGACTGCTAAAGCACAGATTACAAACCCTAACCCAAACACACATGTAAATAAACACATACCCTAAACATTCATCTAGAATAGTTCCTGAATAGTGCTTAGCCAACCCACAATGCTCAGTGACAGGATCAAGTTGGATCAAATATCAAACAGAGACATTAGTCTCATCAGCCAAATTGAAACACAGAGTGAAAGGTTATGTAATATGTACAGTACTGCACTCTCTGCAATACTGTACCGCAACACATGTTCTCAGTTACTCAGCGAATCGAATCCTCTATTTACTAACCAAAAGACCACATATGCAACATTAGCCAGGCTCTACATTTGAATGGTCAATATTCAGAAAAGACCTGCCTCTATGAGTAAAGATAATCAAATCAAATAAACAGCTCATCTTCCACTCTTCACCACTCCTAGACAGCTGGCATACGTCAGTGTCTGTTGTGATCCATTTAACCCAAAGCTGTCACGGTCCATACTCTTACCTTTGATGGCCATTTCAGCAGTGATCCTTCTACTCTTCTTTCTCTTCTAGTTCCTTGTCGTGCCGCTTTGCTGGAGGCCCCACCAAGCTTTTTTTTAGCCACCAGTGCACAGTCAGCAATATATGGCCTGGCTGGCCTAATTTTATCCTGTATTGGATACCCCCTGTTTGAATTCACACACATGCAAATACACACCCTCAGGGAGGGAGAGGGAGAGACAGAGAGAGAAGGGGAGAGTGGGGGCGTCGGGGGGGAATTTGAGACATCAGCATGTGCTCAACTGAAGACAGTCTCTTAGTTCGGAGAGACTTACAGTATGTTTACTTAGCCAGTACTGGCCAAGTGTACTTACTGTAATGTCCTCACACAACCTTGTTGTTGTTCGCCAAGCTGGATTCAGTCCCGATGGATTTAATTGCAAATTTACAATATAAGCATCTAACGAACACTCTTATCCCGAGTGCCAACTATTTGTCACACCACCAAGTTTACGTTATGTAAAACAGGGGGGGGAAATTATTTTGCGTATACAAGTTACCCCAAAGATTGCAGGTACATATGAATCCTCCTGTCGTTAGAGATGGTCTGGGAGGATGTTGTAGGTGATAAACCCCTTTTTCTTCATTTAGCCCAAGACCAAACATGGCACACTCTGTCCACTCTGGTTAAGACTCAGATCTCCAACCATGGCACACTCTGTGCACTCTCTGATTAAGAGCTCCTGTGGCTGCTCCACATGGTCAGACAGCAGGCAGATGTCATCCGCATAGTTCAGGTCCGGTACCACTGTTTCCCAGATTTGTATGGGTCACGAGTGAATAAATATACCTTTATTTTGTTATTTTCCTATACATTTTGTTATACATCAAAACATACAAAATAGGGGTGTCGGTTGTGCTCAGTGTAGCCTGGCAGCGTGTCGCTGGTTTGAGTCCCGATCCTGGACGGCTTTGGTGTGTGTCGCTCCCCAGCTCTCTCTCCCCATTTCCTGTCAGTCTACTGTCCTATCAATAAAGGCATAAAAGCCCCAAAACATATCTTAAAAAAACATTTAAAATAATAAGGGTAATAATAATAATAATAATAAGGGTAATAATAATAAAGACATTTTGTCATGAATTGGAAACAAATGCATTGTTTTTCAAAATGTCATACTTTTGTTTTAAATCAAGATGAAAGAAATTCCATAAATTAGAAAAGATGTTCAAAGATCGAGAATCCCCAAGCTCTTGGTGTGTTAGGAGCTTGTAGATCTTAATTTTTCACTAGTTTGGGTCCTGGGGAGACCTCCTAGGGGTAATAGTGAGGCAGAGTTCCTGCTCCTGTCCATTGATGGCCTGCCTAGAAGTGCTTACTCCAGAACTATACTGAAGAGAAAAGGGCTAATAAATGTGTCCCCTTGCGAATGTGTCTCCTTGCATCACCCATGCCAGGATGTCAAACCCCCCGTAGTTGCCATCTGGGGTCACCACCTTCTCCCTCATGTGGGGGTCAATGGTGCAGCATATCGTGTTCAGTATGTGGTTGTACATTTGTACACCTGTGTGTGTGTGTGTGTGTGTGTGTGTGTGTGTGTGTGTGTGTGTGTGTGTGTGTGTGTGTGTGTGTGTGTGTGTGTGTGTGTGTGTGTGTGTGTGTGTGTGTGTGTGTGTGTGTGTGAGTACCGCCTGACCGATCAACTTCAAAATTGACCCGTGTATTGTAGAGAATCTGAATACATAACTCCCTCCCTCCCTCCCAACACGCACTACCCAGCTCGGATTTTAAGCCATGATGATCATCTGTGGGCCAAGAAAAAACCTGTAGACAACAGGGGAGGGGCCCACATATTTGATTTTTAATTAACGTATATTAATAGTAAATTGTCAACGACCACACGGCCCAGTTGCCCCACGGGCCCCTGGCAACGGCCCCACCGGCCCAATGGTTAATCCAGCCTGAGACCACTTTACTACCTGTCAGGAACTCAGGGCACAGCTCTCTCAGTGTTTTGAAGTGTTTTTTTCTCCTATTTCTAATATACTAGCCTTGGAGAAAAAAAAAGTAAATGTTAAAAAAAAATACATGTCAAGAGAGACTGAGACCATACCTGCCAACCTCAGCCCGTCAGAAAACAGGAGATTTCTTGGGGGAGGGTGGGGGGGTCATGACTGCAAAAAGTAGACGCACAGAAATTGTTTTTATGACTTAAGCAATGTAAGACCCATCTATAATAATAATGCAGTCATGACTTAAATGAATATCTGTGTATGACGGCATGCAATGGCCCCACCCTTTAAGGGGGGTCTGGGGGTCCTCCCCCAGAAAAAAATTAACATAGATGTAATTTCCAGTGTTCTAGTGAATTTTGGGAGTTTGACACCTCCAGGAGAAATTCCCACAATTTGTTTGTTGTTCGTCTAATAAGAAAAAAGACAATAAGGTTTCAAGCAGCAAGTAGCTTAATGAGTTAGGATACTGAGCTAATGATACAGAGTTCAAATCTGGCCATGGTCGAGGCAGGGTCTGCTTGGGTGTGTGGGCAATGCATGCAACATCAAACAGATATTCACTTAAGTAATGACTTAAAGATGAGAAGTCAAGATGTCCATTTGGCATTTTAAAGCTGAAATTGTTCCCACGCTAAAGCAAGCCTGATAAAAGTATCAAACATGTAAAAAAAATGTAACAGAACACAGAGAAATATATTTCTGTTAAGAAGTTTTGGGGGGAACCCCAGACCCTCGTTGTGGAGTTCCGTGCACCCCCACCGACCCAAAAATGTATGTCCCAAAATCAAGGCGAAAAAAATGGAAAAAAGTGAGTCCCATCAAGGTGAAACACCGGGAGAAAAGTGAGTCCCAAAATCCCCAGAAATCCACCAAAAAGTGAGTCCCAAAATCAAGGCGAAACACCTGGAAAAAAGTGAGTCCCATCCAGGCGAAACACCCGGAGAAAAGTGAGTCCCAAATTCCTGCAAAAAGTGAGTCCCAAAATCAAGGCGAAACACCTGGAAAAAGTTGAGTCCCATCAAGACGAAACACCCAGAGAAAAGTTAGTCCCATCAAGGCGAAACACCTGGAAAAAAGTGAGTCCCACCAAGACGAAACACCCGGAGAAAAGTGAGTCCCATCAAGGCGAAACACCCGGAGAAAATTGAGTCCCATCAAGGCGAAACACCCGGAGAAAAGAAAAAACTCATGCTGGACTCTCAGTTCAGAGGATCCATGTTCTAATCCGATTCCTACTAGGAATAAAGTTAATACCTCTGATGAGAGATGGTTTACTCTAGTAGTCTAAAGATCAGCCTCTCAGTGCTGAGGTCTCATTTTCAAATCCGAGTTCTCGTACAGATCATTGTTGTTACTTTTCAAGGTTAAAATACAAAAGAAGTATTCAAAAGCACCAGGTGAAGTCTGCTGTGGGAGATGGTGTAGTGGTTAAAACATCTGTCTTCAAATCCAGAGGTCACATGTTCAAATCCATTCCTGTAGTGCTTTGACCTTTTCAAGGCTAAAATAGAAGAGAACAACTCAAAAGCACCAGGAGATACCTGTTGAGGGCCCAAAGGTGCCGTGGCTCAATGGTATGGTCGCTTGATCGGTTGTCCCTGCTTCAGGCAGGTTTCAGACAGGTTCAAGTCCCATGCCCACGGTACACGGAGGACCATCGTGGAGGGGTGTCCCTCCCCCTGTTTCCTGAGAGCTAAAGGTGGGGGGTTATATCTGAAAGAACTCTGTCGAACAAAAATTTTACAGAAAAAATTCCTACCTACATGCTTTTTGACCACTGGAAGAATTTGAGGAAAAAATTACAATTTTATCCTTAAAAACGTCAATGCAGTCCAGAGCAGGACTGTAGGTTGAGTGGGATTTGAACATGGAACCTCTTGACTGAGAGTCTAAGCTTTAGACCATTGGGCCATCTCTCACTGTAAATGCATTTTGGTGCTTTTGAGTATGAAGTTGTATTTTAACATTGAAAAGATCCATGTAATATAGCAGCAATTAGTAGGGTGACTGGGATGTGAACACAGAACCTCTGCACCTGAAGTCTAACATTGACAAGATCCATGTAATATAGCAGCAATTAGTAGGGTGACTGGGATTTGAACACAGAACCTCTGCACCTGAAGTCTGATATTTAGACCACTACACCATCTCCAACCAAAAAATATCAGGTGCTTTTGAGTAATTATTTTGTACTTTACACATTAAAATGTCAAAGTAAAACAGCAATGTAGGAGGATTGAGATTTGTACATGGAACATCAGCAATGAGAGTCTGATCTTAAGACCACTACTCCATCTCTCACTAACTTTTGAGTGCTCTTGAGTAATTCTTTTGTATTTGAACCCTGAAAAGGTCCAAGTAAAAGAGCAGTGACCTATGGGAGGACTGGGATTTGAACATGGCTGCTCTGAACTGAGAGACCAATCATCAGTCCACTAGACCATATGCAGGGTTAGCAACGTTGGAATGTCAGAACCGATACGATTTCTATTTCTATTTTCTTTTAAGGGGGTAGGGGGGAGATTCCCTAAACGGGGTCTGAGGGTCCTCCCCCAAGAACTTAATCTTAACATATATATATGTCACGGTTTGTTAGAGAAACAGTACGGTCGAGAAACGGAGCACTCATGGTGCGGCACGGGGCGGAACAAGCGGTCGCCACAACAACGTCCTCCAGGCGGAGCCGCTCGATTGTCCACGACATTGCAAGCGGCGCGAAGGCCAGCGGACCTTGGTCCTGCTCTTCGCCCCCGAGCGCCGCAGGCGCGAGTGGCCGCGAAGCGGCCGCGCGAGTTACGAAGCCGTGGTGAATGCAATCGTTATATTTATCGGCCTGGGCAAGCCCACGATAAACGCTCATAGTAAGCTAATGGCTAAGCTAATGGCTAAGCTAATGGCTAAACACCGCCGAGCTAGGCTAGTAAATAAAGAAAGAGAGTCGCAAACGAGTGACGTCAGCGCCTGCACTAGTGAATGGCTGTCGTCGCCATCTGGTGGTGATTAGTGTGTGGTGAACGACAAAACAAGCGCTCTTACAATGAACGTCCTGAGTTACCCAAACATACTGTAACATATATATTTTCCTGTGTTTTAATGAATTTTACACTTATGATTCACCATGCAACTTCTTGCAATAAAACTGTTCCAAGGTCAGCCGCACCAATGCAACTCTTTGCAACTGCCATAATGGTTGCATGATGTTGCAAATCATTAGTGTCAGGGCATAACGTGGAGCACTGCTGTGCTGTTCTGGACAACTAATACATATTTAAACGTAGCCTACTGGCTTCTGGTTTCATCTCTAAAGTTAGTCCCATCAAGGCGAAACACCCGGAGAATAGTGAGTCCCATCAAGGCAAAACCTGGCGAAACACCCGGAGGGAAAAAAAAATCATGTAAATAAGGTCCAAGTCAGTGTCCAAGTCACCCTAACCCTAACCCTAACCCTAACCTCTAGAAGGCCAATCTGTCTGTAATCGAGAGATTCTAGGCTGACTTGGACCTCATTTGCATGAGTTTTTTTTTCCCTCCGGGTGTTTCGCCTTGATGGGACTCACTTTTTTCAGGTGTTTCGCCTTGATTTTAGTGAGAGAGCAAGATCTCACACCTTTCAACAAAAAGAACAATCAAATACCCCCCCCCCCATATCAAATAGCCAAGGAACTACAGTATAATGGCCGTGGCTGCATATCAGTGGGTCTTTGACACATTATACTTATCACACAAAAAGTGTGAAATGAGAAATGGTAAAAGAAAAAGAAAAAAATACTACTAAGGCTCCTTACAAATATGAAAAAGGAGAAAAAATCTCCTGTTTTGGGGTACATTCTGGAACAGGAGACATGGTCAAATAACAGGAGACTTCTTCCTTAAAACTTAAAACAGGAGGGTTGTCAGGTATGGCCTGAGACATGTCAAGAGAGCCTGAGAGGTGGTATAGTGGTCTAATGTTTTGTTCTTTGTCTCAGAGGTGCCATGTTGTTCAAACCCCAGACTTCCCATAGTTCAATGATGCACTACTTTGGAATTTTCTATGCAAACATATACTGTACATGGGTGACAAAAAATGTCTTAATGAATGCATTGGGCGCTCAAATAGTTTGAATTATGGTAGCTCTGTTGGAAAAGCTCATGACTCATCACTAGAAGGTCATGAGATAAAATCCCAGCACTTTCGCAACAACTGAGCAACTGACACTTATGGTTTGATTTTTCTCTCCTTTAAAAGGCCATTGTCATTGACAATGCATTGGGCGCTTAAAGTTAAATATTTAAAAAACTACAAATTATTTCAAAGTAAGAATCTCAAGCATGCATGTCCACAGTAAGATGGAATTTCTGAATTGCGAATCAAGTTGCTCGGGTAAAGTATGTAGGAACAGCAAGGTTCCAAAGTTTTCAGATTCAAGTTTTAAAAGTTAATTATCTCCCAAACTACAAAACATTTCAAAGTAAAACGTTCAAGCATGTGTGTCGGCAGTTAGGTGAATTATAAAAAGTATGAATAGAGTTTCTAGGTGAACGTGTTTTTTTGAGGCGCACAATTCTGCCATTGAGCCCCATGTTAATTTTTCGAATTTTATAAAGACTATCTCTAAAACCATGAAACATTGCAAATATTCATTTTCAGGCAAACATTTCCACAGTAAGCTGAACATGATTAAGTTTGAACGGTGTTTATAGGTGTACGTTCGTAGCTCTAGTAGCCTGCCAAAGTTTGTACTTTTTCCATTGACAATGCATTGGGTGCTTAAAGTTAAATATTTCAAAAACTACAAATTATTTCAAAGTAAAACTCTCAACCATATATGTCCACAGTAAGGTGGAATTCTTGAATTTTGAATCAAGTCGCTAAGTTAAAGTATGAAGGAACAGCGAGATGCCAAAGTTATCAGATGTGGGTTTTAAAGGTTAATTATTTCGAAAACTACAAAACATTTCAAAGTGAAATCACAATTTAAAATTTAACCTTACTGTGGACATGCATGCTTGAGACTTTTACTTTGAAATAATTTGTAGTTTTTGAAATATTTAACTTTAAGCGCCCAATGCATTGTCAATGACAATGGACATTTAAAGGAGAGAAAAATCAAACCGTCAAAGTCAACTGCTCAGATGCAAAGGTGCCGATGTTGGAATTTGATCCCATAACCTTTTGACAATGAGTCAAGAGCTTTTCCAACTAAGCCACCCAAACACAAGTACTTTGGGTGCCCAATACATTTTGAAAGACATTTCAAGTTACTCATGCTGCATATCTTTACAAAGAACATTCCAAAGTACTCCATCATCAAACTACAGGTAGACTGGGGTTTGAATATGAAACCTCTCTGCTGAAAGTCAGATCACTAGGCAACTCAGGAACGGATTAAGCCCTGCGAGGGCCCCTGGTCGATAATTAAACTTTTTAGGGCCCCTCCACCATAACCCCCCCTCCCTACCGACGCGCACTACCCAGCTCGGATTTTAAGCCATGATGATCATCTGTGGGCCAAGAAAGCACATGTAGACAACAGAGGAGGGGCCCACACATTTGATTTTTAATTAACGTATACATTTAATAGTAAATTGTCAATGACCACACGGCCCAATTCCCCCAAGGGCCCCTGAGAGCCAAGGGTCCCTGGCAATGGCCCCACAGGCCCAATGGTTAATCCAGCCCTGATAGTACAGATGTCATAGACCGCCCTCCAAGGACTATGATAATGGGTAATGCAATATAGTCTGACAACAGGTACAACAGATATTGCATAACTGAACAACACAACGGGCATTGCATAACCGAACAACACAACGGGCATCGTTACCAATGCACATCTTTCCAAACGGGCATTGGCCTAGTGTTTAAAAAATATATAATAACATGATTATAGTCATTATACACATTCATATATCCAATTTATTTTAAAATATGTGTGAACATCTTTATGCAGGCCAGGGGTCTTCAAAGATGTTCAGGTCAAGGATCCCCTAGCTGAGAGAGAGATGAAGCAGGGACCCCCCACCAGATATTGTATTCATGTTAAACGTGTGTTTTCAGACATTTAACCACTTGAACCCTCAATCATTTGTAAACTTGACCGTTGGCTCTGTACTTGGTCTGCTCTTTTTTCCCTCCACGCCGAACCTATTATAATTTTTTTTATATATTTTTTTTCCCATTTACAAGCTCACAAGTTAACGCAGCGTGAAGTGTTGTGTGCTTGTAGATCTTCTATTTTTGGCCAATGTTCCCCTCAGAATAGTATAGTAATAACTCTGAGGACCCCCTAGGGGTCCCGACACCCTATTGAAGACCCATATATATACTGTGTGTGTGTGTGTGTGTGTGTGTGTGTGTGTGTGTGTGTGTGTGTGTGTGTGTGTGTGTGTGTGTGTGTGTGTGTATTTCAAAAAGACACAGACACAAACACACAAACATATTTATTTATTTATGTATTTATGTATTTATGTATTTATTTATTTATGTATGTATTTATTTATTTATTTATTTATTTATTGAGTCTATAGGGCTTCAAAAACAGTCCTGATTTGCAACATCGTTCATAACCGTAGAACCTATTAATTCTAGAAGAATAAACCCGCCCCCACACCATTGGTGTTTTTCTCTCGTCTTCCCTCCATCACTCATTTCTATGTACGTGGATAAACACCTGACAGTGCTGTAATCCACGGGAGATGCTCGGTAATCCAGAGCGAGCAAAGAGCTGAGATTAACAGAGATAGATGTGGGAGGGGCAGGATTGCTGCAGAGCAGAGCGGGTGGGAGCCAAGCAAAAACGGTGGAGAGAGATTGCTTGCTCATGACAGTGTAGAGCTCCATGCTGCTCAGGGATTGGTGCACATAAATAGCCGTCCAATCACACGTGGGGGGGACAGGGAAAACAACAAGACTAGAGGAGAGCTGGTGAAAGAAGGAAACGGCTATGAAAAAGAGAGGGAGAGGGTAAAATAGAAGAGGGACAAAGCAGAGGAGAAGAAGAGGCTGAAGGATGAGTCAAAGCAGAGCTCTGATCAGTGAGCATCTCGGCTGAGAGCGACGGGAGGAGAGAGACGGAGAGAGAGAGAGAGAGAGAGAGAGAGAGAGATGAGCAGGAAGAGGCTGGTGTACAGCCATCACGGACAGCATCCATCAGGTCAGTCAGCCATGCTTTGAGACCTGGAGCAGCAGGGCTCTACGCACACGACACACAGGCCTATAGCATCAGGCCTGAACCAGGCCCCTAGCTGCCACCGACGGGAAGAAGACTCACACACGGCAGCCTTCGCACACAGGAGCCATGAGAACCTCCAGGAAGGGCAGTGTGGAGATGCCCGCGTTCATGCGGCAGCTGGCGAAAGAGACAGAGAAGAGGGTCAGCTCTTTCTTCAAGGGGGGGCGTGGAGGCGCAGTAGGGGAGGGGGGGCAGTCCAGGGATGGAGAGGGAGAGGAGGCCATTCCGAGCCCCTACCTGGACCATCCTGTTCTGGATAAACTGACCGAGGAGGGCTGCTCTCGCTGGGGCCTGACCTACGCCCTGGGCAGCATGCAGGGCTGGAGGGCCAACATGGAGGACTTCCACAACTGCGTTCCACAGCTGGGTGGCGAGCTGGCAGGCTGGAGCTTCTTTGCTGTGTTTGATGGGCATGCAGGCAGTAGTGTAGCACAGTACTGCTCCCAGCACCTGCTGAGTCAAATCCTGTCTACAGGTGAAATACACCCCCCCTCCACACACACACACACACACACACACACACACACACACACACACACACACACACACACACACACACACACACACACACACACACACACACACACACACACACACACACACACACACACACACACACACTATCCTTTTGTTCTCATTCTAACATGAAATCAATAAATACAGTAATCAACATTAGTTGAGAATTCAATATCATCATTAATTGTCTATTATGTTTTGCTAATTGTATCTCTTATCTTAACGATAAGATATAGCAGTCACTGGACTCTTTGCCATAAGTTAATAGACTTTTTGTTCACTTAGGTGGAATGGGGCCAGAGGATGACCCAGGGAGAGTAAGAGGCGGCATCATAGAAGGCTTCCTGCAAACAGACAAGCACCTGCACACTGTTGCACGGCGAGAGGGCTGGGAGAAAGGGGGCACCACCGTGGTGTCCACGCTCATCTCGCCGTGCTACATCTACTTTGCCAACTGCGGCGACTCGCGGGCCTTACTGTGCCGGTCCGGGCAGGTGTGCTTCTCCACCGAGGACCACAAACCTTACAGCCCTCTGGAGAGGGAGCGCATCGAGAGCGCAGGCGGCTCGGTGTCCCTCCAGCGGATCAACGGTTCCCTGGCCGTGTCCCGTGCCCTGGGGGACTTCAGCTACAAGGGCGCGGAGAACCGACTCGCCAACCAACAGATGGTCTCTCCGGAGCCGGAGGTGTACGTAGTGGAGCGGTCGCCTGCGGACGAGTTCTTGGTGCTGGCCTGTGACGGGGTGTGGGACATGATCTCCAACGAGGAGCTGTGTGCCTTCATCCACAGCCGGCTGCGCGTCTGCACTGACCTGAGGGATGTCTGCGCTCAGGTCATCGACCTCTGTCTCTATAAGGTCAGAACCTCTTCCTGTCACTGGTACACTGTAGGCCTAAAGGGGGAAATCTCGCTCTTTCGATGTGTCATTCTTTCGACAACCAGCATTGGCAGGTTAGCTACTCATCCGCGTCACGGTTACTGAGGTTAGGGTTAAGGTTTGGGTTAGGTTTAGGCATAGAGGTTGACATTCACCCGTGTCGGCAGGTTAGATACTCACCAGCGTCAGGGTTACTGATATTAGGGTTAGGGTTTGGGTTAGGTTTAGGCATAGAGGTTAACATTCAGCCACCAAAGCCAGCAAAGCTAGGCATAGTGCCGGAGATAAGAGTAGGGACAAATGTGACGTGACGGACAGACGGACAGACGGAGGGACTGACAGACAGCCTGTGGAGGTTTTCATATTAACTTGCGACCTGACGGTAGCAATAATACACACATAAATGTATACAAAATGGACCCTCTCATTGTTAAAGTAATATTTATTTGGTAGATTAATAATCTGGCATTTTAAACTGGGTTGTTATGGTAGTGCATTAGGTTCAATTATATAATGAATTGACTGTTACTGTATGTCTCATGTCACACTGTTATGTAATAACAAGCCCTCAGCTTGGACATGCACATTGACCTGAAAACATCACTATCTTTCCCACACTTCAATGCCTCATTTACAGCTTTGGCCAATCCTATGGTTCCGCTGGGTCTTTGGGAGACCAGTGGTAATGTCAATACTCAGTAAAATACTCAGTGTTCATTTATCTCTGAGAGTGAAAAGAATCCCACATGGACAAGTCCATCTTTTATAGCCTGGCAAGCCAGCCTCATACTGTGCATTCACTCATTCGTTCCTTCCCACAATATGAGTCTGACCTATAGGCAGCTTGAGAAGTGGGCGGGAGTATTTGCCTTGACAGACAGACTCCTCTAACCAATCAGCGTAGCAAAACATCTGACGACATCACAGTGCAGCAAGTCGGAAGAACGGCAAACACATCTTTTCGGCCGATGAACTCCGCTAGCGCATACTCCTGTTCCTTTTTAATTGTTGTAATTGTTTCTAACTCTGGAACAACTTCACTTTTTGCTTGTTTTATCGTTTCAGCATTAACTGTTATACTTGTTGCATCGAGGGCAGCCATTGTTGTTTTGAAAATGCTGCAGCATGTATTCTACGTCACCGTCCAACACATGGACCAATCAGGGGAAGCTTTTCACTTGTTGTGCGGACAGCAGTTGAAACGAAGTCACTGATTGGCCCCAATCATTTTCTGATTTCTCATACTCGGTGCCTATAGGCCTGAGTCAAGACCTGATACTGGGGAAGGAATGAGTGAGCACAGTATCAGGGCTGGCTTGCCAGGCTACATCTTTTATCGTTTGTACAGTACAACTGAGGGGGATTCTACCAAAGTTCACTCATCAAAAGATTGAAATCGTGTGTAATATCGTTGCTGTTGGGTGGAAACCTTGAATGTCCAAAACTGTTACTTTTCAGGAAATGGAAAAAATACAATGTAGTTATTATTTAGTCGCAAGCTCTGTTAATACTATCCAGTAAGACGGCTGAGGGGGCGAGGTCGCGCCATGTCTTGGCCATCTGGCCAGTGATGTATATCAGACCAGTTAACCATATATGGAGACCTCTGGTACCCATATATGGAGATCCCTTGTACTCTATTTGGAGATACGCTGTGAGACCCCAAACATGCTTACTCAGTTAATCGTTATGTGAAATTCCTATGACGTCTATGACATCTGACATCATACATACAATCCCTTTTATGCCCATATATGGAGATCCCTGTCTGTAGAACCAGCCACACAGATATGGGCTGTAGTGTGGTATGTTCCCGATGTTGCCTCCATATATGGGCATTCCCATATGAAGTCCTGTTAGATATGGGTTTAATATTGATGACATCAGGGATCTCCATAAAAGGGAATCTGTTAGTGTGGTTCCCCTGACATCACAGTGATATCAGAGCGTGTCAAATCCCGGCTCCTCCTGTCAACATGTCGAAGTGTCTTTGGGCAAGACACTGAACCCCGTGTTGCCTCCAATGGTGTTACCTCGCCAGTTGCCATTATTGGTGTGTGAATGTGGGAAGTGAGGACGCTGGTGTTGACAGTTCGCAGCTTCAATTTCCAATGTATGAATGAATGGACCATTGTACAGTAAAGCGCTTTGAGTTCGCAACTTGCTTAGGAAAGCACATACAAATGCAATCCATTATTATGTGTATGAGCACGGCTCTCCATACATGAAGATCCGTATTAATACATCTGGCAAATCTAGCAGATCTACAAGCACACAACGGATCGGCTGATTTCACTATTTTAAATCATTTTTTTAAATGATAAATGCAAAACAAACGGTTTTGGAGATACAAGGTTTCCACCCGACAGCGACGATATGCTGACATCACATGCATCACATCACATACTACTGTAGGCTGCTGTGAGGACAGCCAGGGCACCCATGCTCCTTTTAACTTGTTCTTCACAGGGGAGCTTGGACAACATTAGCATCATCCTGCTGTGCTTTCCTGGTGCCCCCCAGCTCTCAGCAGAGGCATTACACCAGGAGGCTGAGCTCGAGGACTTGCTGGAATCCAAAGTAGCAGGTGCAGACATGTGGGGGCCACTCTGTGGGGGCTCTGGTACAACATTGGGGCCATTATCAAACACCACTAGGGCTATCACAATCATGACATTTAACTTTACTAGTCCATACCTATTATGAGCACCCTCACCCGCACGTGCGACCCCTCGCAAAACGGGCGCATATGGTAATGGTCAATGCCAGTGTGAAAATTCAGATCAATTGCTCCAGGAATTCTCACACAAATTGCGATTAGGCTACTTAATTAATGATTTAATTGCGTTTTTGGCTTTGAATGTTGGAACATAAATAAAAATGACATTTCTGTTTGGCTTTTGGCTTTGTGACCAACACTTTCACTGGGCAGATGAAGAAATGACTCACAAATGTAATAACTTTGTACTAAATATAGAGGAAATAGCGGATCTACAAGCTTACAAAGCATCGCAATGCAAAGTTTGCGTTGTAAACTTGTGGATCAGATCGGCTATTAGAAAATGGATGGACATTTTTCAACGTACAACAATGTAATAATTGCAATTAGGCTATATTATATAGTCCTTGTGACAGGCCTGATCACCATACATCCTGAAATGAATTGTCAACTTAAATGTTAATGTAACGTGTTGTTTCACTGTTTCAGATCGTTTCAGTGTAGGCCTCCTATGTGTAACAATGTTTAAGAAAGTTTATCCATTTATTTAGAATTTGCAAGAATGAATTGATGCATTACTATTAAGCCTCTACTGTTTTAGCAATTCATCCCCGCTAACATTTTAAAGCCTGTCTCCCTAACTTGCTCTTATGTTTTGTTAATGACCCTCTAATAGAGATTTATGAGGAGCTGAGTGCCACTGGGGAAGAGCCTGACCTACTATCTGTCCTCACAGTTCTAGCATCCACTGTCATCCCTGGACTACCACCAGGGGGAGGCATACAAAGCAAGTAAGAGAATAAACATTGTTTGTCTATTATTGTTGTATAGTGTTTTATCCACCTGTTTCCAGGAGAATTTCCTATAGAGTTATGTGTGGGACACATCCGGAGAACAGCAGACATACAAGCTCACGTCGCGTCGCAGATGCAACCGCTGTGAGCTTGTAGATCACACTCGGCTGCTGCGCCGGAACTGCCGCACACCTTCTGCGCAATGTTTGAAATATGCTTTTCTATTTAGTTTTTTGTATTTTACATCATAAGTCCAATCATGAGTGTAGGACTGCTTCCTGTCAAAAAACTAAAACAGCAGTGCTTATATCAGCAATTAGATGCCAATCAATTTCAACCAATAATATGGCATCACCCATCAATCGATGTCCCACACAGAGATTCATTATGCCCTCTGGGGGATCTGTGTAGGGCTATATGCTATAGTAAAGGCCTTACACAGTAAACAAACATGTAGTTCGAGTGGCCCAGGCGGACCATGGTACTCGGCATGCTCAGGATGAGTGCTTATGAACGCAGGGTGAAAGACTTATAGATGGCAAGATATTGCAGAGCTTCACCCATCAGCTATTATTTGGCTGATAATAATTACTATAGAGCATGCAAGTCCTGTAATCGGCTGGGTATGTATGTATGTATGTATGTATGTATGTATGTATGTATGTATGTATGTAGGTGTCTCCCCTTTTTGAAGACCGTAGCCATGAAATGGCTGGGATTCTGGAAATGTATGTACTGTATGTATGTCAAATCAAAAAAAGTCCTGCATTGAGTTCAATGGGGGAGTGGGAATGTATGTACAGTATGTATGTCAGTGTCTCATCATTAACTGCCAATAAGGGACCAGCATTCCTGGTGATGTCAGCAGAGTTTGGTATATAAGAGCGTTCTTGGTAATGTCTACATTAACATCCAATGAGGCCAGCAGCGCACACCTCGTGGCGCGCTCTGCTTGGCACCCCGGCAGAGTGCAGTTCTAAGTCATTATTATTTAGACGTTGTAATTTCTCACTCTCTTAGTCTTAGTTCAATCCATAAGGAGAACTATGGTAAACTCATCAAAAGGATCAAACTTGATCTTCAGAGATCAAGAAAGTTACCTCTTTCACTTGAGGGTCGGATCGAAACAGTTAGGAAAATTGTCTTTGCATGCGTGTGCATGATATGAAGAGGTTTATGGATAAATTACATAATGTCACTTTTTGCCTTACAGGAGGAACTGCATAATTTCAGCTTATTATCAGAAGAGAGAGACATATAGGCCCACACCAACCAATGTAAGTAAATATCATTATACTGTGTGTGTGTGTGTGTGTGTGTGTGTGTGTGTGTGTGTGTGTGTGTGTGTGTGTGTGTGTGTGTGTGTGTGTGTGTGTGTGTGTGTGTGTGTGCGCATGCGCGTGTGCGTGCGTGTGATGATATATTTACTGATTACTTCCTTTATTCCCCTAGGGTTTGGGTGGATCTTGAAAAATCCATTGAGGATTAATCTCCAAGGATCCACATGGAGTATAAATAATGTCAGTACTAGAACTTTATGTGTGCAATTTGAAAGGGGGTAAGAAGCTTTTTGTGTCCCACCACCTGAGCCAAGCAACAACCTATCATAACAAATAGGCCTACAACAAATATAAGTGTGGCAAAGTCTGACACATTTTATATTTATACAACAAGGAAGAATATTTTGGCTTGCGTAGAGAAATGGCCCAGCAACAACTCGCTGCCTCATATTCAAAGAACAAATTATATGGAGATCAATTCACATTTTTACTACCGTAGGTGACTGTGTCTCAGCTATAATGTGAAAACAAAAGTATTTTTTATCACTATGTGGCATTGTATTTCAGGTTGATATTGTAAAAATAGTATTCGATTATTAAATGTTTAAATTTGGTCTGCTCGCCTCTTGTTAACCAGGCAGGGAAGGTGTTTTGTCTTGGCTCACAAATTGACTAATATTAAAAGGATGGCACCCTCAGTGTCACTTGTTAACTTGTTCTTGATAATAACATGTGACATGTTCTACTGAAATCAGTCAGATATCACGGAAAACACCTTTTTTGAGCAACTTGAAGATGAGATTGTAAACTTTCTAAGGATGCCAAAATATTTTTTTGTATTGCAAATATTCAGAGAGGGCTCTACTTATATAACATTTGTCCGCAAACTCTATTTTTGAGAAAAACAGGCTCAGTATAGTGTTAGAAAAGAGAGGCTGTACACATGAGACATGACTTAGACATAAAACAAGGTTTTGACATGATGAACTTCAGCAACATGATTTTTCAAGTTTACAGTGCAATTAAGTCTATTTGGGGTACCTGGGGGAATATGCGTAGAAATCTTTCCCAATGTTGTTGTAATCGCAAAGAAAAGTTAAAACATGCAGTATATCAGTATTAAATATTTAGTAGGCATCCATGTAAGGTCCTTCAAACAAAGGTAGGGTAAGTAATTTTCTTTGGATAAAATAAGTGTTAAATAGCTCTATATTCTGATAGTATCATTGCTATAGGGTGTTTGTTCAGTAACAGGAGTCTCCATGTCTCTCCAGCTATTTATTAAACATAAAATGCATTTTCAGGCCAGGATACCAATTTTATCCAATCAGGATAGAGATTCAGACAGGATACAGAATAAACAAGTGACATTGGAAGCAGGGACGTGCTGGCCATTGGGAAAAGCGGGGCAACTCCCGAACGGCCGGTTCATTCCAGGCCGGCCATTAGGAAAAAAATAAAAATAAAATGTCGTCCTTCGTTCCATTTTGGGGGCTGGGCGGCCAACAAAGTAAATCGTCACTGTCGGGCAGAAACCTTTTTTTTTTTCAAAGCAAAGCCCTGCTTCATCATACAAGGCTGTCGCACAAAAGTAGTGAAAACAGCAGATCTACAAGCACACAACGCCTCGCGGTGCAAGGCGTTGTGTGCTTGTAGATCGTCTGTTTTCACTAGTTTAAATCATTTTTAAAATGATAAATACAAAACAAACGGTTTTGGACATACAAGGTTTCCACCCGACAACAATGAAATATAACTCATGTAATTGGCCCACTGGCTTGTCACTTGTCATGATCTGAAATGGCAAATCTTTGAGTAGCAGCAGCGCTATAGAGAGATCTCTCTCTATAGCGCGCAATGAGGGCCTCTCCAACTCTTTTTCCCGGGCTGAAACAGGGGCCCAGCACGTCCCTGATTGGAAGTGATGATGCAAATAAATTAGCAGACAAAATTGGAAATGTAACACTATAAATATTACGCTGAAATGCATACTCTCTCCTGATTGGCTGAAAATGTGTCACCTCTAAGTAACCTTGTAACAAAAACGTGTTTGTTTTAAACAAAAAAATATCACTTACCCTACCTTTATGGTCCCTGTAGTTCAAATGGTTATGGATGATCCGTACTGTGCTGCCTTATTGTTGTATGTAAATGAGTACAGTATCTAAGTATTTTGAACATTTGGTGACTGGGACAGATCCTATAGATCAGAAATAGAGAGGCCATAAGGTTTATAAACATCTTACTGTATTGTTATGTTTGGAATGACCAGTGACCTTGCATTCTATGTATAGACGTTACATGTTAAGAGTTGTGGTTGTTATCAGCCTGAATAAAGATTATTTGACTAACTGCTGGATCTACAATTTACAGTAACTAACATCTATTCCATAATTCCACCTTTTGACAGAAGTGTTCATTATTTAGAATACCACTAAAGAAGAACTCTAATGATTGTTAAAATGTTCTGATGTTGTCCTGTGTCCAAAGATCGGAAGCCATCAACAGATTAAGAGGATTTATTTATTTTTGAACCCCAGCATCCATATTCTTGGGGGAACATTAGCCAAAAATAGCAGATTTGCTGACATGCAGGGCATTGCGACGTGTTGTGAGCCTTTAGATCGTCTATTTTTCGCAAAGAGATTTGGTGTTGATGAGAAACTAGAAATGACAAATTTATACTATCAGGTTGCACTTATGACGTTCAAACAACTAAATACTATCCTAAAATATGTTAAAAGTAAATTCCGTGCCACAAAAACTAAGTTTGAGAGCGTTTAAGAAGGTAAAGATTACAGCAGTGAAGCCAACAACAACGGCCGCTTGTTCGGCTTCATTGGTTTCGATTCGGAAACCCTTGTTCTTGCTGATGACGCGCTGATGACTAGCACCAGTCCACCAGTCGCTAGTCTGAAAGGATTATGCCTTGTATATATGTCACGGTTTGTTAGAGAAACAGGACGGTCGAGAAACGGAGCACTCGTCGTGCAGCACGGGGCGGAACGGAGCCGCTCGATTGTCCACGACATTGCAAGCGGCGCGCAGGCCAGCGGACCTTGGTCCTGCTCTTCGCCCCCGAGCACCGCAGGTGCGAGTGGCCGCGAAGAGCGGGCCAGGGCCGCGCGGCGCTCCGCTGGCCGCGCGGCCCTGGCCCGCTCTTCGCGGCCACTCGCACCTGCGGTGGTACGAAGCCGTGGTGAATGCAATCGTTATATTTATGCCCAGGCCGTAAGGCCTGGGCAAGCCCACGATAAACGCCCTGTCCAAGTGACTACAATGGAGCTAATGGCTAGGCTAGGCTAGGCTAGGCTAGGCTAGTAAATAAAGAAAGAGTCGCAAACGAGTGACGTCAGCGCCTTCACTAGTGAATGGCTGTCGCATTATAACTCTATGGGCTGTCGTCGCCACCTGGTGGTGATTGGTGTGTGGTGAACGACAAAACAAGCGCTCTTACATAGAACGTCCTGAGTTACCCAAACATCCGGTAACATATACAGCACTGGTCACCCAGAGCGCACTGGCCAATACAAACTAATACGTGAGTGCGCCTCCGGAGCCAATTCAGGTCCAAGTCTATAGGTTTCAAGTGGTTAATATGAGCTTTCTTTTTAATTTGAAAATACAATTCCAATACAATGCATATTCATCAAGGTGTGTAAGAGGACTTGTGTCTTTTAACGATTGAGGAGGCAAATGCACATTATGCATAGGCTTGTACATTCACTCATACTGACTATTCAGGCCTTGGTTTTTGAGGATCTCACAGGAACATCTACAGCGCTCTTAAATCAGCTTTCCTTTTCAAGAGGCCCTTCATTGCTTCCTCTATCTGATTGCCTGTGAGCCAATGGCTTATGAGCCAATCACTTCAGGATATCAAACCCCTCTTCACAATGATGTTCTGCAAATTATATGCATCTGTCTATCCTGTCTGCCCACAGAAAAAGACTTATCTGATGAATGCCTGGAATCCATGATGTTTAGAAACACTGGTGTAGAAAAGAATATAAGATGCAGGTCTGCTAGTATCCACATATACTGTATATCCACATATACTGTCGCTTCCTGCTTTTGGTGTTGAACAAATAGCATTGAAGGGAAAAAAAATAACAGCAACTTGTCTTATCTTGGTACGATATATAGAATCCAAAGTGATTTAGAGATGTACAGCAATGTCCTCCAGAAAACAGCGCCATTGAAGAAAGGATCATGCTCTTCCCTTTTGTGTGTGTGTGTGTGTGTGTGTGTGTGTGTGTGTGTGTGTGTGTGTGTTGGGGGGGGGGGGGGGACGGGGGACTACCTGTCCACACTGGTTTCCTGCAGGCGATTATTCATGATGGCAAAAGCACCCACACCCCCAGAGAATCCATTTTGGTGCACGTGGCTCTGCAGTGGGCCATGGCGAGCCGTGTCGCTCAGTTGCTTCTGCAGCAGAGCCAAAGACACCTTGTTGGACACCATGAACTCATTCACTGAGATCATTTCCCCAGACAGACGCCGGCCCACATATGCACCGTCACCAGCTGTTTCAGCCTCAGTCTCACTGTCACACGCCACCTCCACTGAGGCGTTTGTGTAGCGGTGTTGCCCTGCGGGGCAGTGGGACGGAACGGGCTGCACGGCATTGCATCTGACGCGCCGGCGGCCCAGCTGCGCGGGCGGATGCCTCGGGGGGCGGCGTTTGCGCGGGAGGCAGGGGCAGCAGTGACAGGCGCAGCAGCAGTGCCACATGGGGCAGGCCAGCCTGGCCAGGATCCAGTTGAGCGTTTGCTTGATGACGATGGAGATGACATTAAACAGGGAATAGATGCAGCACACCCCCATGAAGATGAAAAGGCCATTCCCGAGGCGGTAGGCGCCCGGGGCCTCGTACTGCTGCCGCTGGCTGCTCACCAGGTCCCCGAAGCCGATGGTGCTGAAGGCCACGAAGCAGAAGTAGAGGGAGTCCACGTAGCTCCAGTCCTCCATGGAGCAGTAGAGTGTGGAGGCGCTGCACGCGATCACCACGGATGCAACTCCCAGGATCAGCATCACGTAGTAGACGGAAGGTTTCCATCCCTCCAGGCTGTCCTCTTCCACGTCGGACTTCCGCTCCGATAGCGCGCCCACGCCAGAGGTCCTCAGCCGGCGCTCGTGACACCAGCGCATGACATAGGCCAGCATGGTGATGATCCTCTCAAGGAACAGGTTGAAGAAGAGGATGGTGGCGGCACAGCCAATGAGACCATAGAAGATTAAGAATATCTTTCCGGCTATCGTGGCTGGGGTGGTCATACCGAAGCCTTGAAAAGAGGAACATAAAAACAATGTTAACTTTGCAGCGTCACAATGCAAATGCTGTGTGATGCCTATGGATTGGAGCTCTATTAAGTAGTGCACTAAAACTTCGATTAGGTCTCAGATTTATAAGTAATGACTGAATTACTCTACACTCGTTTGAGTGTAGACTAGACTGTTGTCTACACTCTTCTCTGCGATAATGAAAAGATCATGTGCTGTGGCACTCACCAATGGTGGAAACCACTGTGCCTACAAAATAGAAAGCCCCGGAGAAGTCCCAGCGGGGTCTCAGGGCGTCCACCCTTATCCCGGCTCCGTTGGCCTGCTCATACTGACGTAGCAGGGTGTGCAGGGCACTCAGGCTGACCCTGTACTGCTGGGTGAAGTTGTCCAGCTGCTGTTTCCAGAGGTGACGGGCGTGCAGCTCAAAGGGGTGTTCCAGAGCAGAGAAGATGGCCGCTCCACACAGCAAGTAGAGCAGTATGAGGCCGGCGAGCAGGCAGAAGCGGGCATTATCTTCATTCATGGACCGCCGGGAACAGCAGCCGACACCACTCCTCCTGTGAGCCATGATGACTGCAGCTGCCCAGGTGGACCACTGCACCAACATGCACTGTCTCCACCAACAGGGTCAAAACACTACGGTCACAGGATGACCATCAGTCATTTTCAAATAATACTGTACTTTAAGATGACATCGCAGCGTGGACGTTTTCCTTGTTAGGGGAACTGTGAGTCACTATGTTGATTTAGATGAATGGATAAATGGACATTGTCATGTTTCTGAAGCCACTGTAGCCTGTGGAGAGAACATGAGATACCTTTCTTGAATACATAATTATAGACTTATTTACTGTGACTACTTGAGCAAGACACTTAACCCCTGTCAGCTTCTGATAAGAAGGTGGGGGTGAGCAGATCGGTGTGTGAATGTGAATCTGAATGTAATGCACATTGTAAAGCACTTTGGAGAAAAGCGCTATATACTGTATAATCGCACCATTTACTCCGTCTGCTCCGACCAGTGCAAAACTAATATGACAACTGTAAAAATGCAAGTCTTATGATCTCTGTATTAACAATACATATTTCACCTTTGAAGTAGATTGTTTTGTCTGATAAATATCACAAATCTACAGTGTATCTGCAATCTAACAAAGTAGTATCGAGACAATGTAAAGAAGATTGAAACAAACCTGTTGATGAAATAGTCCATTGAATGAAAACGTCTGGTCTGCTGTGCTTGCATCACAGATCTGCTGGAGAATGGCCAGTGGGAGGAGGCGTCTATTTTCTATTAAGTGAGAGGCTGTCTGATGTGTCCACTTTAGTATTGACATCATTCATAGACACCCCCCTCCCCTCTCCGCGCGCCTTCTGCTTTTGAGTGTAGCCTACCTACGCTGGTATATTCAGGTGGAAAGAAACTATGTAGGCTACATGTATTATTATTTCAGCATGTCAGTTTTTCCAATACTTATACAGTAGGCCTACTTGGGCCACTCCACTACATCTAAGAGGCAATTATAGCACTTTTTACTCTACGACAATTATTTGAAAACTTTTGTTACTTTGTAGATTTAGATTTTATTTATAATGCACTTTACCACATACTTTGGTAGGCAGTCATAGCTGCTCGGAATGGGATCTGAAAAATCAAACTTTTACATCTTGATCACATGACCCCAGAGGTAATGTGTACTGGTTTGTTTGAGTTTTGGACAAAATCTGTAGTTGCAAGAAAACGGAAAATGGCGGAAAATGTAGGTCTATGAAGAGTGAGAATTGAAGGGGAAAATATTTAATTGTAAGAGCTATGTTTCAAGAGTTGGCCTATTGGCCGAAACATTAAGTGGGCTGTTGTAGTGCCACCATGAGGCCAGCGTGAAAACTTTGGGTTGGAGGTTCTTCCTTGGATTTCTGTGACTGTCTGTTCAAAGTTTTCGCAGCAATCAGGAGCTGTGTTCATGTTTTATGGCATTTTGTGCAGAATGAGCCAGATGACAGGCCCTTGGCCTGAAAACGTTGAAGACCCCTGCCATAGATGACAGGGGAGACGTGGTGTGGATGATGTGTGGGTGGATTTGGACAGTATGGTCTCTTTATTCAGTCTGCTCTGCCTTTAATCTTGGAGGCGAGAGCAGGGAGTTCTTCTGCTTAGCTTTTGATGACTAAATGACCGAGTGAACAGGTGTGGAAGTTAGATATCGATGCTGTCAGGCAAAAACCTTGTATCTCCATATTCTATTTTTCTTTTTGTAAATTAAAGTCGTGAAAAAGTAGCACAAATGTTCCATTTCCTTAGCATCTAGGGAGTGCGCATTCAAAGTGCTCCACTGATGGTGGAGTTAAAATTACAAACACAAATTGGCCTGTTATAGTGGCATTTTTTCCCCTCTGCCTAGTGGGAACGTGTGTGCCCAATTTCTCCACGATTGCACACTCTGTTCATGATTTGAGGCATTTTGTGAAAAACCGAGCAATTCTGGAAGCCAATTTTAGCCAATCAGGATGGCATATGGAAAATCAGACAGATCCATGTTGATCACATGACTGTAGAGATACTGTCTATCGATTTGCATGATTTGTGGACAAAATCTGTAGGAGTTTGGTGTGTGTGCAGTGTTTTGCTGTGACCGGGCTGATGGCGCCAGAGATTAGCTGGTAACAAGACGGATGGACGCACACACGCACGCACACGCACGCACACGCACACACACACACACACACACACACACACACACACACACACACACACACACACACACAAACACACACGGACGGAGGGACGGACGGACGGACGGACGGACGGACAGGGACGAAACATACTCTCGTCATGCCTTTCGGCCTGGCGGAGACAAAATGTGTTGAAAGAAGTTGTAAAAAAGTAGAAAGAAACACATTTACTGTAAGTGGATGGTATTTTGGGAACATTTTAATTAAATCTTTAAAATGTTTTAATTTTAAAAATAGCAGTTCGACAAACACAAAGCATTGTGATGAGACAAAGGCTTAAGTGATTAATGTCAAGTTAATTCCAGTACATTTAGGCACAAACAAATTAGCTAAATATCTTGAAACAGTTGGTCTTCATAACATGTTGAGGTACCATTAAAATAACCTTGTTAAAAAAAGGAATTTGTTCAAAATTCTAAGGATACTTAGATCTTATAGCAGATTAAAAATAGAATTTAATTTAATTAAATGAAAAGACAGATAACAAGGCACAAGGTTTATTTTTGCATAATAGTCAAGCTTTGGCATCATTTGCTGATACAATGTGGCTTCATTTGAATAAGGATAAGTTGTCCACAGTCCATTAAGCATAAAACATTGTGGTTTATGAACTATAAGACGGCTGTTTATAGCAAACTAGGTTTGTCCATAAGTCTTGTATTGTTGGCATAATTAGTTTCTGAACTGCCAAGCAGGCTGTTTCCAGCCAGAAACGTCTGGCCTATTGTTGTTCAGACTGACGGTGGAAATTACTGGACTGCAGGCTTGTGTGAGAATGTCATGGGTTTTGAGTCGGAATGTGTAATGCAAGTTCAGTTACAGTATAATGTGAAGTATTGTAAGTGTCATCATTGTATTTTGGATTCATGTCAATTTGTGTTTTCAGATATTTATCCACTTGAACCGTCAATACTTAATAAACTTGACCTTTCATTCTGTACTTCTCTGTAAGTCTGCTCTTTTTCCCCTCTACGCCAAACCTCTTTGCCAAAAATAGCCGATCTACAAGCTCACAACGCCTCGCAGCTCTGAGCTTGTAGATCGGCTATTTATGGCTAAAGCTCTAGGGTTCTAAAGGACGCTAGGGTTCAAGTGGTTAATATAAAAAAGGCAAAAAAACGTTTCTACCACACAAAGATTTGGAGGACCCCCTGTAGTAACTCTGAGGACCCCCTAGGGGTCACGGACCCCCTGTTGAAGACCCTTGTAATAATTAATTGTGCTGTAAGTGCACTTACATGAATGTAATGTCATGTATGGTAAGTGCAGGTACTGTATACTGTACGTACTGTAGGTTAGTGTGGTCTGACTAAATGTACTACATTTATTACTTGTACTATTGCAGTTTACTACATGCACTACTTATACAGTTACAGTATAATGCAGTGGTTCTCAAAGTGGGGTCCGGAGACCCCTAGGAGTCCTTTCCAGGGGGTCCCCAGCAAAATGAGTTAATGTACCGGTATATAGCCTTTGTACGTCAGCTAATAAAACAAATCATATTTAAAAAAAGAATCTGAATTTTAATTTTAATAACACAAATCTTGTATGGGGGTCCGTGGCCAATTACATATTAATTTGGCAGTCATTGACATGAAAAGGTTTGAGAACCACTGGTATAATATAATGTACTGTAAGTGCAGTTTGGTCAAATCAGCATGAAGAGTGGATGTCACAGGAGCAGTCCTCCTCAGATGTCACAGCACATTGTTCTTACTTGCACACCTTGATACCTGTACATGCTGCTGGTGTAAGTTATGTGCTATAGTTCTATCCAGAGTCACTCCAATCCCAAACCTCCAACGCCGCTGATGTTGCAAGGAACCAATCTGGAATCCACTCAGAGTCCTGACCATTATAAGGTAGTTGGCAGTGACAGTTCCAGACCATTTCTGAAGTGGATTTCAGGCGAGGGACTGAAGAATGTTGGTCAGTATGTCAATGAGATTGTCCAGACCCCATAAGTAGCCATCTTCTCGATTCCCCTCTACCCAGGGAGTGCGATGGTCCAAGGTGAGGGGTCCTGGTAGGACCACAGTCTTTCCAAAATCGATCATCCAGACCCCTGTTTTCCCTGTGCCGTCATGGACAAACAACAAGGAGCTACCTACCACCTGTAGAGAGAGAAGTTTTTGTGCTGATTGTAGCTTGTAGTGTATGGTTTAACCACTCCACCTGACCTCCCTATTTTGTGCATGTCATTATTATAGGAGAAAATTATCTTATATTTTTTAAGATTTGTTTTGGGGCTTTTATGCATTTATTGGATAGGACAGTAGACTGACAGGAAATGGGGGCAGAGACGGGGAGTGACATGCGGCAAAGGTTGTCCGGATCGGGAATCGAACCGGAGACACCGTCAGGCATCATGGGCAATGCCTATGTGTGGTATACTTGGACCAGTAGGACAGCGGGCGCCCCAAATTATCTGCCTTTTCACTATTCATTGTATGATGAAGTAAATAGGCTTCAGTATTTTATACTTTATTTTATACTATTGCATATTTTTATGCAAATGACCATGTTGCTCACCGCAAATATGTTATTAGTGTGGTTGCTAAGGCATATTAGGCAACACACTATTGTATTCGGTCTGAGAATTTTCTCCCAGAAAAGTGAACCTGTGTTTTTTAAACTTTCTGAGAAATGTTATGCGGATTGGGCGGCTGCAGAAAGTGAAGCTTTTGGTCATGCTTCAGTTGACATAATACAATACCTAATATATATGGTAAGACAGAATTAATTTCCCACGGATTCCTCGTGACTTGCGTCACTGCAACCACACTTGCAATTTCCCAGAATTGCAGCTGTCTAGTTTCTCTTATTTTCTGCAAATGTCACAGGTGAACGACAACTAACTTTCCATTGTCACGCTCACAACATTTAGACTGCTAATGCGTTGCGGGTTCTAGGCCCAGAAGAGAGATTAGAAGTTTGCCTGGGACCCAAACTAGCGAGAACGCAATGCGTTGTCACGAAGCGATGCGTTGTGTGCTTGTAATATTTTGTGGTCTATTGTATAGGCCTACTATCAATAAAGGCAGAATAAGCAACAAAAAAAGAGAGAGCTAGACTTCATCCCACCTCATGCATTCTGAAGAAGTGTGACGTCTCCAGCACCCGACGTAACTGTTTCAGCCGCCTCAGATATCCCCGCTGAAGACAGAGCGAGAGAAGAGAACTTCAAAAGAGGGAACAAGAATGGAAACTTTGGAAGTAAATTCAAAGTCAAACTCACTCACCACAATTTGGGTGTTGGAATCAAAAAAGTTTTTCAGCGCCTCCACCACCTGCTCTCTACTTTTGGTCCTTTTAAAGTTTGTCTGACACACTCCATTTGCCTGCTGCAGAGGTAATTAGAAGACAAAGAACAGAATTCATTACTACAGTAAATGGAACTGTATGCCACTCTGTGGCACAGCAAATGCTTCCTCTTTGTTTTGAATGGCATTTGTACTTTCTGACAGGGCATCGAGAGACAGGATACTGGGTACAGTGACAAGCTTCTGAGCCGGAAGCCATCCAGGGATGTTGTGGTTATATCATGACAGTGACATGACAGTTGTTGTACCCTATCTTGACCATAGAGTCAGGGTCAGTTAGTCTGTCTATCTCCAAGTTTTTAAGTGCTTCATTTATCAGTATCACAAAGAAAACTCAAAATACCATAACTCAAAATACCATGACTTGTTTTTTTTTGCACATTATTGTTTTCTATTGTATTTATGTTATATTACCATTAAATGCCAGAAAATACCAATTATTTGGGGCCCACTTGCAGTTGTAATATCCCACTACACAACAGCCCACAGGTTGGGAATGACTGCTGTACTGTAGTAGTACTGTACTTACTCTCACTCCCTCTATCCGGAAACCCAGTGTTGTTGTGGAGCTCAGGCTCTCCCTCCACTGCATGTATCTTGTTTTGAGTACTGCCTGCTGGTCTCGCTCCTGGGCTGTGGGGGCACCAGGATCCACAGCCACCATCTTTTCATACATATCTTTACGCGGCTGAGGACGCTCCCTTGCCATCCGCAGCTCCTCCTCAAGGTATGTACTGTAAGAGACGGCCCCTAAGCACTGAGTCTATTTGCTCTTCTCAAGTATGTGACGTGAGCAGACAGTGTTTGATATCAAATATTGTATTTGGCTCATCTCAAAAGATGTTGTGCCAGGGGCCTCAAAATGATTCCAAATGTTTAAGTTTTTAAAATGTTTTTGACATTTTCAGATCTACAAGCTCACAATGTGTTGCATTGCGACACGGTGTGAGCTCTTGGGAAACCCCAGGTCACTTTGAGAACCACTCGTCTAGACATAAAATCTCTTACACTTACCGGCTGCCCATCTTGCAGTCCATTATGGCTGGAGTGTTGAAATGAGTTAGCAGATTATCCATCATGTTGTAATCCTGCTCGTCTCGCTGCACCACACCATGGTAGGCTGGCACAAACGGCTTCAGAGAGTCCTCCATCAGCCCCTGGAAACACAGTCGCTCCCGTTCGCAGAATCTCTTCAGCAGCAGACCATAGTCCCCTGCAAGGAAATTTCCTGCAAAAGAGGTGAAAAAGGGAAACAAAAAACTATATTTTGTCAGTTTAACGCAACACTTAGTTGCTTGCCTCAAGAAGGCAGCCGTGTAAAGCAGTGGTTTTCAACCAGTGGTCCTTGAGAGGGTTCCAAGTGGTCCCCAGCTAAATGATGGAGAATTGGTAACCAAATAGGCCTAGACTCTTATAGATCTTTAACTCTTGAGAGCGTAAAATGAAACCAAATGGACACTATATGGAAAAGTTAAATTATTGTTAAATGTCAGCATTACTTAATTTAAAAGAAGTCTATACAATTAGAGAATGTTGATTATTATTTAAGTTTTTGTTGGTTTTTATCAACGTTTGCCTGTTCTCTCTCCTATGGTAAAACATCAATACAACATTGGACCAATCCCCAATCACATACACACCCATCGTAACTGTTACAATGGGTGTGTATGTGATTGGGGATTGGTCCATTGTGGACAAAATCTTATCCATATTACAAAATATTCTTCCAAAAGGTTTTGGGTCTGAGAGGCTACATCACATCAAATGGTCGTCCATGGCTCAAATGCAGAATAAATAATGGACCTTGATAAGAAAAGGGGTTTACAAACCACTGGTGTAAAGCAAAGTTCGCAAAGCAATCAGTGATTCATGATCCATGATCCAACAAACCTGCATGTCCAACCACTTGTAGCCACTCCTGCTGCTGTTTCTCGGGGGCCTTGGAGATGGGAGATGAGATCCCCGGGCTGTTCTGTTCTTTCTTCCATGTGCTGCTGCTCTGCATGGGGAAGACAGAGCATTGGACCTTTAGACAGTCATTCCTCAACACGCATGCATGCCTCCGCCGCCTGCGACTGCATTCCACACGGCTTGTTTGTGCTTCAAGTGAAGTCTCTCCCCTGAGCACTGACAGACAGGACAGGACCTCAGACTTCAGACTCCACCACCCAAATCAACTTCTGCCTTACATGTATGCTGCGTCGTACGACGGTGTCGCATGCTGGGACTGGCAGAAAAATAAATAGTCGATCCACAAGCTCACAAAGCGTCACAGATGCGACCCGTTGAGAGCTTGTGAGTCTGCATGTTTTCCCGGCTCACCACACGGTCCTATGACGAAGTGTTACATCGGGCGTTATGGCTGTGTTATGTCTCCATGGTAACAGTCATTGACCACTGGTAGTCGACTGCAGTGGTGCAAGTAGGCTAACTAGGTACTTTTACTTAAGTACTCAGTACTTAGTACTGTAGGCCTACTTGGGGCGGCATAGCTCAGGGGTAGAGAAACTGGTATTAGAGCACGAAGGGTATAAATCCCGAAGGGTTCCCAGTTCGAATCCGGGCTCCCCCTGAGTTAATGTCGAAGGGTCCTTGGGCAAGACTCTGAACCCCTAATTGCCTCCGGTGAGCAGGTTGGTACCTTGCATGGCTTCCTCCGCCACCGGTGTATGAATGTGTGTGTGAATGGGTGAATGTAATGCACAATCTATGTAAAGCGCTTTGGATTAAAAGCGCTATATAAATGCACCATTTACCATTTACCATTTACTTAAGTACAATGTTGAGGTATTTGTAGACCTACTTTACTTGAGTATTTCCAATTACTTTTATTAGGTCTACTAAACATACATTCGCCACTTTCAGCCCGATATGTTTTGGCCATTTGAAAATAGCCGATCTACAAGCTCAAATGCATCGTGATGATATGCATTGTGAGCTTGTAGATCTGCTATTTTCTAAAGATTTTTATGCTTTTAAAATGGGACATTCTGCATAATGAATACTTTCTACGTTTGGTACTTTAAGTACATTTTGATACCAATACTTTTGTAGGCTACTTTTACTCAATTAAATTTAGAATTCCGGACTTCTACTTGTAACACAGTATTTCTACATTGCAGTAGCCTATGCTTTTACTTAAGTAGGCCTACAAAAGTACTTTTTCCACCATGCACTACAGAGGAGGGGGCTAATAGCTCGCTTATAGCCTATTATGCAACAGGTGCACACCACACGTTCATCAAACATTTACAGGCCGGAGTTTGTTTTCTACAAAAGCTCACACAATGGAATGTTGAGCACACTTTGTGTAGCCTGTGATCATGCTACATATTAAACCATCTCTTAGATACGAAATTATATTAGAAATGAGAAAACATCAGTCTATCTGCCATGTGAATGCATCTCAATTGCCCAACACCTGATCACTTAGAAAAATACAAACACAATTAACACACGAATACTACTGAATCTCAGCCTGGTACACAAATATTTGGAAAATAATTGGGCCTACATAGTGTAGGCTTGGTCTACTTTTTTTGATTGATTGAATACTTTATTAAAGTTGCATATAAAAGCACAGCCCAGGACAGGAGTCAGGACAGCACAGATAGTAGTTCAGAATGATACAAGGTCTACATATTTAAACCCAAGAAAGGAACAATGCCTCGTTTACATTGGGGTCCTTTTGTACAATTCATAGAGAAGGGTTTATAGAGGCGTTTATCTAACATAAACATGCAGTGTTTTGTGCTGCGTGGCTTAGTTCAGCGGTTCTCAACCTGTGGGGGTCGCCACATTATTTTGGGGGCCGGGGCGGCGGTCCCCACATGATTAACTTAATGAATGTGCAACATTGTTTTCTCACTCAACAGTAAATAAACCAACATAAAGTTTAAGTTTATAGAGGGTATGCACATTTCTAAAGTGACAATTTAAGGACTTTTTAATACCTCTAAAATGACAAATTAAACATTGGCCAAATTGTCAAATATTAGTAGCAGAAATTATTTTCACAATAGAACTGTGAACACAAAATGTAATGCCTCAACTCTTAGTGCTCGTCAGGGTGGGGGGTCCCCAGTTAGGGGGGCGCTCTCCGACATGTCGCCACTCCGACAGTGACTTCTTATTGTCAGAGTGGCAACACTTCCAAAGAGGTTAATGTTAGGGTTAGGGTCAGAGATAGGTTTAGTGTCGGAATGGAGACATGTCGGAAAGGAGACATGCACTGCACTCCCCCAGTTAAAATAGAGAACCACTGGCTTAGTTGACATGTCTGACTAGGCCATTAGAAGTTGAACTTGACAGACCTACCATTTTTCTCCCAAGAGTACTTCCTTCTCATCACCCGTGGATGGCAGTAGCACACCTATGCTTGCGATGAGCCTCCTTCTCCCAAGAAGAAGAACCGACAAGAACAGAAGAAAAAAGCGTAGAAGAAGAGTTCAACGGTCCCGGTTGTTGTGGCGCTCCATTTACTGTGATTTTTACCAACTATTTTACTCCATATTCATGTCACAGGCGATGTTTCTGAAGGCGTAATTAACCTGACACGTTACCCACATAATATTTGAGCTCATCGCCAACGCCGAAGGGTAAAACGTATGTGTGTGTGTTTGTTTTTGAGCCGGTTTTTATATTGACAACGAAATGATAGCTGCCCTGCAGTGGTGGCGACCAGGGTTGTGTTGTTAGCGTTATCTGACCGTTCAGTTCTTTTTGTGCCGAAAAACGACTCACTTGCCTGCCAAAAACTGACTGCATCCGACGTATTTAGACATGTCGTATACATGTATCGTATATTTCAACCCTTTTCATATCAAGGTCCATTATTTATGCGGCATTTGAGCCACGGACCACATTTGATGACATTTAGCATCTCAGACCCAAAACTTTAGAATCTTTTTTTTTATTTTTTTTAATCTTTGGATGAGATTTTGTCCACAATTCCATGCTGTACATTTTAGGAGAGATGACAGGCACACGTTAATCAAAATAACAATTATTCTACGTCCTCTAATTGTGTAGTATTCTTGTATGCAGATGTTTAACAATAATTTAACTCTTGAGAGCGTAAAATGAAACCATTCAAAATGACTTTTTTTCAGTCACACCATGGAGATGCCATAAAAAAAATTGTATTCGTCGCATTATTAAGACGGGAAAAAAAAGATTATAGTACATTTATCCCCATTGATTCTGGATGGGGACCCAAATGCATGGCCCTGGATGGAGACCAAAATGCATTTGGGTCAGAATCAATGGGGGTACATTTAGGGTCACAGGTCAAGTAAATCTACCCCCATTGATTCTCACACAAATGCATTTGGGTCCCCATCCAGGGCCTTGTATTTGGGTCCCCATCCAGGCCCTTGCATTTGGGTCCCCATCCAGAATCAATGGAGTAAATTTACTATGAGTGTTCAAATGGATTTTACCGTACTACATTTATAGAGTACATGCAGTACACACACACTTTGGTTTGCCACTTAGGACATTATCAATTTTACCAAACACTAATAAAAAAATATGTTAATGTCACTGGGTTTTCTGGGGGACTTACTGTCAATAACAGTGATGTTTGAATATAGGTCTAGCGCCATGGAGGTGGGCTCAGCGGTGCTGGAGGATATTGTTTTCAGAGGTGTGGAGTTCACTGTGAAGATAGAATTGGAGAAGGGTTTGCTGATTGTGGAGATCTCAGATTCAATGACAGCTGATCAATGGAGGGGAGAATTTGAGCCGGCATGTGAGTGACATTAATATCATGAATCCATTCGTCATAGGCACAACCAAACACACTGACTTTAACTAATCTTTTATTTTGTAGATATTGAGGACCTCACTCGCAAAACTGGCAACTTCAAGCAATTTCCTATCTTTTGTAGCATGTTGGAAAGTGCTGTTAAAAAGGTATGCTTCACACTTTGCTTACTGGTGATGAAAATAGGTCTGGTCAAATGATGTAACTAATGCTTTGTTATAGTATTTCTCCTTTTTCATCAATTTCTTTAAATTTATGAAAGGTGGAAAGATGCCTGTGGTCAAAAAGCACTGTCTCGTCCTTTCCCTGCAGACTAGTGATTCTGTTACCCTTGACCTCCTGACGTATGGTGATCTGGAGCTCCTACGTAACAGAAAGGCTGGGGTTGTGGGCCGCCCTCGTGGCCAGCAGCAGTCTCCTGCTCTCAGTGCCAAAAGATATCTTATCCTCATCTACACTGTGGAGTTTGATAGGTTTGTGTCTCTTTTTTTGATGTGTGTAATCTCTCAAGACAGATTCAGAGCTCTGTGGACTGAGGGGTTCCCAGGTTGGCTTGTAAGTGACAGAGTCAGGAGCACATGTTATGACTTAATTTTGACAAGTTAGATTGTTGGGTGTATAGATTTCATGTATTTTGACATACTTTTAGTTTAACCCATTTGTTGATATTGCCACAGATTGTTGAATCACACAGGCAGTTTATATACTAAAAAAAAAAAAAAAAAAAAAGCATTGAGATATTAACATAATTTAGGTTGTAAAACACAATGTGTCAACTAATAATCCTAATTTTCAGCATGAATTGAAAACCCTTAAAAAAACACTGGAATTCCGGGTTGCAACCAAATAGCCAAGTGGTTTGAGCACATACGATACGCAGGGGAGCAAATATGCCCTGATCAGTGAGTCTCCTGTTCTAATCCTGGCCAGCCGGACCATTTGTTGAATGTCATTCTCCTACTTTCTGTCTTTCCTGTCTCTGTTCGCAGGATACACTACCCGTTGCCTCTGCCCTACCAGGGGAAACCTGACCCTGCTGCCCTGCAGAAAGAAATCAGAGTGCTGAGGATGGAGCTCAATGCCCTCACCTCTCATGGAGGTCAGAAACCAGCAGACCGTGCCGAGATACAACGACTACGATCAGAGTACGTTGTGTGTGTGTTTGCGTGTGTGCGTGTGTGTGTGTGTGTGTGTATGTATGCGTGTGTGTGTTTGGTCTGTTATTATTATACTGAGCCCACAGATACCAGAAGTTATGAGGCTTTTACTTTATGTCTTCAAGACTGTCTCTGATGAAAGAAGAGAAGGATGCCATGGCTAAGGCTCTGGAGCGTCTGCAGGTAGGGGGGTGTGTCTCAGCAGCTGGAGCAGAGTCGTGGAGGAGCAGAGATGTGGTGAGGACTTTGGAGGAACAGCTTCTGAAGGAGAGGGCTAAAAGTCAGCGCTCTGCAAGCAAGAGAGGCCAGGAGCAACTTCTGTTAGTGGAGCAGGTGATGCTTTCTTTTACTTTACAATCTAGTCTCTATACATTGAAGGCGGTATTTGTCCGTTCGTTTAACGTTTAGTTTTTATGCTTTGTCTAGTTGGAGGAGCTCAGGGCATCAGAGTGTGCTTTGCAGATTCGAGTCAAGAGCCTGATGAGTGAACTGGCATTATTACGGAGAGGGTTAGACAATCTAAGCATGTATATCTTTTTTCTCTCTTTTCTCTCTCCCATTCATTCACTTTGAGTTCTTTCCGAAGTCCTTTCCAGCTATTAACATTTAGTTCATAGCTAATATGTACACATCTCTGTTTATCCGTAGCAGGGTGACACCTGTCCGCTCTGGCCGTGCTGGCTCTCGGGGTGATGGGGAAATCTATCGCTCACTGTCCCGTGAACGGAGATCAGGGCACACAGCGATCAGGGCTCGCTCAGGGTCAAGAGAAAGGACAGGACACAGAGGACTACTGTCAGAGGAAAGAGGGAGGAGAGCAGACTCCTCAGGGCCCCGTGCTCGTATTCCCAGGCAATCACCTTCTCCCACAGGTAATAGGTTTTGATAGTGCTAATTGTCGTTATCTCACACAGACTGAGATGTTCTTTGGTTTGACTTCAATAAAGTAAGATATGCTCAACAACGTGGTTAACAATATACTGTACATTGCCAGCCTGTATTTCCAATTAATTTGTGTTAATACATAATATATACATTAAAATAGTTTGGCATTTGGAATTCTGGCAAAATACACAAAAATTATCATTTATCGGTCCAGAGCGGATAATTGAGATAAATTAAATGATTTAGTCTGATTAAACTGATTAACGTTCAATGCATTCAGATCTTAATCTTGAATCCACAATTCTTTTCAGGGTCACGGGTACAACGCTTTAACCCAACTGCTTATGTCGAAGACAAACAACGCAGACAGAAAGAAGCAGACCTTAAAAAGTGAGTTGCTATTTTTGTTTTCTAATTCAATTTGGTATGGTATGTCTTTTTTTTTGTCAGTTACAAAAAAACAACACACCAATACTTGCATTTCTGTGTTTAGCATCACAGAGCTTAACTGCTCTATTCCTCCCTCCCATCAGACAGAGAAAAGTGCGGAGAGAAATGTTGACATCACCTGTCATCTCGGAGAGGGGGCGTTCACGTTCAAGAGAGGTCTATCCTCAGCAGACCCGGGCAGGCAGCAGAGGCAGGAGTTTATCTGTGGAGCGTAGAGGGAGCAGGAACTCCTCTCAAAGCTCACTTGTAGACATGGATGAAATGGACAGACCTCTTGTATACAGGTGAAGTACTGTAGTTCATTAACTAATACTATGCCATGCGTTCAAACTCAAAGATATGCCCTACTATATGATCAGAAATACCACATACTGTAATATGTCTTCAACAATATCACGTATTGTACAAAAATGCAGCACATCATGCCATACTGTACTAATGTACAGAACAGTGGCAAGAACGGCAACAAACAAAGCTACGCCTATTCCGCTTTGACAACCAATCCTGATACCATCCTAATATGATAGATCGCCCTCAATCTTTACATTGGTTCAGCAATTTTCTTTTTTACAAATAGTTCCCACTCAGTTCTAGCCCCTACATTGAATTTAGATATCCCCAGATGATCTGTTAGGCGGAGATCTATGTAAGACTAGCCAGTATATCCCATCAGCTATCTGTGACTTACCTAACTAGATACCTTTATTATCCCGCGGGGGACATTCAGAGAGGAGTTACAGGTAAAACATAAAAAAAGCAAATGCTATGGTGTATATACAAGGCAAAAAAAAAAGCATCAATACAGAGCAACGGTGTCACACCGTATCTCGTCATAAGCAAATAATTATCAGTGCAATGCCAAATCAAAAAGTGTCCATTTGGTCAGTGCAAAAGCGTGAGAAGTGCTCACAGCGAAAAACAGCACCAAAAAGCTCTACCCTAGGAATAACTCCATATCTGGATACCACTATTCTCCCCCCAAATATGCCTTACTATATTATAGTATGTTTTAAAAAAAATAACATATATTAGACTAGGTTGTTATAAAATAACACATACTATACTAATGTATATCATCAGATATAAGCCATATTGTTCTGTCATCAAAAAATACTTACATTTAAAATGTTTAATGAAGGCCACCTTCTTTACTACTTTTCCCCCACTGTTTTCAGAGAAAGAAATCGGATGTACAATGGTCCTAGCGCTGTCCGTGACAGAGGAAACCTGTTGACCAGGAAGCCATTATGTAGCACTCCCACATATAGGATGAAGACAGACAAAGGTAACCTGGCACTTGACTACATCATTCATGGACTAAAACTCAAGAGTTTCTACTTGATAATCGTTCCTAAAACATGCACAATGTTGTACCATCACCAGTACTGTTTGAATTCCAACCATTATATTATATCTTCACTCCAGAACGCTCCATAGATACTGGTGCTGCTGAGCTGTCAGAGATCGATGCCAGGCTACAGGCCCTACAGGAATATATGAGGGACCTGGACACATCGGGACACTAAGGACCAGACTGTGGCACTACATGCTACTCAGGCCAACTGAACTCACACTGTGGACTTTTGGTTTTATTTAATTTTTTATTTAACGTTTTATTATTTTGGGCTGGGAGGGGAGGGGGACTGCATGCCATGGACTGACCAAGGCCTGTATTATGATGCAAACATGACCGACACAAAAAGGTGTTGCATTCATATAAGTGGCTTATTTGCTCAGGAAGGCTGGAGTAACTACCACTGTGAGGAGTACTGTGCTTAACTTAAATGTGATTTTTATGAATAATACTGTACGGTTTTATTAAAAGGTTCACCTTAAAAGGTGAATTTTGTCCTGACTAATATTCCATGCCATTTTACACAAAGCTCCCACCAAAACATATTTGTAATATATCTTAATTGCTCCTAAAGTTATTTTATATACTGGTGTGCATGTTTGATTTTTATACATTTGAAGTAAGCATTTCCAGCTAATTTCCTTCAACTGCACCTTAGTTTGTGTATCCATATAGTATTCTGAAATGGACCTTTTTTCCTCTTTTAACAAAGCCCTGTCCAAAATCATTCACTTTCAATGTGGAAAAGTAACATTAAGTGTCAAACTAGTTGTGCTAGTAGCGCTGCTGTTGATGAATGGGGGAACTAATTCACCAATACATTCAATAATCCTCGATGGAAGGAAAGTACAGGCTGGATTGGATATTTTTTCTATACAAAGATAAGTGGTCCAAGACAACTTTTCATACAGGACGCGAAGCCCTGTAGGGCATAAAGGCTGGTGGTAATGATCATGTCGTTCAAAAGGAAAACTACATTTTGGTTACCCAGTATAGTTGCTGTCGGGCAGAAAACGAAAACCGTTACATTTCATGGAATTACATAGTTATCATATAAGCTCTTAATACGTTGCACTGGTTATAAAACCTACAGATAGACATGACCACTTTTAATGTAGCGTCCTTATTTGGGGTTTTTCATTATCAGTGAATGTCTAATCTAATATTCGTCAAAATTGGAAATCTACAAGCTCAACACGTTGCATTACTATACAATGCACCATCATATGAAGTATAAAATAGGTCATTAACACCAAATGACAAAGAAATATGCTTCTTCTGCTCGACAGTGAGGATTTGTCATTCAAAATAAATACATACACAAGAGTAAAGGAAATTCTAGATTCACACAAATCCTTAACTGACATTACTTGCATTAGTTGACACGCAGCCCTCAGGCATCTGCCACTACAGCTGGCTGGGTTTCATTAATTAACTCTGAACATGGAGCTCTCTCTCCAGGCAATATCTCAGTTGCTTGAACAGCTGCAATTTATAATGTGATACTGAGATGGGAGAAATTCTTTTTCTTTTTGTTTAGAGATTCTTTGTAATTAATGCACAGTAAGTTTTAATTGCAGTGCCATTTTGTCAGGAACAGCTAAATCATAACTGATTGTGGTCTGGTCAGAATTTAACATTTCATTTTGAGCACTTCTGTAACTTTACTTATTGTGCAATAGGGAAATTAAAGTAACCTATGCAGAACTCAGAAGTGGGATTCCAAATAATAATGTTCGCCTTCATTCAATAGTGTAATGTGCCATAAAACTTTATTGGAATTGCTTTTTCAATGTATCATTTTCTAATAAAGAAAAATTGTAAAGAGTGATGAATGGGGAAAATTGTTCAGAGGCTGTTCATTAAGACATTCAGCTGAGAGGGTAAATTAGGAATAGGAGGAACATGCAGACCAAAAACCCAGGTAAAGCCACTTATAGCCTAGTTAAGACCAAAGATCCACTTTTTCAGAACGCTGAAAAGAAAAGCCTAAGCTCGGCTGATTCAAGCAACCAGTCAAGTCATAACCTTGATCTTGCTGATTTCACAGACAAACATAAAAGAACAATCACTTTATTTAGTGCTTTATTAGAGCATTACAACTATAAAGAATTAAACAACATAACATCTTGACAAAAGTACAAAAATCGAATGCCTCCAAACGTACATACACGGCATGAAGTCGTTTAGTTGCTGTCCGCTGTTGCAGTGAAAATAGCAGATACTCAAGCTCACAGTGATGTCTGTAGATCAGCTATTTTCACAATTTTGAATTGTAAAAAAACCCTAAAAGCAACGGTTTTGGACAAAGATTTCCACCTGGCAGCAACGCTAAGAAAATGTCTGACTGTTATGTACACCATCAGCTTAATATGGCCAGTTTTGGCAGTTCTACAATGTAAAGAGTTTACCCTTATAAAAACACTTATGAGCTCACTTTACAGTATACTCTCTTAACAAAGGACAAAATACATTCATTTAATTAGAAAAATACACCAAAGTGCTTTATTTACTCATTAAGCTTTATTCTTATTCCGGGCACCCTCTAGCTAGCAGAACCCTCAAGGCCAGGAATGTCCAATTAGAACATGTTCTTACAAGTGTCACATTTGGGTTTGCAGTCACACGGTCACAGTCAAAATCACAGGCTGCTCTTGGTTTCTTCTGTTCAATATGGCCTGGATGCTCTGCGTGAGCTATGGAATGAAACGTCAGGAGGCATTAAAAATGGCACACGCACACACATACAGATAAAGTATAGCCTCTGAAGAAGGCTGTGTTCTGAGTGTGTTGGTCTCACAAACCACCAAAACAATCGGCGGCAAATTTAGTGCAAACTTCCTGTGTTTTTTGTTTGTGTTTTGCTCATGTTTTATATATTTTTTAAATATTCAAATTTAATTTCATAATGGAAGTCAATGGGGGCTCAGATCGGACTGAAACGTGCCCACATTTGGAGATGACTGATAAGAGCCTTTATCCTCATTACAGCTTACAGAAGTAAGTTTTCCTACAACACAATGAGGGGGCCTTGTCCACAGAAAGTGTTTCATTCGCGGTGTAGCACTTTGGATATGTCCAGAGGGCCCGCAAACGGCGTTTATTGATGCCTGCAGCATTCAAACCTGTCAACCGCTGTGGTGCTCGAACATCCTGTCAACTGCATTATTAGCTATATTACTGCAAATAGCTTAGCTGAAACAATGTAAACAGCACACAAGACTAACTTAAACCCATCTAAAGAACAGCGGATAAGCGAACGGTTTTCTAATTATAATCTTTTCTGTCTCTCTCTCTCGCAATCAATCATTCATTATCACGGGGCGGGGACGTGGGGTTAACATTTGTCAGAGTTGTCAGATCTGTTTCTAGACTAAACTCTAATGTCCAAGACATAAATCATATTGATAAATCACCCTAACCATATTGCTCAAACGGAACGACAACGCAGCGTGGAATGTTTGTGTGTGTTTTATTCTGCGCCCACTGTCAGTAAGAGGAAATACATGAACTACAAAATAAAGTATATCATCGACTAGTCATTATGGGGAGTTCTATTCTGAAGTTCCGCTCCCAGCTCCAGGAATCTAGTTGAAGCTATTTGTTGATGCTTGCCGTGCACTTTCGAATGAAAGTGGCCAGGTTTTTTTTTTATTTATCTCTCTTGAGTGAGGCGTGCATTTATGTGTATGTGTCTCTCTCATGCCATATGATTTGAGCCGGCAAACACAGCCATTTCTGTCAGTTGTTCTAAGTACTTTGATTTCTAGCGATGCCACTACAGGAATTTCTTTATTCTGCCAATACATTCCCGAAAAATTACTAGGAAGCTTGTCGTAAAAAAACGAGATGAATTTCAAGATTTTCACTATACTTCCTGCACTTTGGCTAAGTGAAAACAGGGTATACTGTATGTCAGATGCCATAATTGGACCCTGTCTTAATTACTTACAGATTGTTGTTTTCCAAAGACGTCTCTGTATACGGCTTGTCTACGCGCCACTTCCATATCATTGGCTAATTTCCAAGCTGTGGCCTTGGCCCTGACTTCCGTCTCATCCAGGTTGGGATTGGCATGCCACTGTAAAATGTGCAACAAATTGAAAAGTACAATTCATAATTTATTCACCAATATATATTTTTTGGGCTGGGAGCTCACGACGCGCCCACGCGTCACTAACTCGTCAATCGACGACACGTTTGATGCGTCGGTCATTTACTCAGATTACTTTTACCCTGAGCCACCGAAATAAGGAAAAATCTATAAAATAGCGTGGCACTGAGCAATTAAATCATTGTTTAATCAAAGGCACCCAGTGTGTTAAGATAATTATTTTGCCTTTTATGCCTTTATTGATTGCGACCGAAGGTCGCAGTTTACCATGAGAAATGTCACAGCTTGTCTCCGTCTGTCTGTGTGTGTGTGTGTACACATCTTTACAGTCTGGGTTGGTTCCCTTGTCACTGTGATATCACAGGTGACATCACCTATGTAAAAGTCCATATATGGGTTCCCCAGAATCCCTTTTATGTCCATATATGAAATCCCTGATGTCATCGATATATATCACTGGCCAGATGGCCAAGACATGGCCCATATCTGTGTGGCTGGTTCAGATAGGGATCTCCATGTATGGGCATAAAATATATTGTATGTATATGGTTACATATTATTATTATTAATAAAGTATAAAATAAAAAGTCCATATGGGCATTCCCAGAAACAAAATCCCTTTTATGCCCATGTATGGAGATTTCTGATGTCATCAATCCCAGGCCCTAAATGGCCAAAGAGCCTGCTTTACTCTGATTTACACCCTACCTTCCCTGAAAACGTTAATATTAAGTCCATATTATGTATATGGGACTGATAAAATAAATAAAATGTCCATATACAGTATGGGCATTGCCAGATGATGCCCTGTTAGGGCACCTCTTATGCCCATATATGGAGATCCCCAGGCATCAAACCCAGGCCCTAACTCGCCACGGCCCTGCTTGGCTTTACCAATTAACATACGTTTTATGCCCATATATGGAGATCCCTGTCCCAATGTCATCAATATCTATACTATAATTTTCCGAATGTCTGTCTGAGTGAGTGAGTGAGTGTCTGTCACAGCGTTTCTCCTCAGTGGCTGGAGCAATTGATCTGAAATCGCATCACCATTAGCATATGAACACACCTGACATAACTGTGAAGCCCGTTTGTCACTTTCACAAATCATATGCTGTATATTAGCATTTTTATGGTGTATCTACTATCTATTCTGCATCTAGCATGAGGCAGGTGTTGTCTGGCCCTGTTACAGATGTTGTCCAAAAATCATGCAGATCGGTACACAGTATATCTGTAGCCATTAAACGAAACGGGTATTTCTTACATTGATGCTCCTACATATTATCATGCAAGCACCAGTTAAAGTTACTTTCCATCTCTCATATACTGTGTGCACAGTGCACACCCCATAACCCACACACTGCACATCATTTCGGAGCTCATATCTTTGAACGGGTAAGGACTAGTTAAGAAAATATCAGGGAATGCCCATATTTGTTAATGCCCATATATGGGCATATTTTGACATAGGATTGTTGACTATCATGCAGGGGTCTCCATATATGTGTAACTGGTCCGATATACAGTACATCACTGGCCAGATGGCCAAGAATTGGCGCGACCTCGCCCTAGGTAGCATGTCGCCCTGAGGCGTCTTACTAGTAGAGATTGACTGTAGGCTGACAGGAAATTGGCGAGAGAGATGGGGAGTGACATGCAAAAAAGGCCGTCGGGATCGGGACTCGAACCCGCAACACGTTATATATATCACAAGGTACTTGCAGTTACTCACCAATTTCACAATGCAGTCTTCCAGGGTTAGGACCCTAATTGATTTCAGTGACACAATGGCCTTCTTGACATTTTCTCGACACGCATTCAACATAGTCTGCAAAGATACATTTATGTATAAACAGTATGAAACACAATCAAACATGACACATTGTCATGGCAATAGCCAGAAAAACAGCTAGATGTGTACCTGTAGTTGTTGATTGCTCCTCGTGGCCAGGGTGGTGTGGAGGGGGATGGCACGAACCTGACTTGAAGACCCAGGCCCAGCCCCAGGCCCAGTCCCAGGCCCAGTCCCAGGCCCTGTGGTGTTTGATGGCTTCTTTGAAAGGGAGGCTAAACTGCGACCCTTTGTTGTATAAAGAGGTAGGCGTGTTTAAATAAGGACCACTTTCACTTTGGCGTCCATACTTTGGACGCCAAAGTCATAGGCAACATAAAAAAATTGTGAATAATAAAAATATATATATTTTAATAATAAATAGCAGATATAAAAGCTAACAGCTCGTGATTGGATGTGAAGTTGGGACCTGTAAATGATTATCGTATCAACTCTAATATTTTGTTGGCCGACAAGGTCATCCAACAAAGTATAAATGAGCCCTTACTGTTCCTGTGTGGCAATGAATGTGTTCTTTACCTCTGCTTCGTACTCGGCCCAGGCAGCTTTGCGGTCAGCCTCGCTCAGCTCCTCCTCTGCTTTATGGTCAAGCAGAGACTCATGCTCATGGTAGGACACGATGTGTTCCTTGGAATTTTTCAATAGCTCTGCCAGGACCAAATCCTGAGACAGATGGACAGAAAACGTTCAGGCCATTCTGAAAACTCAATCTGAGTAACCATGTGAATGTACTGGCTTCAAGCGAACAACAAACTAGGTAGTTCTCAAAATGGCATCCAGAGACCAAAGAGGTTCCTTGAGGTGGTTCCAAATGGACCCTTACAGGTCTGTAACTCTGAAAGTGTGCAAATGGAACCACAGAACTTAACAATTATAATTAAATCCCTTCATTACCTTGGGCAAGACAGGGGTGGCCCGCTTGCTCTTTTTAGAGTTGGGGTCATCCAGCAGGTCTGGGTCAAACGAGTAGAGTTCACTCAGTTCAACTTGGGTGAAGTGCCTCTCTATTTGTTGTTGGTCCACCACACGGAATGCCAGAGACTGCTTGGCCACCTGACGATCATAGATCTTCTCCTCCATTGTGCCCTAGAGTTTGAAAAACAACAAATAAAACAAAATGGTATACAGTATATCGTCGCTGTCGGGTATAAACCTTGTATCTCCAAGTAAAAAATGTGTACGTTTTTTCGCAAAGCAAAGCCCTGCTTCATCATACAAGGCCGTCGGCCGTCGCACAAAAGTAGTGAAAACAGCCGATCTACAAGCACACAACGCCTCGCGCCGCAAGGCGTTGTGTGCTTGTAAATCTGCTGTTTTCATTAGTTTCATTTTTAAAATGATAAATGCAAAACGAACGGTTTTGGACATACAAGGTTTCCACCCGACAACGACGATATACTTTTCATATTTCAACATGTCATGTGGGCGAGTGATTCTCTGCACATCGATAAAGGAATGACAAATATAAAAGTGTGTGATTCATCTTACATGATGCCTGGCACGTCGGCCCAGGGTATCTGCAGGCATCAGCACTTTAACTATGTTTTAAGACCTTTTTAATACCACTGCGAGTGTTCATTTAAGATTTTACATCAAAACATGCTATTGTTAAATATCATCTTGCAATGCCAATGCAAGGATGCAAACTTTCAGGGATTTATTAGAGGGGGTTATGGCTGCATATACAGTATATGTAAACATTTTGTTAACCAAGGCCTTTGTACCATGTTTTATTCAATATTGAGGCTGTTTTGCTTGTATAAAACCCCTAAATACACAGGAATTGGTCTGACTCCTGACTTGCTGTGTGTGTAAATAAGAGAGCCAGTTTATACAATGTGTGCACAATGTGTACCCGCTCTCAAAATCTGCACACGTAATTCTAAAAAGGTCTCTGTAATTTACATTGATCTATCTATAATTTACGTGTGATTCTTAAAGCATGACATGCTAGATGCTAGAGTTTAGAATACCTGAGCCAAGAAGCGATACACAAACACGCTCTTCTGCTGACCGAAGCGATACACCCTGAAGATGCTCTGAGTGTCGTAGGAGGGATTCCACGAGGCGTCAAAGATAATGACCCTGTTGGCTGCCACAAGGTTGATGCCCAATGATCCGGCTTTTGTTGAGATCAGAAACAGCCGCCCACTATGGGAAAAGAAAGATTAATTGATTAATTTAGTGCCACTACATTTCAACTGCCAGTTCTTTTGGAATGATTATTCACCCCATGGAAACTTGAATTCATGTATATCTTTTTGTTTTTGTCACATTCCTAGGCCAATAATTTGAGGAAACTCTGTGTCTCCACAGGGAACAAAGCAGACTCTTTGTGTCTTCATAGGGAACCACTGCTGGTCATCAAAGTATTGGCATAGAAACACAACAAAAACAAAAAGATATCCATGAAGTCTCCATGGGGTGAGTAATCGATAGGGGGGGAAAACGTTTTATTTTTTATTTTTTGGGTGAACCATCCCTTTATCTTCACACACTAATGTGGGGAAAATGTGTAACATCACGCTGTCATCAAACATGAAATACTTCTTATTAGTAAAGAGGTATACTGTAGTTTAGTTTATGTAGGTAGACATGCGTTCTGGTTGGATATTAAGTACCGAACATTAGTCGTATCATTGAACAGTTCAGTCCATTTCCTCCTAGAGGTAGCTGTTGTTGACCCATCAAGACGATAGTAATCGGTGTCTCTGATCCAGCTGCCAGTACCTAAAAAGTTAGGAGGTTGAAGCAGAAGGACAGTGACACATTTAAGACCCTCAACTAATACGTTGTGGAGGTGCATTACGATATGAAAGAATACTACCTTCAAATGGAGATGATTTTCCACTCAGGGATGGTGTATGTCGAGCAGATACCAGGAAGTCTTCCATCAAGTCTAACGCTAGCAAGGATTGACTGAACACCAGCCTAAGAACGCAAAATAAAGAAAAATATCATTCAAGTATGGAGAACATTGGAAATGTCATCACATAATTCATCTGCATAGTTTAAAATGTCCACAGAAAAAACATACACTTTGTCGCCTAGCGCCTCGGCCATCCTAAGAACCTCGAACAAGAGAACCATCTTCCCTGAGTGCTCCAAGATGTGTTCATCTGCTTGAGTCAGCATGTTCTTGTACCAGTCTTCAGGTAGGCTATGAGGTTTCGAGCTGCTGGTCACCATCTCTCCTGTATACAGTGTGAAACAGGGCAAACCATTTTAAATGTTCACTTTACAAGCCATTGGTTGGAGGCGTTTCTAGCACGTGGGTGTCTTTATACCTGGCCCTCCTGCAGTGCCTTCATTGTTGTGCGTCCCTTTATTCTCGCTCTCTCCACTGTATAAGGTATAAAATGGAAAGCAGGGGAATTAATTCTCAGAGATTCAATTTAGCAAACATAAATGCAGCATGTTTAGCAAGTGCTTGGAATTAAACTCGGTCAAGAGGTGCACACACATCCATAAGTTGGCTGTTTCGACGGGTGCTAAATCAGAATAAATAACATTGTAGAGAGGGAGAAGGTCTGCACACCGTCTTAATGCTCCCAGAAAATCAATGTGTGAAAATCAAACTGACCTCTGAACATCAGCAGATTCTTCACCTCTCAACAGAGCACTGGCTTTAGTGTAATTTCTCCCTTCAAAATGCCCCTGCAATTAAAAAAGCATAACCCACCCGTTAGGTGAAATTAAAAACATATTCTACACAACGTCAAGCCAAGATCAGTGGTGTAAGGTTACTAAATACATTTACTTAAGTATACTACTTAAAGGACGACTTGACCACATTTCAACCTGTCTTCATATAATAGGTCCTCACTAATGTTCATGATAAAATAGCACAATTTCTTTCTACACAGTCTGGGTCTCATAGGGGAGTTGTGGGCGTGTCAGAAATCCACCCACCAGTGACATCATCGATGGGGAATGTAAGCTAATAGAAACTGCAGGCTTTCTATTCCTGAAAAGTTGCAATGTTATAATGGAAGCCATTGTTCTCGCGATAATAAATATATATATTTTTTAATATTGTTTAATAAAAGTTTGTCAAACGATGATGTCACTGGTGGATGGATTTCTGACACGCTATTTTATCATGAACATTAGAGAGGACCTATTATATGAAGACAGGTTGAAAAGTGGTGAAGTCATCGTTTAAGTAAATTTTCACTTCAGATAATTGTACTTTACTTGAGTATTACCAATTTCCAATACTTTTACTTCTACTCCACAACATCCCGGATCCAAATATTATACTTTTACTCAACTACAATTATTTAAAAGTTTTAGTTACAAGTTATTTTGTAGATTTGGATTATTATTACAACTTGCATTAACCACTTCAGCCCTATACATTTCGGCCATTTGAAAATAGCCAATCTTTAAGCTTGTAGATCTGCCATTTCAACCTTGAAATGGAACATTCTGCATAATAAATACTTTTACTTTTGGTACTTTAAGTACACATTTACTCAAGAACATTTTGAATTCAAGACTTTTACTTGTAACAGAGTAGTTCTATACTGTATTATTGACACTTTACTTAGGTAAAACATTCTTCCACCACTGGCCAAGACAGAAAGACAAGCACTTTGGTCAGTATGTTTACTTTGTTTTCTTTGCTGATGTAGTTGAGATGCAGGCACCAGGGATGCGTCCAGACTCTGCCCAATATCTGGAAGTCCTTGAAGAGACTCGTTCCACCCCCCGTGGAGCCTGCCGTGGCTCCGCCCCCCATGGAGCCTACACCTGCAAAAGCAGTGGTTTGCTTCAGACTGTCTCAACATTCAACAAAAGCCATAACATTTGACATATCGTTGTTGCCTCGTGGAAACCTTGTTATGTCCAAAACAGTTAGTTTTTTATTTATCATTTTAAAAACAATTTAAAATAATGAAAATAGCCGATCTATGAGCACACCACGCCTCGGATCACGAGGCGTCGTGTGCTTGTAGATCTATTTTTTCACTAGTTTTGTGCGACAGTCTTGTATGAAGCAGGACTTAAAAATGTACACATTTGAAACTTTCAAGAGATACAAGGTTTCTGCCCGACAGTGAAGATATAATGTACATAAATACATGCATTGCCTATTGATAGAACTACCAAGGTTACTTTTATCGCCTTTACAGTGGATAATAATCTGATGCCAGAAACTTGGCCTTAAAAAGTCTTTAGACTCCCATTATGATCTACCACTTTTCTTTTCTTCATTTTATTTTTATTATCTTTATTCATAAACATTTTCTTTCAAATCTGATTGATCAAACTGGATACTCCCTTGGGTAAAATGAGGTAAAGCAAAAGCTCAACAAAAACACTTATCACCAACCTCAAACAATGTGAGCAATAATGGGTGATAATGGACCTCCAGCACATCATTTAACATAACAGATTACTTGTGTACGAGAGTTCCTTACCAGTGAAGTGTTCAATGTAGTGGCGATACAACTTATACTGCAGTGGGGTCACCCTCACCAGTAGCACGTACTCGTATTTGGGAGGCAGGAATTGAGTCAATTCTGAATAGTCTCTTCTCTAGTAGGACGGGGGAGGGAAAAATACTTAACATGAATATGAAACAATTGAATTCATGTTCTCATTCAAATCAAGTTGAATACATTTTGAGTGATTTGATTTGCAAAAGCTGTTACTTTTTTAATTATAAACTCAGGGTATTTCATTTCCATATAGAAGGCAACAGAGTCTTCAAGAACACTGGAACAGTTAATAACTGTTAAATGATTACATACTGTACATGCGTGCTGGGGTTTGAAATTATTGCGTTCACCTATGACACAAAGGAAGGCTAAACATTCAGAGAACATGCTCACCTGTACACATCCAGCCAACAAAGCATGAATTACATGCGCACGGTTCTTCATGATTCGGACATCTTTAGGGGTTGAGTCAGCGCACTGACCATTCTGTATGGGATTGATGAAGCGGTTTCGGAATTCCTTCAACGAGCCGAGGAGGTTCTCCTTGATGAAATTGACCATGCAGTGGTCTGGAACGGCAGAAAATGTATTCTGTGACGATCTCCTTGACACACATCATTTAGTTATTTTAATACCTTAATATAGTGTATATAGGGCAGGGTTTCCCAAAGTGTGTGGCATGGCACCCTAGGGTGCCCTGATGCCAGCCCAGAATAATTTGGAATGAATCAATAATTAATCAAAAATATTTGGAATTCATCAATATCACTTCAGTTTAACCACTTCTTAGACCCTCTATGCTTAGCAAAACAGACCTGATTCGCACTGTACTTGATGAGTTCTTTTTCCATCTACAGCCAACTCTCTTCACCAAAAATAGCAGATCAGCTTGTAGATCGGCTATTTTGGGGAACCTTCCCACCCAGAATAGGGATGCTGGGGTTCAAGAGGTTAAACGTCAAGTATTAAAGTTATTTTCAGTCAGTTCTGATGGAAACGGATATTCCTCTGTGGACCGTGACATACTGTATCTTAGGGAGAATGATTTGCATATTTACGTAGCGTAATATGATATAAGATTCTAAAAAATAACAGTGTAATTCAGGGGTGCCGTTACGTGGATGAAAAGGTTATTTACAGGAGTGACCGAGTCAGAAAAGTTAGAAACCCCCCGATACAGGGTCTATCCTTACACTCCACCAGGTTGTTTTGCATGGGTGTTCCAGTTAGCACCACTCTCCGTCTGGTCTTAATGGCATTCAAGACTCTGGAGACTCGGGATGCTTCATTCTTCAGGATGTGGCCCTCGTCACAAATCACAAAGTCTGGACCTGGAGTATAAACAACAAATGCCTACAAATGTACAACTGTTCCAATGTGCAATGGAACATACAATACAATTATATTCACAGGGTTCCCGCACATTTTTACCAATTCATTTCCAAAACTTTTCCAGAATATTTAACCCAATTTCCAGGACGATATAACAATAATTCAGCTCAATAACAAGTCGCTTACTCCTATGCGCAATGCCCAAAGACAGGTAGTGTATGCCAGTGGTTCTCAACCTTTTCAGGCTGTGACCCCTGAAATAATCATATTTTAACTGGGGGCCCTAAGGGGAGCACTAAGAGTTGAGGAATTTTGTATAACACGTTTCTATTGTGAAAATAGCAGATCTACATGCTCACAACGCATTCCAAAACTTTTCCAGCACTGGAAAAATATTTTTCTAATTTCAAATTATTTCCAGGAATTTCATGACCGTGGGAACCCTGTATTCAGTTACATGTCATTTTACTGTTCATTTACCTGGATCAACAAGCGTTCCCTTAATCATTTTCTTCAATTCTTCATTGTTGATACGGAGGCCACGTGAGAGGTTGCGATACATCTCATACCCTATGATCATGACACCTCCGATCCTGTGCCATTTCTGGAGAGCCATGCTGCGCTCATGAGGAGTCTTAAGTGTGGCCAATTCTGTGACCTGCAACATGTTTGTGTGTTTGAGAAATAAAAAGTGATATTAAGTTATAACCTGGTGACACATTATCACACCGTAAGCATTTGGTAGCATCAGTTACTTTTACCACTTTAAACCTATTTTCTACTTTGGCCATTTAAAAATACAACATCACAATACATTGCGATGCAACGTGTCTACATGCAAAGCTTGTAGATCTGCTATTTTGTACAGATCTGGAAAGATCTTTAAAAAAAGGATGAATGACTTTTTTTAACACACATCTTCTCTTCTTTCCCTGGCACAAAACATTTTCAGATGGGGGTCCGCAGCCAAATACATTTGGGGGTCCTGCACATGAAAATGATGACTTTCCATTCAATTAATAATACCTTCAGGTCATTTGCAAGAGTCTAATCATTTGACCCACCTTGACTCTATCGTTTCCCATGTTTTCTTGCCATTTTTCGAACTCATTGATCCAGTTGAGGATGGTGTTCAGTGGACAAACCACAAGGGCAGTTTTGAAATTCAGGCATTTAGACTGCAGCATTGTGTGGAGGAATGTTACGACCTGTAGGACAGCAGACAGCAACACCATGAACACAGTTTAACACAAGCAAAATGTGAAAAGTTGTAGCCAGATACAGTGCAGAAAAACTACATGGGATGAGTGACTGCTCTACAAGTATGGATGTTTCTTGTGTCTCACCTGAAGAGTCTTCCCCAGGCCCATGCAGTGTGCCAGTATACATCCTGATCCAGGGCTGGAATTGGCCTTCTTCACTGACTCACAACAACAGTCCCAGATAAACTGGACACCTGTAGTGAAATGAAGCCAAAATGCTGTTGACAGCTGTATATCTCTGCTGTTGGGCCGAAACCTCCTAACTCCAAAATGTTAATTTTCTGGGAAAATTAGCTCAAGTGGAGTTAGGAGGTTTTGCCAAAGGGCCTTTTACTACTTTTCATTGCTTCAATATTAGTTTAACCAACAGACAGACATAAAGGGTGTTCAATAGCACATATTTATGAAAAAAAGAGAGGGCCAATCGGGTGGAGTTAGCTGGTTTGGCAGAAAGTGTGGAGTTAGGAGGTTTTGTCCCAAGCACTTTTTACTACTTTCTATTGGTTCAATATTATTTTAAACAATACTCAGGTGTAAAGGGTGTTCAATAGCCCTGATTTATGCCAAAAAATCTAAAACCTCAAAAATGGAGTAAAGAAGTTTTGGCCAGATAGTGACAAAATTATGCAACATCAACGGTGAATGCTATTGGCCCCAAAAAACTAAGAAATATATACATAAGCACTTCAGTTTAGTACATGTATCGCTACACAATGTTTTTCAGGCGGAATCCTTACTTGTTCAGTAGGTAGGGCAAATATAACATTTAGAGTAGACCCGCTCTACAATTAAAGTTATTAGTCGAGTTGTGCTTGTTTTCATGAATGCAACTGGCATTCATAGGAGTCTTACTGGTAGTATGTACTATGTAGTATTATACAGTATACAGTATTCATATACAATCATAGAATTTGGGACTAACCATCCACCTGGTGAGGCTTCAGCCTGGTCACCAGGTTCCGGTGAACCTGAACAATGGGTTCCTTAGTGGTGCTATCCTGATCCAAGACCAGCTTGGTGGTGACGGGACATGTTACCTGTGACACTTCATCCTCTATAACGATCACCTGGAAGACAACGGTGCACTTTAAGTAAAAGTAAACCACTAATACAACATTCACTGAAAGCAGGGTTCTGTGCATTTGTTCAGTTGGGCATTTTCCTGATATGTAAATGCAGTAATACAAAACTATCTAAATCTAATAGTCTACGAATCTAAAACTATACTTAGTTTAAAAATGTCTATCTTGATGGGAGCAGTCACTTTCAATGACAAGTGGTACCCGTATTCCTTTGATTTCTGCCCAAGTGAACAAGTATTTTGGAACGTGTCCTGAAAGTCCTGAAAGTGTATGTACTCACTGTGGGTGGATATCCGCCAATGTACTAGAGTCAAGTGTGGCTGTAGATGTGTAACTGCTAGTGTTGTGTGCAAGTGTTCCAATCAACAGTATAGTGGAAGTGAAATCCATCTGTGCATACCTCTCTCAGGGCCTCCCTTTGCTCTTCTCTATCTGCTAAGCGTTTGCGTCTCTCCTCTTCCTCCCTCAGTGCATTTTGGGTCTCAGTGCGAAGGTGTTGATCGTTGATGATCCTGCGGATCTTTTTGCGCCCCTTTGGCGTGCCTTTAAGGTCTCCCTCTTCATCCTGTTAAGTACAAAACAATATATAATTATTGTAATCAAACTCATTCAAAAGCCAATATGACCAACAACTAATGAGCAGTAGCGGCGCAGGAGGAGTGTCTGTCTGGAAACGGTAATGTTCTCGGTTAAAGTTATTGATGAACATAAACAGCAATAATGGTTCCCAGTACCTTTTCATCACCGGAGTCTGACAACACAATCAAGGGTGGTGGTTTTTTCTGTAGGTAACTGCGAACTGCTTCCTTCTCCGCTCTAGTGGATCTGAGTGGTTGCAAAAGCAACACAAAGACAGTACACTTAATCCATAGACAATGCACAATTCTGTCAATCTAATAAAAGCAGGGCTGATATATGCTGCATCAATTGAAGGCCATATGATTTACTGAGTAAAGAATGAGAATGATACAAATAAAATAAAAATCATTAAAATGATCTGGTGTTGTTTAGTAAGGTCCTTATGAGCCATCTATGTGTGCCAGTATCACACATATTTATACAGATACAATACACTGAATTACCTTTTCGACTTCTCTTCATTGCCATCATCCTCTGATGCACTGAGCTCTTCACTGACACCAGACTCTTCCAGCTCTGACTGGCTATTGTCACTACCACTCTCAGCATCTATTCAACAGAAATGTAGATACAGTTAGGCCATCCAGTGTCATCGCAACTGAATGTCTATCATTGTTAAGAGCAGGGGTCTTCAACGTTTTCAGGCCAAGGACCCCTTAGTTGAGAGATGAAGCAGGGACCCCCACAACCTTTTCATAGATTCCATATAGTCTCATCATTTGACAGCACAATCATCATGTATCGTGTATTTTGGATTCATGTCAATTTGTGTTTTCAGATATTTAACCACTTGAGCCGTCATTACTAATAAACTTGACCCTTTACTCTGAACTTAGTCTGCTCTTTTTCCCCCTCTACACCAAACCTCTTTGCCGAAGATAACCGATCTACAAGCTCACAACGTTGAGAGCTTGTAGATCTGCCATTTTTGGCTACAGTTCTCAGAATATGGGCACTAGGGTACATGTTATTAATATAAAAAGGATTGGCAGATTTGGAGGACCCCCTGTAGTAACTCTGAGGACCCCCTAGGGGTCCCGGACCCCCTGTTGAAGACCCCTGGTTAAGAGGCACCCTTGCTCTCCATTACTCCCGTTACCTTGGCTCCTGACTCTTCTTTTTCGTTGTCTCTTCTCTCCATTCGTTACTCCTGGAGTCTTATCAGCTGCTGTCTCGTCATCAAGGATGAGTTTGTGACGCAGTAGGTGGTGCCTGCCTTTGGGAACATCAGAGTCCGTGTCTGAAGAGTCGGAGGTCAAGCTCGAGTCTTCCCCTGCAGGAAAACATATTTGATTATTAGGCAGTGGAGAGAATTCTTATTTCCAGACTAAACCCAATAACCTGTGTCCTGTCAGCAGCAGCACTCCCACGAATGACGGCCCTGGGTAGGCAACCCACTTTTGCTAGTAGATATATTGGCAACAATTCTCAAGATGTGAAGTGCTGATATGAAATATATGGAAGTTATAAATTAAATACTACCATTCAGTTCAGAGGCTTAATTGGCGTGGCAAAAAAAAGTAACTACTTAAACCCCATTACAAAAATGTATATATATTTCTTCTCTACAATAGGTGTCCAGTTTAACTTGGACTGTTGTCAGTCTGTTAAGGCGTTTAAATTGGCTATTTTTGCAAATTTATTTTAAATCAAAATGTAAATAATGTGAAAACGCATGCATATAATGAAATGCTCAAAAGCTTTAGTATAGTGGTTCATGAATGTATAGGTTGCAGATAAGAAAACATGGTTACATCGTGTGTCACGACTCCATGTAGTTGGATGAATGTGGATTGAGATGCACTCAGCACCCATCTAAAATCAGATTAATCTGCACAATCTATTCAGAAGGAAGATATGCACTAAAGAGCTTAATTTGAGGTTCATTGCAAATACTAGGGGTGGCAATTGCCATCCCCTGGGACCCCAAATAACACCAATATAATATGCTAAAGACTGACTTACCATTTCCATCTCTGTCGTCATCCTGTTTTTTTCCTTTAAATTCCTTGTCATCATCAGACTCTGATTCATCTTCCTGTGTCTCCTCCTCTGAAGAGAATTCTTCCCCCGAGGAGTAGTTGGCTGTGATTTGGGCCAAGAGCATTTTCTTAGCAATTCTTTTAGAAGCAGGGGAAGAGAAGGAGAAAAGGGACCTGAGGTTCATTTCATAAGCAATATGTTGTCTCCAGATATGTACCATCAACAGATAAATGTACAACAATGTGTAGAAGCTTTTCTAGGCCGCTAAAATGGAGTGCCATTAAAGAGACAACCAAAGGGGCTCTTTAGTCTCATTTTGTCTGTAAGTCTGAAATAGTGTGAACAAAACCAAGCCAAATTCAAGCAATATGTTCCTAGATGACCATGGAGAATATTCTGTTGCACAGAATAAGCACCGCAAACCCATAACTTACAATTCTGCCTTTATCACAAAAGGTTAAAACAAAACAGTACAAACCGGATCAAATCAGAGAGAGACACTGGAATGTTTGAATTTATTACAACAGACAATTTATCAAATATAATTAATATATTATTACAACTGGATACAATAACACCTCAGATGAAAGTAGTCACTAATACTATGTTAATGTTTAAAACACAATTTCAAATGCTAAAAAAGATTTTGGCCATCTGTACATTAAGTCTGACTACCAAGTCATATTCAAAACTGAAATGCATTGTGTTGTCTGTTAAATACCAATACTCCTGATCCAGTTCTCCATTAGTTAAGATGACGTTTTGTATTATTGGAAACCTCAGAATCTCAAAACAAAACTTTTGATATAGCTGTTCCTGTAGATAATCATATCGAACTGTTTCCCCAAAATAAAAGATTGAAGCATATGCTTTTTGAGGTTATGCTGATACATCACATTAACATTTTAGAAAAGGCAATGATCAGAAGTATACAACTAGTTCCTCCCTACTATAAGGCAGTAGTCAGACAGCTGCATGAGCCTAGGACCTCATCTCATATGTTTCAACTTGGGAGACAAGTGGAACAATAAGGAAGCGAAAGTGTAAAGATAAATTAACACATTGCAGAAGAAAAATACATCTACATCACTGCCAGATGCTGGGGAGGCCTGACCTCACAGGAAACTTTCAACATTTTGAGTCAAAACATGGATTTGAGATTGCTTTGACTAGGGAGTAGTAGATAGGAAGATGACCCAGACTGGATCCTTGGATGCGGATCTTCAAATAGTGAATTTAACAGGACGTTGAACATGTTATTAAAAATAAAATAAAATAGATATTGTGATGTTATATATTGGCAGAATCAGCTTTGCTTACATTTGTTTGTGATGAAAGAGTGACTAAGAGCCGCTTCAACATACAATCAAAGTCAATGCGGAGGCTATTTCTCATCTACATCATGACTACACAACAAAATCCTCTACCAAAGTGTCCTTGTAATTTTAAATGTTAGACATTTAAAGGCCCAACAGTTGCAGTCAGACAATGTATTGTAAAGAGTTACCTTGCCATGATGATGCGACTCAAAATATTGTCGAGATATCTATTTATCTACCTATAATAGTTGCTACTTTTTAGAAATTGATATTCGGAAAATATTCTCATTAATTTAAAATGTACAGGTCTCAAAAGTAAAAGTCACATTTTTAGAACATGAAAGAACATAATCACAGCAGATTCTGCAAATGTATAACATTACAAAGCCAGACAGCGCTTACATTTTGTACTTTATAAAAATGTCAACTTCACGTTGCAATTTGAATTAGGAAGATCCAAACTGTATCCGTGGATTGGGATCTTCAAATAGTAAACAGTAAATATATTATTTTTTTGAGCGGTGCTAACCCCTCCAACGTCTGGCTTTGTGTGTAGGTCCCCGTGTCCCTATGAACACGAATATGTCCGTATGAGCACGAGACTAACGTCATGGAAAGTATGCAGACCGACGTCACCATGTTTGATAAGTGAGCACTGCAGTCATGTTTTGCGGGGGGGCACCCGATAGCCGGATGGTTATGGCGCGTGGCCGTGCACCTGGGCCAGGCAGACCATTCACTGCATGCCACTTCCCTGCTCTTTATTTCCTGTCTATCTCCACGGTACCGATCAGTGCTCCCAGTATTGCCTGTTTGGAGCTTGTGGCCGCTTGGAACGTGTGTCCGTTAGGAACTGGAAAAACACTTGGCCCCCAGAAATGCTGCTTGCAGTGTTTGTTTCGAGAACTGCACATCCAATCCAACTTCATTCAGTACCGTACTCACTAACCCTAACCCACTCCCACGTTTGAAGTTGAACCGATGAAAGGTTCTCAAGATATGCGAAAGATACAGATTATAAAATATATAGATGTTCAAAAGGCCTCATAGAACAGAAATCAATGGAATTGCGGATGAGCAGAATAATAAATAAAGCAACGATGTCATACTCTTTTTCAATAACATGAAAGGCAGCCTTCATTACAGTTTATTTTAATTACAGTATCTTGGAAAATAACACTGCCAAAGGGAAAAGTGAATGTTATTTTATTAAACGATTTCTTCACTTTCAGAATCCCTAGTCTCCCTTAAAAAAAAAAAAGAAAAGTAAAGAAAAAAAAAGACAGATATGAAAGTCAAAGACATCATCACTGCCATATCACACTTTACTTGAGCAGGAAAATTACTTTACCTTTACAAACACTTGCATTTGTAAATATCACAAAGAAAACAAATATGTACAGTAGTGTACTGTGTTTAAGGGCAACTTAAATTACCTTTAACCTGAATCCTATCATTCTATCCACAAGTTTCCGCGGGAGTTTACTGGAGACTATCAGGACCAAACTTCCGGGTTTAACAGCAGCATACAAGCTCACGTCGCGTCGCAGATGCAACCCGTTGTGAGCTTGTAAATCGGCGGCGGAACCTCGGTGCAGACGTTTGCGCAATGCACTATGGGGCGTAGGAAACTCGTGGATTGAGAAGACGTGAATGCATTTCTGCAAATCTGTTAGCCAATGGATATGCACATCAACTTCACAGTAGAACAATAAGACGCAGTTTTAAATATTTTTTTGTGTTTTAACTTAATCGCAGCAACAAAAATATATTGAAGGAAGCAGATGCACATGTAAAGTACATCTACTTAAGTAATATGGTTTCATTCTAATGATCATTATCTAATAATCAAACCTAACCCATCAATGGCAGAATTGTATCTTTAGGATTGGTTTGATAGTTAAGCATGAAGGTTTTTCAAAAATAATCCCAACCTTCAAAGCCTTGCTTACCTCTCAAATGTAAACAATCGTTTACAAATAGCTGAAATGTGTAGAGTGAAAATCAATGCCACTTTTAATGCAAGTGTCTGCAAATAATCTGGCAAGCAAGCGCTAGAACGTTGCATATTTAACCAACGTTCTACTCTCAAATGTAACCATACTGCTTACAGTCATTCTTTTATGCATATAATAGGACAGCTCAGTAGGAGACTAACATTTAAAGATTATTTTTAAGCATTCATGCTTTATTGAAATGAAAGACAGGAAATTGAGAGCAGAAGAAGGGATGACATAAGAGGCTCTGAGGCAAAAAAAACTAAACCAGGACATTTCAGTTGTGTGGTCCGCACATTAACTAGCTGGCCTACCTCTGTGTTCCAAGAGACCAAAATTCAGAACAGTCTAAACATAGAACAAAAATTACACTTGTGATAAACTTAAAATATATATCTTTGTATGGAGTTTCAAAAATATTAAACACAAAATGTGCTTAATTTGTTCTCTAAGCTATCCATGGCCGAGTAATATGCTTATGGACTGGTTAGTCAATGCCAAAGGAATTCCATAAGAATCTTATCCAAGAGAACCTTCAAATGACAAGCTGGCCAATCATTCTTAAGACAGGCTAGGCAAGGTTTGTCAAGGATTGATCTCAGGTTCATAAAGTGTTTAGTGCACTCAACACATTGTACATTTAGAACGTATATTTGATTTCTGCTGGTCTACTGCAGTTACGTTTGGGTCGCACCCGGCTTGTCTCGATGACAGGACCTACACCAGATTTAGCACAGGACTTGAGGTTCTTAGGAGCCGTAGGCGTTCTCCCACATTTAGAGTGTGTTACAATTGTTAAGTCCTGTCTTTTTGAGCCATACCTATTTTCTGGGTCATCATCTTCCTCTGCTGCCCAAGAGGGCCCAGAATGGGACTGCTCCTCATCCCCTAAATAACAAACAAAACGTAAAAGTGAGCAAGTTGTACACGTCATATATTCACCACATTTTTCATGACCAAAGATTTGACGGAGACTCGTTTGATCGTCTCACCCAGAACAACCGTTTTTTATTAACCAAAATGCATGACTACAATTAAGCCACATAGATTCATTTTCTCTCCAAAGACTTAACTGCTCTATAGATTATTTCCACAGGATAAATCTTTATTCTGTGTGAATTCTGAGTTTGATCTTGACCTTACTTCAGAAATGGTACTTGCATTGTTATAAACAAACCATTTCACCTTCTGTCTGTGATAGTACTGACCATGTGACTTTTACCATTCAGTCTCAAAGAAGAAGAAAGTCATGGAGTTGCCTAGTGACTGCCCGTCCCAGACAAAGGTGATTCAATCACTATGAAGTCCTATGACACTACTACTAATACTATATTCATGCTCAGATGAAGGCAGACTAGGCCCAAAGAGTTGGCACGTTTTGTTTGGCCAAAATACATTGGTGAAACTGAGCCACTTCTTTTTATGTAGTTTGTGAGTGCTCTTTAGATGCTGTGTTTTTTTTTAAGTACTCAGACTTATAATCCCAATACCATTCTGGTATGAGAATGTATGAGAAAGAAAGTAGGACTAAGAAGAGACAATTTGACTGACATGTGCTTAATTATATTCAGGCAGATAGGTAAAGAGAGGTTCACCGGATGACTGATGGAATGTCGCTGCTCCCTGCATGGACACATCTTCTAGGATTGGCTTCATCTTCTGGACATCTGTATCACTCTCAGAATCCAAGTCCACATCTTGTTCCTCATCGCTTGACGAGGCCGAGGTCTCCATGTCTTTCTCCTGTGACTTGGCTGCATCCTTAGACTTCCTGGTTTGTTGTCTACCCTCCTTTCTAGCAGTAGAGTCATGTCTCTTCATTAAGCAAGACCTAATTTTATTCCGGTCTTTCATTTCATTCTCCACATTTTGGTCATCACTCGAGGAATCTGTGCCTCTACCTCTCTGAACCTTGGCTCTTCTGTCACCCCGATCAGATTCAGAGGAACAATCCGCCACTTTGCGTTTGCGGTGAACCCTTTCTGGTGGGGTCCTAGTGAGCCCAAAGAGACATTTCTTTGTTACTTGTGTTGATCCTTTCTCGTCATCATCATCCGTCTGGGGCTCATCAGAGCTGTGTGCCATGGCTGCCCGCTGGAGTAGAACAGCAGGGACTTCATCCGAATCAGAGTCCTCTCTTAGTCTGTTAAACCCTTCATCTTCGGCCTCATTGGCTGCCTTTGTGGTAGGGCTATCCTCAGGATCAGAATCACTGTCAGCAGCTGAAAGGGAGGGTTTGGTCTTCACATCGCTTGGTCGACGCAAAGGTGTAGTCTTCACCCGAGGAGATCGCCTGTTTGTATGTTCCTCTTCGACATGTGAAGACTCCTTGGCGCCTGTGCTGATTTCATATTTTCTCTCTTCATCAGCGTTAACATTTACAACCTGTTTCTCTCCATCCACAACGTTTTTGTCTTCCTTCTCCTCCCTCAGGTGCATGGCTGTGTCTGTCTTTTCTTCCTTCTGCTCCCTCCTGTGCATGGCTGCCTCAGTCTCCTCTTCCGTTTCCATCCCTGTGTGCATTGCTAAATCTGTCTCCTGTTCCGTCTCACTTATGTACCTAGCTGCCTCAGTCTCTTCCTTTTCCCCTCTCCTGTGCATGGCTGCCTCTGTCTCCTCTTCCTTCTCCTCTGTGTGCATGGCTACCGTGGTCACTGGGGTCACTGAAGGCAGTTTTTGTTCCACAGGCACTAGTTTCAATACAAGTTGCTTAGTCAAGGTGAGGTCAGGAGGAATCTGTAGATCTAGTTTTTTCACCCTGAAGCGACCTAATGGGGACCTCTGATACTCATCGGAACAGCTGCGTGCAGCTTTCCTAGACAACTTCACATCTTCTGTGAAATCCTTTGAGTCAGAATCGTGGTCTTCCAAATGTTCAGCAGCCAACTTCCGTAACTCGCTCATGCATCCATCATCAGAATTTCTGAGTTCGGCGCCTATATTCTCTACATCAAAGTCCTCATTAAGCAAGCTTTCCCAAGAGTCCAGCATACCCAAGTCACTGAACTCCTCTTTAAGACCTTCCTCCAGTGCGTTGTACGTTTTACGCAGGCCTTTCAGCACAGAGATGAAAGACTTTAGATGGAGAAGTCTAACAGCAGCCGTGTGCTTGGCCTTTGAACCACTCTGAATGAAATTCACAAATGATCTGTTTGTCGTGTTTGTTGAGTCCATCAAGTACTTGGCCTTTTTGGTGAGCTCCTTTGGGACTTGCAGCATGTTGTAGTTGAACATCACGTTGCCATCCATGCCACTGTGGTCCCACTTATCTAAGGCAATGTTTTCGGGAAGCTTTGGCAACGCACCAAAAAGTCCACATTGCTCCTGCGCTGCACGGTTCCTTTTGCGCTGCTGATGCCAGAGATCTTCCATGTTGTCGAGAACACTGTCACAGGCCACTACCAGATCCATCAGGGGCTCTGGGTTGCAGACGTAGCAGTACCATTTGCTCTCCAAAATGCCAGATAGTTCCTTCCTCCCCAAATTTCGTAAAATGCACTTCTTACAAAAGGCATTACTACAGTAGTCGCAGCAGATCAAGTTGCCTCCTTCTGCACACCACCTGTATGAAAAGAAAATAGAAAAACTTAACAACTTAATTTTATGTGGTAACATGTTACTGAAAATGGTAAATATAACCATCATACCTGCACTGTTCATCCATCCCGTCACAATCCTTACTGATGTCATCACTTGAGTAATACTTAATACAAGACTGATGAAGAAGAAAACAAAGACTATTAGAACTCACTAATAGACAATTAGCTACATGGCATACATTTTACAAGTTCAAAGTTTGACCGTAAGCTAAACAAAACTATTTTTCATGTAAATGTTTTAATTAGTAAGATCTTCGAGTCATATCAAATTATTATAACGCTTTAATCCTCTGATTTGAGCAGAACTATTAGGGAAATAATGCTGTGTTACTAGAAGGGAAACCACATTGCTTGAATCTTATTATTCATAACAGTCAGGCTGATATGCACTCTTATCCAGATCTTCAGGATGTTACACAAGAATTTTGTCATAAAGTCACCACACCGTTTATATTTTCATAGTTTCAATAGACACCACTTACGTTATGTTCAGATATTCAGATTTAATTAGCATTTTATTTACAGGAGCATATCACCCATTTTCAACATAATCTTCATATAATTGGTATTCACTAACGCTCATAAGATGGTACCATTTCAAACAATAATTTATTTTTAATTATTGATAATTATTATCAATAAAGTTATTAACTTTCCAGGAAGAGGAATGTGTAGTTTATAGTACTGTTTACTGGCTTGGAATCCCCATAGATGACTTCATTGATAGGCAGGTTTCTTTACTGACCACAGCCCACTTCTGAGAGACAGAACGAGTAGACAGAAATGGCTGCCAACTTAAGAGCATTAGTGAATAGTGAGGAACAACTATATGAACAAAGGGAACCAATGGGTGTATTATAGGACAGGGGTCTTCAACGTTTTCAGGCCAAGGACACCTTAGTTGAGAGTGAGATGAAGCAGGGACCCCCACAACCTGTTCATAGAGTCCATATAGTTTAATCGTTTGACAGCACAGTCAGTGTATTTTGGATTCATGTCAATTTGTGTTTTCAGATATTTAACCACTTGAACCATCAATACTTCATAAACTTGACCTTTCACTATGTACTTAGTCTGCTCTTTTTCACCTCTACACCAAACCTCGTTGCCAAAAATAGCCGATCTACAAGCTCACAACGCCTCGCAGTCGAGATCTGCTATTTTTGGCTAAAGTTCTCAAGAGATTTTTTTTTTTCTATCACACAAAGATTTGGAGGACCCCCTGTAGTAACTCTGATGACCCCCTAGGGGTACCGGACCCCCTGTTGAAGACCCCTGTTAAAGGACATATATTGTAACTAGTTTAACAACTACTGTTATTTTTGTATTGCCTCTTCCAAAGGAGTCTATCATATTATAATCACTCACCAAACCATCACAGTTATATGGCAGACCAAATAATTGTGCAGCTAAAGAATACAGACTTATGAAGAGGCTTACCTTGCATATAAGTACTTTGAGAACTGGATGCCGGTACAAAGAGTCTCTCTGGAAGTGGTTAACTTGACGGCCACAAGCTGTACAGTTTATAATTTGCTGTTGTGCACCTCCTACAAAAGAAACACAATGCTGTCATTAGCTAAGAGAAATGGTTACTTGTTGATTAAAGGACAACTTTAGTTTTTTACAACCAGGGTTCATATTTTAGATTGTAATTAAAGAATATGAAAGATGAGTGTTAAAATTATTTCATTTACTTCTTTCTATTGTTTTAGATTGTTGCGTACAAGTGGCTAAATATGTCATTTTACACAGAATAAGTCGCAACCTTTCATGGTTGGATGTGACTTATGGGGGCAAGAAGTGTTACTGTAAATAGCAATAAAGAAACTGCTGGCTTATTGTGTCTAAAAATACATATTTAGCCACTTGTACACATGCCCCCATGCGTACACATGCCCCACATTTTAGCAAGGTAAATGCGATAAAACAATAGAACGAAGCAAATGAAAACATTTTAACACTCACTTTTTCTTTTCTCTAATTACAATCTAAAATATGAATGAACCCTTGTTGTAAAAAAACAAAGTTGTCCTTTAATAGTGATTGGAAATATACCATTACTCTGCAACCTCCACCCACCACCAACCCTCGCACAGCCATGCATTCAAACACCTGGCTACCTTTTTGACATTACCTTGGACATTGGCTAACACTATATATATATACTAGTGGAACACTTTTATTGGCTTCCTGCTGCAGTCTTTCCTTTCTGTAGTTACAAATGTAAGGTTTATATACAGAGCGGTACGGGTAAATCTTCTCGTTTAAACTAGATGTTGAAAATTAGACATTTAAATCAATGTTGAGCAACAGCAATGAGTATTTCTTGCCTTAATGTTGCAATAGACCGTTTTTTGATGGTATAGGTTTATTAGGTTAAAATGGAGACTGCTTCAGATAGTGTTAGCTTAGCACTCTTGCGGTTTAGCGCAGACAGGGAACGAGGGCAGTAGTCATCGACATCACTAAAGGAATTTAATAAAAGTTAATGCAGAGGGATCCAAGGTTCAAAGGAAATGTTTTGATAGATGAGATCAAGTAGAGCAGAGTAAAGGCGAGGGGAGCTGATGCTGTGTATAGAAGGAGCAAAAATATGTTATGCAAACAAACACTGACAGAATGAACATACAGTACATGACTGTCAGCACACAACAGCAGGGTCCAGTAGAGCACAAAATCGGCAGAGCTCCCCTCAAAAACGTGCTGATCCTCGCCAGAAAGGCCGAAGGGGGAGGATTATGTTTTCGCCCCTGTGAGTCTGTCCCTAAATCTATCTGTGAGCAGCTCATCTCTGGCGCTGTTGGACCGAATGGGAGCAAGTCGATATTTCAACATAACATTTGTTCTACGTCCCAGTATTTCGACACGGGTGAATGTTAACCTGGTGGTGAAAAGCTAATCTACCGACGCTGATGTCCTCTATGCCTAAACCTAACCCAAACCCTAACCTCAGTAACCCTGGGTGAGTAGCTAACCTGCAGACGCTGGTTGACGAAATAATGACACGTAGAAATAGCGAGATTTCCCCGGACCGAATAACCATATGCCTATTCAGTGTATATAACTGGATAACGGAATACCACTTAAATTATATCTTTTCATTATTTTAGTTCCAGATAGTAGATATAGCAACAAACACAGCCACTCTGACATACAGACAAACATACATCAGCTACAGTCATGTCAGTAAAGCATGTTGAATTCAAATGAGTTGAAAAAGAGATACTACTGAAAGAGTGAATATGCCCTTCCTTTATTTGCCTTAATTGATACTGTTATGTTTACAGGGTTCCTACACGTTTTCCATGTCAACAAACTCAAATGTGTGTGCTCTGCTCAGGCACACTTCAACACAGATCAGGCGCAGGGCACGAACCGGGGGCCTAGGACTCCGGTCAACTAAGTATATAAATGATTTAAAAATCAAACCGTCACTAGGTATTGTAACTTCAATCAATTAATCAATTAAGCCTGAGGTTTACTTGAATGCACATTTTCTCCCTCTACAACTCTGTTTGTACAAATAAGAGCATATTTGTGAAATGTCACAATACACAAGATGTACAGTATTAGAGTGAATGTTGGTCAATGTCATTACATGCTGTAATATGAGATCATATGATGTAAATGCTATCATTATTATACTGCGCTCAATCCCATAAAGGTTATTGTTTGGAAAACTGGAAAACCCACAATAAATATTTATCAAGCTGTTTGTAAATGACTTCAACAGGAGCATTAATGAACTTTAACAATAGCTGACCTCCACGTCTCCTTGGGAAATCGCTCCTCAGCACACCAGATTTCCGACTGCGAAACTCCGGACCTCTGAAGTCATCTCTTCCGTGACACACTGGTTCAGGTCTTACCAAAGCGGTTCCTATGTGAAGAAAACCTGACGGTGAATTATCAAGCTTCTTTCAATTGCAGAATTCCTTTCTTATGTAGCAGGAACATTTAACACCTACCTTTTGGTAATCTGGTTACATCAAGGTCACCATTTGAATTGAAGGGCAAATCGGTGTCATTGTCACTTGCATTTGATTCACCAGATTCATCTAGCCCAGAGTGTTTTATAACAACAGATGGCTTCCTGTAATATCAGTAAAACAGACAAGAACATTAACTTCATATAAGCATGGTTCTTAATGTGGTGCTTTATTCAGAATGAGTCGATTTACAATCAAACATCAACCCACCTCCTTGATCCTGAATTCTTCAAGATATCCACAGGGATTCCAGCCTGAAAATCAAGAGATTTTGTCAAAAGGATATTTGTGGCTAATTGTATGACGCATCTTTCAGTTACTCCTTAATAATGCATCTACTGTAAGATTTAATAGAAATTCCTAGCTTACAGTAGGCTGTATTCAATATAACCACGAGATACATTTTAAAGGAGTAGTTCATCCACAAAATGACTTTTTCCCTATTGATTACTCACACCATGGAGACTCGAGTTCAATAATATTTTTTTTGTATTTGTCGCCTTCCTTTTTTTACTTCTATAATTTTTATCCCACGATTTTGCAACCCGTTTTCACCCATTGCCAATTGCCCATGTAATCCTGGGCTCTGCTCTCCCTCTGCCGCGCCTGGGGACTTTCCTCATGCTTCCTTCAATGCATGAGTAGTCCAAATTGTTTCTTTTTACCTGACAGTGGGGATTTCCCCGGTTTGGACGTAGCGCGTGGAAGGAACATGTTATTCCAACCAGTTCCTTTCCCCTCCATCAAGCGCCCCGGCTGGCCAGGGGGAGGCATTATTGAGACCAGGATTAATGCATGTTTTTGTGAGGGTATCAACCCTAGGAGACACGGGGAGAACATGCAAACTCCACACAGAAAGGCCCTATCGCCGACCCCACCTAGGGTGTGGGCGCTGATGGCGCGGAGGGAGAAACACGCCCCCAGTGCCCACAGCGTCCCCCGGCGGGAATCTTTGTCGCCTTCCTAAGACAATATTTTTATTACAATAAATCTATCCACATTGATTCCGGATGGGGACACAAATGCATAGTGCCGCTTAAAAGTGAAAAAAAAAAATTTAAACGCATTACAACCTCAGTGGTATTTGTGCCTGTTGAATTTTCGCAGTCCTTAGCTGGCAGATCTGTGGACATAATATAATCAGTTATCTACCACATGTTTAAACAAATGCATCTAAGATGAATATCTTATTTTTCATGAGAAAAACACATATTTTTAAATGGTACCTTGAGAAGATGTGTCATCATTACTGTCCTCTACAGAAGAAAGAGCCATGAACTCATGGAGTTTGGTCACCAACACATCCAACTTGCTACTACAGTAGACAGGATTTAAAAATTGTTAGAACATAACATACAAACAAGTACAATATATTCATAAATAGGCTCACAATATATGCAGCAGCTACAAGAAGTCCCACCTCATTAGACATTTTTAAGAAGCATAGGTTACAGACAGAGTCGACTCGAGACATCAATTTCCAATCCAATACAACCCACTTTATTTATAGAGCAACAGTGTTGAGCCTGATGGTGGCACTTTAAGAGGCCAACTCACATTTTGCCCCATAACTCTTGAACCGTAGGGTGTACTGTAGTGTACAATCAAATTATCAACGCAGCGTCCAATAGGGGAGAATGGCATTACGTCACACTCGGCTGAATCGGCTTGCCCTGCACCCCCGGCAGCCATGTTGAGTGCCTCTATTCTACACAGTAACTCGTAATATCCCCTCCCATCCATTGCGCAGGAAATAAAAATCGGTTTATAATAATATAACATTCCCTACAAACAGTAACATGTGGGTGATCATTATCTCGATCAAATATGTTTTTTATTAAATGGCAATCAAAGCCTATAGTGATTGAAATAAATATCGGGTATAAGTGTCCTACGTTATCGGGGACACAGTGCGGCAGCAGAGTTGCCCTCGGAATTAAGTGATTGTGAATGTCAAGTGGTCCTTAGCTTAGGTACACAAACTAGATGTAGCTAATGTATCCACCTGAAATATTGCCCTACCCATTTGTTTACAAACATTCTGATTTGCTTGTTGTCTCCACCAGGCCGAGACTATGTTTTGCCCTGTCGCTGCCAAATTGTGCAAACACACTCCCTGGATGCCAATTCAGAACCTCTGCCCCACATTTTTCACATGGACCCGTTCTAGCAACACCATGAGGCTGATTTTTGCAAAACAAATTTGACAGTACACTACAGGTTTTGTCCAAAAGTCACGCAAATCGGAACACAGTATCTCTACAGTCATCTGATCAACATGGATCCGTCTGATTTTCCATAAGTTTGCAGGATTGGTCCGTTTTTAAGAAAATGCCTCTAATCATGAACACAGCGTGCACACACATTCCCACTAGGCAGAGGAAAAATTCATTCAATTCATTTTCAAATCAGCCTCATGGTGGCGCTATAACAGGTCGATTTGTGTTTTTAACTATAACTCCACTGATCAGTGTAAAACTTTGTACGCGCACTCCCTAACCTGACTGAGCCAGATGGTGGCAGCATTGCGTATGCCTGCATACCGCTCTGCTTTTACCATCTGGGATTCCTCAGGGAGAACCGATGTAAGGGGCGGGCCGTTTTTTCAAATTCTTTAGCAGGTGATTGGATGGGGCCGTCTCTAACTCCAACCACTCATATTGGCCTGTCTGCATGACGTTACACCCAGAATCCACCTCATGGGTTTCCACGTGGTCTGCAATCAGACTCTATTGGCTCAGAGCCGCTCAGAGTCCGCCCGTAGCTGCCGCTGATTGGTCCGGCCTGGGACTTTACGAGCAGTATCAACTCTCCCCCAGGAATCCCAGATGGTAAAAGCAGAGCGGTATGCAGGCATACGCAATGCTGCCACCATCTGGCTCAGTCAGGTTATGCACTCCCAAGAGGCCAAGAAAAACCTTTGCCCTGCATTTTTCACATCTGCCTTTTATAGCGCCACCAGGAGGCCTACTTATGTAAAACACATTTTTTGATACGGCTCCTTCAGATTTTATTTTACAAAAGCTGTGAAAATCAATACAAAGCATCTCTATAGTCATGTGAGCAAGACGGAGACCTGTCCACTAGCCACTGCCAGTTTTGGCTACGACTAGTAGGCCTACACTAGTACGAACAGCCGCCATTTAGAGATTTTGTCTGATGAACGTAATTATAAATATATATATATATTTTTAAATCCCTTTTGGTGTTCAGTGTTTCTCGGCTCAATGGATGATAGATCAAATAGTTTCCGATCACAATTGCTTTTCGTTATTTCCTCCAGAGAACAATGCCTGGTTTACCGTTAGGAGGCCGAAAACGTTTTTTATTTCTAGTGGTCATATCCCCAGCTTAAACAATGGCATTGGTCAATTCCGAGCTTGCTGGTATTTAGTACTAAGGCTGTGACTAAACTAACAGAAACTGTGTTAGCAAGCTAGCTACCTAAATGCTAACGGCTAGCTATACATGTCGCTATGTAAATATAGTAAAGTCTACTTTTACTTTTTACCTCAGCATTTCCGCCATCTCGAGAGGTTAGACAGGCGGCGGTGGATTGGCCTGTCCCTACATACAACAGATAATGTTACGTATCGTAGGACCCATAATAATCTAACGACGGCTAAACCACAACAAGCGTTTAATGTTTTTTCTCTTCACGCGTCCTAGCTATGGATCTCGGTCGGGCTGTCGGCTCGCGCCTACAACACGATCCACCCTCCAGCTAGTTGTGTGATCACGTGATCCGGAAATGGATCCTGTAGTTCGAAGGATCATCCAATAGCAACAAGGCTACGAGGAGCGAGGAGCCTAGGAGAAAAGCTATCACATCAAACTCTGAATCTGCCCACTAGAGGGACATATTGCACCCTATTGTTCAATGGAAATGTAACCTCGCGTCACCAGTCTTTCCTAATGGAAATGCTCAGCTGTACCCCGAGGATTGATTGATTGATTGATTGATTGATTGATTGATTGATTGATTGACTGATTGACTGATTACTTTATTATCAGTCCGCATAGGGAAAGCACAGGACAATACAATTCAGATACAAGGTCTTAGGTCTAGTAATACAATGTTTTAAATCCAAGAAAGCACTATTGTTTACATTGAGGTCCTTTGTACTCAAGGCAAATAGACAACAATACTGTGCAAAACATCACAGGCCTATAACAGTCAGAATTCAGAAAGATATGTAGGCTACATGCAGTAAACAGGTGGGGGGAGGGAGGCTTTGACTTACAGGGGCTATGTATGCCACATTTGTTGTGGCATAGCAGGAGAACGAATGTAACCCTTTGTTTGAGCCAAATCTGGGTTGGACGTGATTTATTAGTGGAGCTGCCTCTGGTGTTGTGATTGTGGACGTCTTTGACGTTTTGAAGTAGGCATACATTCAACGTTTTCAGGCCAAGGACCCCTTAGTTGAGAGAGAGATGAAGCAGGGACCCCTTAGCTGAGAGAGAGATGAAGCAGGGACCCCTTAGCTGAGAGAGAGATGAAGCAGGGACCCCCACTACATATTGTATAAAATTGTTTTGCAGATTAAAAATGTTCATAGATTTCTTAGACAGCTTAGACTTGTTTGACAGCATGTTGGAATACTTGAACCGTCGAATACTTTAATAGTCTGCTCTTCTTTTCCCTCTACAAACCTCTTTGCCAAAAATATTTTTGGCTAATGTTCCACTCAGAATAGAGATGATAGTGGTTAATGTAAAAAACATTATCATATCACACAAAGATTTGGCGGCCCCCCTGAAGTAACTGTCCCCGACCCCCTGTTGAAGACCCCTGGTGTAGTGTACCTTGTAGACCAAGCCCATTGCAAGATGCTGTACTCTGTCATCTACCCTGAGCCATCCCACCCTAGCAACATTATCAGGGTCAAGATGGGTCTGCAGATGGAGGGCCAAGCAGTAGCCTAACCAGTTTATTTTATGAAATCTGGATTTCAATTTCTGTAGAACGGCTGCTCCTTCACATGGAAAGGAGAGAGCCAACTTAGGTGGTTTGGGCATCTAGTACGGATGCCTCCAGAGCGTCTCCCTACGGAGTTCCTTGATGCACGTCCACTGGGAGCAGACCCCCTGGCAGACCAAGGACCAGATGGAAGGATTACATCTCCACACTGGCCTGAATGCCTGGGGATCCCTCAGGAGGAGGTGGTTAATGTTGCGCAGGAGAGGGAACACTGGAAATCTCTGTTGGAACTGTTACTCCCACGACCGATTCCGGATAAGAGGTTGATGTAGTCGATGGATGGATGGATAGAAAAGCCAAAAAATGCTTGCACACTTTTGGGCTCCAGTTCACCAAGAATTGTGTTCACTTTCCAAATTTGGATGAGTACAATATTGAAAGTATGAGGTCTAAAATGTTATCAAAACAGCAAAAAGAACAAATACATGGTCGGAGTTGAGTAATGACACTATGATTCCAACACCAAGAACATGTGGAATGGACTGAAACAGAGGTAGGTCCAGCAATGTAAGGGAAGTTTCTGCATCTAACAACAAAGCAATGGCTTTACAAACAGACCAGGACTCCTGCACACTAGAAATATCTAGGGCGGCTGTGGGTAAAAGCTTCAAAAGGATTCACCCACAGTCCCACACCTGGCCCAACGGAATCCCTTAAGGTGTGTGGAAACCAGCTGGCACGCCTGCCAGGCGTCTTTACAGACCACTATCGTCCCTGTTAAGTAAACAAAAGCTCTCTGCCGGAATGACTACCACCTTGTTGCACACACCAGTCACCACAAAGTGCTCCAAGTCGCTGGTCAAATCCCATATCACCGCTTCACTGCCTGAAACATTAGACCCACTAAAGACAAAACAGGTCAACGGACCACACCATCGCCTTGCACGATCCACACTGCCTTCTCTCAGTCTCACCTAGAACTGATGAACTCAGACCTAGGACTAAACATCACTCTGACCCTGTGCAACTAGATCCTGGACTTCCTGACAGGCAGACCGCAGGTGACTCAGCCCTGGGGCTGGGTGCTCAGCCCCTCCCGTAGCCTAATCACTGCTTACTCACGCGACTGTGTGACCAAATTATTTTATAAAGTTTGCTGATGACACCACCGTTGTTGACCTGACTAGAGGCAATGATGAAACTACAGGAAATGAGTGCCCTGAAATTGATAACAACCTTGTCCTCTATCTCACCGTCAGCAAAGCACTGGAGATGATTGTGGACTCAGGAAGCTACAGGGAGCACACGCCCTATTCACATCAACGGTTCTACAGTGGAGAGACGAGAGAGTGAGCAGCTTCAAGTTTCTCTGGGTTAACAAAACTTTACATCAGCAAGGACCTGGGCCGGTCACACCGCACAGACTCCTCATAGGCTGAAGTGGTTCAGCATCCCTTATACTGCATGTGCAACTTCTACATGTGTACCATAGAGAGTGTCCTTACTGGCTGCATCACTGCCTGCATGGAATATGCTCAAAACACAAAAGCAAGGCTCTACAGAGGTTAAAGGGGCACAGCCATTCACCGGAACAGAGTTGCCAGCCATGCATGCAGGACCTTTACAACCAGAGGAGTAGGACTTTTTATATCACTTGAAAACAACAAGGCTGATGCACCAACAGAGGCAGGCTTGAGTCCCATGACGTTGCTAATGAGGAGACTAATGAGGAGATTAATGAATCTCACAGTCGTTTTGTATTCATTGTTTTGGGAGAAGTAGGAGTGAGACCTAAACTAGCATACCTGCATGGCTGGAGAGAACTGCCATGTGTTACGTTTCACCTTAAATTTTATGTTTTAATTTTTGTATTCAAAATATGGTTCCTTAATTGTTTAGGTACAACACCAACATGGAAGCACTGTGAAATGTAGCCTATCTATTTCAATCATGCTCAAATACTATAATTAATATTTCAAAAGCATGTCACCTTAAATAGTATTGATGACATATAGGCCTACTTTAAAACAGCTATAAAAACAGCTTTATTTTTGTTTGTAAGATAATAATCTTGGGTAGACCTCAGTAGACGTGTTCTCTCACATTTAAATATAAATAAACTAAACTTATATCATACTGATTTCTGTATAGTCTACTTGAAGTATCCCTGACCCTGAGATAGTTACATCACAGGCCGCATTGAAATGCATTGTTTGTGTCTTGGTATGGGAGTTAAGCTCTGCCAGCTAACCCTAGTTAAAAAGTTCCCTATAGTATTTGGCAGGCACATATTCATATCATATCCATATTTTGGGTGTGGATGGATGCCTATAATGAATTAATAGGAAAAAACATTCTAAAGATTTTAATACTATTTTAAAAAGTACAAAATGTTTGAATAGCAGATGCGACACATTGTGGGCTTGTATTTTCAAATAGCCTAGGTATAAAATATGGGCTAAAGTGGATTTTGTATGTTTTATTGCAACCGTAGGTAGCTATTTAGTATAAAAACCTGCAGATCATGTGCATGCGTGCATGTGTGACGCCTCATGTCATCTGATGCCTGATGGTGTCCTTGTCCCTTTTATGCCCATATATATGGATATATATAACAATATATATATATTATATATATATAATATGGAGATCCCTGATGTCATCAATATTAAGCCCATATCTGGGAATGCCTATATGGATGGACATATTGTGTCAGTCTGGTCTATGACTATGACGTCAATCTATGATGTCAGATGTCAGTCATCTCCATATTTGGGAAAATAGGGCCACATTTTGGCCAAACTTAAAAAACCAACCAGGTCGGAGCATTTTTTTTGGTCAAAGTTGATCCATGCCAAAGTGCCAGCGCTCGCCAAGCAGTCTGCTGTCACCCAGGAGGATGCGTGCCGCGTCCTTAGGGCGTCTTACTGGTAATATAATAAAAGTAACTATAGTAGGCTAAACTAAAGTTTTCAAATAATTGTAGTGGAGTAAAAATATGTTATTTGGATCCGAAATGTAGTGGAGTAGAAGTAAAAGTATTGGAAATACTCAAATAAAGTAAAAAATACCTCAAAATTGTACTTGAGTACTACTGTATAATTGTACTTTCCACCACTGAGGAGGTGTGGGCTTGCTTGGGATAGAGGTTGGGACTGGGAGCGCATATTTTTTACAGTCTATGGTTGGGAGGCAGACAGCCAGAGAGGTCTACATTGATTTTTGACAAACGTAATATCCCTACCTAATGTCACGTCAGTGTCTGGGCGGGGTGAACAACATTCCAGTCTAGCTCTACACTTTTTACTTTTTTTTTGCTCCTACGTGGATGAGGGAGGACGTCTCCGGTCCAACTAAACTGGACGTTGTCTGGAATTTCAGGCGCACAGAAAGTGAGTATGGAGCGGTGGCTTTGGCGTGCTATACTCTTCGTCCTATTATTTTATATAGAGAATTGGCATTATGTGGTCTAATCCGACTTGTCGGCCATGACTGCATTTGTTTGTTTTGTGATAAACTGCTGTGTTATCACGGGAATAGTTTCCTGCATGTCCGTTGCTAGCCAGCTAGCACTTTCACTGTGTGTAGCCTATTCATCTCTGTTCGAGACGCTACCGCATCGTCTATGTATTGTAATCCAGTGGTTCTCAAACTTTTTCATGTCGAGACGAGGACCCCCAAATTGACACTTATTATCCTGCGGACCCCCATAAGAGAAGATTTTTACGGCTCTAGCAGTGATTCACAACCATTTTAATGTCTAGGACCTCCAGTTTGACATGCATTAGGGATACGGACCCCCATTTAATTGCATTTCTATCTCTGGGACCCAATTCAACGTTAATTTAACTCTGTAGTACTCTCTGAGTAACGGGTCCATTTGGTTCCATTTGTACACTCAGAGTTGACCCATAAGGGTTCATTTGGTTCCTAACTATCATTAAACTGGGGACCCCCTGGAACTCCCATGGGGGTCTCCGGACCCCACTATCAAAACCACTGGTCTATGTTGTAATATTATTACCACTTCTATAATGTGGAGCAGACACCTTTAACCCAGATTAAGATCCTATGTTAATTAAATCATTGCGTTACAATGAATACTAAATGAAGTAGCATACTGTATATGGTAAGTAAAATCCACAACTTTAAACACAGAAATGTAAAGTATCTGTGGCCATGCCCAGTGCCCACCCACTAGAAGCGAGACATTTTTCAAGGACTTAAGTTGGCTTCTTTAGTAGACTGGCTTAAAGCAGGACAGAGAGATGGGAGGCCTGCATTTCTTATAACATTCGTCATGTCCAGACTATAGTGATGTAGTGGCAGCTTGTACAACATCGACATGGACACTCTGAAGTAGAAAGGAGTGGTTGATCAGATGCCAACTCTGCGATGTAAAGTAAAGTAGTAAAGGTTAAGGTGTGCCTCATTGTATTTTTGCTTGGACAATAAAGCATTACTTTAACACCATCAGTTCTTTTCAACTAAACTCTCCTGTCTCCTCTGGTCATTCTGACTAATTTACAGTGTAATATGTACAGTAATCTTTTGTTTTGAGGTCTATGTTGTTACATTGATGAATTTGAATGCAAGTGCATGGAGGAGGGGGTGGTTATTATTTGCAGAGACCAATGGGTGTGTGTGTGTGTGTGTGTGTGTGTGTGGGGGGGGGGGGGGGGGGGGGGGGGGGGGGGGGGGGGGTGGTAATGCATGTGTTGAAAAGGCATCTAAAGGCACCTGTTTGTAGCCTGTTCGAATGCCAGCCACATAATGCACAGTGTACACACACAGACACTACAATATGCTATCTAATGCTTTACACACACACTATAGCCAGGTGCTTAATGTTTCTCTTCCTGTCCTGTGGATTCATAAATCAACTTGCCTGTGTGTAGAAGAGATATCTCTGCATTCATCAGTAACTGTAATCTTTCTGACAGAGAGAATAGAACATTTCTTTCTCTCTCTCTATCTCCCCTAATGCCTCACTTACCACTATTGATTCCTGATAACATTGTTCTATAGACTCTTGCTTCCCCCCTTTGTCTTTAGATCCTCTTTAGGGAAACTCTTTGCCCAGCTCTTGGTGCCAGTAGTATAGGACTGTATCTATGTGTTTGAAGATAAATTCTAATTTCTCCCATCTACAACAAGTTGTATTGGCCATGTGTTGCCAGACGGCCAACAACCAAATTAGCAATGGCATCATTAATTGCTTGTGTGTTTATGGTTTGTACTGAGTGTGTCCAGTTGGGTGCAGTCTACATTTGGAGGTATGCCCACAGCCCAGCTTATGCCCAGCCCTCATTGTAAGAATGCCTGTGTGTTATCCAAATGCATGCATGCAGAAAAATAAAATAAAACTATTATCTCACTGGAAAAAGACCAGTCTGTCAGGGAAAAGGGGATCTTGCATAACATTGGTTTCCACCCAAGTACAATTTAACACCTGTGGGATTGGACAGGTTGCCCCACTCAGTCTGTCAGCATTTAATCCACATGGTGAAATGTGTTACTCTATCCCGATGGATCCTAAAGCAGCTGAGCACATTATGCAGGCCTTTAAATCGTTTTAGCTGTTTTATTATTATTGTTGTTTCTGCCCATTTGATTCTTCTTACCTAATTTTTACTTTTTACTCATTTGAAATGTTTATTATGGGGGTATATTGTGAACTTTTCATTATCTGTGCCTCCTTTACAGCATCAAAGTTTAGTGGCAGCTCACCGTACCTAGTATAAACGATAAAAATGATATAAAACACAATATGTCAAGCAAGTCAAGTTTCCTTTCTTTTTGTGCTTAGTTTAGATATATATATTTTGTTTTAATAAAATAATTAGTTGTAACAATGGAAACTCTTATTATTTGAACAAAACAAGCTAACCTGCTTCATTAGGAATTCAGTAACCAGCCTGATGACATTCCTCTGATGGATATGAAAAAGAAATACCCCTTAAATGCAGGAGACTGTTACATGCTGTGTTTCATGCAAAACCGGTAACACCTTCCCCTCCGGGGATCAATAAAGGTTTATCTTATCTTTAAAAGCAAATTTTTATGAATGTACTATAAAAATTTGCTAGTGATGGTGAGGGTTCCACCTCATGAGCATTTGATTTGAATATTCACCACATGACCAAGTGGCCTTGTTTTGGATGCTTCCTTTACTTTAAAACACGCTTTGGGCGGTAAATGACATAATTCAGACCATTGCCTTACCTGTCGGTGTGGTTTGTTGTGGCTACTCACTTGGAGTTAAAGGGAAATGAAAGGCTTGTGTTATGGAGTGTGACAGTGTGTAGGCTTTGAAGCTATGTGCGTGTGATTCTGACAGGGCTGAAAATGTCCATGTTCTTGCAGACTATGTTGGGTGTGTGCACATGAACTTGACCACACTTGGGAAGGGTGCCCAATCTATTTGTGATACTTAGTTATATTTCCCATGTTACTCTGTTGAGTGAAGCATAGTCAGGGTGAGGGTGGGGTCTGTTGGCTCTGTTTTACTCTGCCATCTGGGAACACCAACACCCCTCCAAAAAATTTAATAACTGTAAATGGTGCTGATGTGTTGTTTTGGCTTAGTAATTAAAGCTGGTACTTGCTTTAATTCGGAAGCACACTTATTTTACCCTACATTGATTCCATAGTATGATCCAGGCATGAATGAAAAGTATAACGGCGTAGTTCTAATCGTCTGTTGTTTTTTGGGTTTTTTGGGGGGGGTTTGTCTTGTTTCAAACTTTCAACAGAGCATTTATGGCTTTTTACTTTTGTACTTGAAATATAAGCAAATATTTGAATTGTAAGAGCTTAGAGCTATCACTGTCATGCCTCACATTTAGGCCTGAACACATGACGCAATATTTTATGCTTTAAATATAAAAAAATAGCAGATATACAAGCTCACAGCGCGGCACCGAGTGCCGCGCTGCGAGCTTGTAGATCTGCTATTTTTGAAAAATCGTGAAAATTAGAATTTTGACCCGATTCTATAAGTGTCTTTTGAATCCTTCTAAGATTTTTGGAAAAAACCTATGTTTCTATTGTCAGCAATCTGGCCAGCCATCGTCAAAGAAAAGGTCCTTTTCACTGAACTGGAGCTCAGTTAGTCTGTTCTTGAGAGACTACTATGTCAGTGGTTCTCAAACCTTTTCATGTGAAGGACCCCCAAAATTATATTTATTTGGCCACGGACCCCCATCTCAAAATATTTAGTCCCAGGGACCACCCAGAAGCAAAATTTGAGTTACAAACGTTCGCTTTGAAAATACATATATTCAAAGATTTGCACACATTTTCACAACTTTTTCAAAAATAGCAGATCTACAAGCTCGCATCGCGGCACTCGGTGCCGCGCTGTGAGCTTGTATATCTGCTATTTTTCACTGGTTAAAGCATTCAATAATTTTAGGCCTAAATGGGTTTGCCACCATTAGCAGTACCTTTGCATGAGCAGTTGAGCACTGCAGTGTGCAATAATGTTTCTGTTCCATGAGCAAGCCTCACATTCAGCTGTCAGTGACAGCAACTGTCTTTGGAGTCTTAACATTCAGGACTTGTTTCGAGTCTCTGAGGATTTATTGCCACAGTTTATGAATGTGACACAAGCCCTTTATTCTTCTGTACCACCAATGATACCTCTCACATGTGTCTTTTGCCATCTGTGCCCTGTGCTCCATGTACTTGACTCCCCCTACTCCCCCCTACATTCTCCCTCTCTCCGTCGAGGGTGTGACAAGAGTTGGTAAATGAGGTAATGTTTGTAGTGCTTTATTGTAGCCTGGCCGACATCTGCAGTCTCATTTCACATCCTTCTGGAGAAATTGAGCTAAATATAGGCCTAGTGGCTGGCACACGTCACTTTCCAAACTGTTTAGCGAGGGGGTTGTACTTGCCCTAAGTTAGCAAAATTTTGCAGTTTTGAAAATATTTGAGCTTTTTCTCTTTATTTTGAGTGAGGTGTGGGAAAATATGTTTTAGACTGTAGATGATCATTATCACCCATGTGATTACATAGAATTGACTCTTTATTGCACATTGCTGTGTCAGTCTAAACAATGATGTTATTATGGGAGTTGGGAAACTCCCTTGAGTAATTTTGAGGCAAGTGTTTTGTTTTCATCAGTAATGCTTTCATAGCCTTTAGTATTATTTGATTGTAGACACTAGAGTGAGTCACTTCTTGGTCTCATCATCATAAATGCTGAACCATCATATCCTCAATCAATGGTTTATTTATAGTAATTAGTCTGTTTTCCTTATCCATTGTTTTTCTCATTAAATGTGAGCTAGTAAATGCTGTTGGTTAGAAATGGCCAACTTAGGGGCGCCCGCTGGCCTACTGGTCCAGGCACATACCACATAGGCTTTGTGTAGCTTGGCGGCGTCGCCGGTTCGATTCCCGGTCCGGACGACCATCTCTCTCCCCATTTCCTGTCGACTGTCCTATCCAATAAAGGCATAAAAAGCCCCAAAACAAATCTTTAAAAAAAAGGATATGTCCAACTTACTCAAATGACCATGGATCAATATTGGTCAGGATTTTTTTATTTCAGCAGGCTACTTTTATAATTATAATTTGAATATATTGTAACAACTCTGTAATAATTACATATCATATTAATTAATGTCTGTGACTGCTATAGCTCAGACAAAGCATTGTTATGAAAAGCTAGCTTATAAAATAACAGATTTCAAAATAAGGAGTAACACTGTATTTTTTTTTTTAGAGAATCTGTGCTCCTTGAGCATGCAGTCAGATCCTTTCCTGTTTTTGTGTGTCACTTTTCTCATAGCGGAATGCTATCATTCCAGTTTAGCTTTGAGTTCCCTGAATGAGAAAGCAGCACACCCTGCTCACCTCTGCACAGGCCCACTGCATTCCTGTTCCACTAGATCTAGAACATGCTTAAGTTAAATGAATTCCTGTTCTTTATGTGATATTCAGATGGCTCTTTGGTCTGAGAGCCATGCAGTAGCAATGCTATTATTCCCATGGCTCTGAAACTGAACTTCGGAGAAGCTAAAGTCCCCCGGGTGCCCGATTTCCTTGTTTTCCTATTTATGCATTTGAGTGTTCTGGAAGATTTGTGATCGCCACTTATCATAGTTTTTCAGTTCTAGAATGATGAAAGTTGTTTAGTTTCACAATGCAAGCCGCCACCCCCACCACCACCCCCTCCCAGTAGTAACGATATGTTAATGTATAGAAACTGGTGCATCCAGCCCACCAGGGCAAGAGCCCTTATCTTCCCTACCCTAACCTCTTGGGCCTTAATAGTTCACTTCACTCTGTGTCCTTCTGCTGTCCTGTCCTCCCTTTGACTTTGCTCTCTCTTTCTCTTTAGAGGAACCCACCTCTCTCTGACTGACCACTTCAGGTCAATCACGTGAACATGGCAGGAAAGATCTCAAAAGACGAGCTGGAAGAATTGAGAGAAGCTTTTGGGAAAGTTGGTGAGTTTGAGTTCTTTTCTGGTATTATTAGATAGATGGGGAAAACATGGCTTCTAATTTACTATGAGTCTGACTTTGTTGGAGTTTTCTATTTGTCTTCAACATTTGTTTTATACAGCCTGTAGTACCTTGTTTGACTCTATTCTACCATTATTTTCTTGCTTTTACTGAATAGGTTCTTGGTCTGTTTTTTAGATTACTATTTCTATGCATTTGATGTATTGATGTTGATGTATTACCTTGTGTTGTCCTTGCTCATTGTAAATCACTCTAAATTGTAAATTGTGCCTTCTCATAGATCTGGACAGCAATGGATATATCTGTGACGATGAACTCCATGAGCTCTTCAAAGCTGCCAACGTTCCCCTGCCTGGCTACAGGGTCCGGGACATCATCCAGAAACTGGATCGCAACAAAGATAACAAGATCAGCTTTGACGAGTTTGTGTCGGTATGTTAAGTTATTCACTACTCCTTCTGTTGGTATTCTGTGAAACTTGTTGCCAGCAAAGCAGGTTTTACAAGTTTTTCACCTGTTGGTCAGACATTTCTTGTCGGAGGTTGGTGTCTGGTTCCTTGTCTGGCAAAATAACCACTGGCTACTGAGTGAGACCACTGTGTGGGAAAGCACCTTTTTTAGCCACTGAGCGTTCACTCGGTGCACAATAGCATCGAACTCCCACCGCCCCTCTCCACATGTGCACACATGGGGAATGAGGAAATGAGGTCAGCAAAGTGGTGTGAGTTCCAGTATTTTGTTTCGCCAGTGATGAGAGGGCAATAATTTGGACATGAGGCATATAGTGTTGTTCTGGAGCAGGATTCAAAATGTCCTGTTACTTACTTTACTTGTTTTTCTTTCTCTACAAATTTCAAATACACTATATCCCGAATATGAGTCTTTGACTGCTGAGTCACCAAAGAGGACCACAGCTGTTTTTTCTTTTTTCTTTTCATAACTTCCATGTCTCACAGTAATGGAATGGATGGTGGTGGGGGAAAAGAGACTGTTACTGCAGAAGTAATTTGGGAAATGTTTTTTTTTTTTTTTTTTCTTTCTTTTTTTTTACCAACACCCATGTCTGAAAAACAGCTAATTTAGATCTGTACAAAACAAATATGATAAGACCTAGGGCTGGGCAATATAATCGATATGGCAATACATCGCGATAGTTTATTTGCCAATACTATATCGATACTTCAGGCCGTAGTATCGCGATACTTTGAGGAAAATAAAATATGTTCCCATGCATAGAAACCAAAGGTAGAAGTTCGGTCCTGACACTCCGCTGCCTCTAGATGTCGCTGTACTATAGTAGCTAATGCCCTTTCCCACAGTTCAGTGAGTGAGGTCTCTCGAGAAAATGGCTGCGAACGACGAAAAAAACAACATTAGAGCAGCGTCTTCAGTTTTTACAGCTGATATATCACAATAGTATCGTATCGCAAATATTCGCAATATATTGTGATACTATTGCATCGTGACCCAAGTATCGTGATACGTATTGCATCGCGAGATTCTTGCCAATATCCACCCCTAATAAGACCTAATAGTTCATTGACATTAAAAGTTAATTAATCGTGACAATTGTCACTTAGGTCAAGCACTGTCTTAACAAAAAAGATGATTATGATAACAGTCATTAGTGTTCATTTGTGTTGACCTTGTGTTCATAGGACATACAGCATTTCGCTATGCTCATTGTGTGAGTTAATATGTGAAATATATCTGACTATCTTTTAGGTCCAATTTCTATGTCTTCTTAGTGTAGAGAGCTGAACCATCTATGCTGTATTTGATTAGGGCCAATCAAATAAACCAAGTGCTAACCCAGTGTCAAACGGCGGTAAACATTGACAATTTTCATTATATTTGTCATTGCGGTACCTCCCCGTGTCAACAACATACCAGTCAGCTCCTTATAGTCTTTACATGTTCACAGGCTGCTATTTGTTTGTTCAGCTTATTATCCCACTGCACTGTCACTTAGGCATGTTGTCTTTGCACCTTTGTTTTGACTGATGAGGCCATTCCAGTGGTTATTTTCCTATTCACTTTGTAAGATGCAAATGCTAAATCTATACACAACAAACACAGTGTAGACAGTATATACAAATAACGTGACGGTTGGACAGAATTCCCCCACTGTAGAAATGTTTTGAAATGGGAGATGCTGGTTGATTCCACTAGTATTGTCAAGAGTGGATAAGATAATGCATAGCTATTTATTCTTATACATTTTATCTATGACCCTATAAGAATTTCCTCTGCACTGGTATCCCTGTTCACAATGTGCCCACTGCCATCTGGAGCGTGGCTAGCGGGTAGCGGCTAGAGGAAGGAGAGGTGTGGTGGGCTCATTTGTAATCTTACTATTTTTAGGAATGTGAGGAGTTTTCAACTTTTTTCTTGTTTAGTTTAAACCACAGTTATGTAGGATATGACCACTTTAAAGGAAAAACAAACATGGTTTGCTTTATTTATTGTCTGGTTGGCTAAGTTGCTAAAATGAGTTGTTTTATAATGAACACAATATGTCTCTTCGGTTAATTATGTACATCCTAGATTAGATCAGTCAGAAGACCAGTATCCAAAAAAATGCAATCTGTACTACAACTGTAGGCACTTTAATACATTTACACATTTGAAAGAAACGATTGTCTGCGACGCAAAGCCATCATTGTATGTTATGATGTGGTTACTTCCTCTTCCTGGAGAGTACATTACAACTACAGTAACGTAAGCGTAGACTCTGTGGCCTTGTGTTTGTTTTGTGGTTCATGCTATACAATTTTCAAAAGTCACTAAATTCCTGGCTGAATGGCTCATTGTGGTCTGAATACAGTAAGGCCTGTAGGGCTGGTACTGGTCTGGGAGTATCAGACTCAATAAAAATAACTTTTGTCTCGATTTGCAAATAGTAAAAATTGCAGATCTACAAGCTCTCAACGTCTTGACACAGCACATGTTTTGGTACTGTATCACTTGCCTTGGAGGGTGCCTTTAGAATAATCAGCTACCAAATGTTTTTTATAGCTGTGTAATTAACCTGTGCTCAAGACAATGGTAAAGATTTGTAATTTTTACTTAATTTGTAAATTTGGTCTGTGGCGGATTAGAATCCATTCATTTTATTGGTCGAAATATTGTCATGAGCAATAGCTAAACATTCTCTTATTTAACTAAATACATTACCAGATATGTTGTAAAATCATTTATATATCTATACATTTTTTGATATTATTTGTTCTTTTAAATGTTTTATTTTCATAATTTCATATAATTATCATTTTATTTTATTTTACAGATATTCCAGGAGCTGAAAAGCAGTGATATTGCTAAAAGCTTCCGAAAGGCCATCAACAGAAAAGAAGGCATCCTCGCCATAGGAGGAACATCTGTGCAGTCTAGTGAAGGCACGCAACACTCCTTCTCTGGTAAGACACAACACTAAAGCGTGACTCATACTTAGTTGAGCATCTTACCACGCTCCAAAAACGCCATTCTACAAGATCACAGTGTGTCGATTTTCAATGTGGGACACATCAACTAAGTAAATCAGGCTCATGTTTTCCTGTACACTTCATGTACAGTATACTGAACACAAGTGACCATGTTCTCACATTGGCCATTTTACCCATATCATACACGTGTCGTGAAGTAAGACCAAAATGGCCCCTGTGTGAACATGGTCAATGAGAATGCCTTCTTTTTCTCAATGTAATTCCTTTGAGAATTTTGGACAGTGTTGCCTACCGAAAGGGCCTTCCCAAGAGGCAATATATGTATATAAAAATGGCTTGCTTTATTCTTTTTTTTGTTGTCTGAATGTCTTAATATAATACGGTATGTTGATCCTTGCAGAGGAGGAGCGCTTTGCATTTGTCAACTGGATCAACAGTGCTCTGGAGAAGGATAATGACTGCAAACATGTCCTGCCAATGGACCCCAATGCAGACTCTCTGTTCACGGCCGTGGGAGACGGTATAGTACTCTGGTGAGATTTATTGTGTGCTTCAAAGCCAAAATCATGACTAGCATCGTCACCTAGGCACCCTACTGATAGGAACTGTATAAAAGGCAAATACCAGCATCATATTATGCTTAGATGGCTCATAAACCTTTTATGTTTACCTTTCTGTGGTTGTATAGCAAAATGATCAACCTGTCGGTGCCAGACACGATCGATGAGCGAACCATAAATAAGAAAAAGCTGACGCCGTTTACGATACAGGTCAGTGCAAATGAAAATATGGGACACAAGTGTTTGTTTTTCTTTTCCCTTTCATTGTCATTTCCTCCAGCTAATTGTTTGTGTCTTATAGGAAAATCTGAACCTGGCGCTAAACTCAGCCTCCGCCATAGGCTGCCATGTTGTGAACATTGGAGCTCTAGACCTGCGAGAGGGGAAGCCTCATTTGGTGCTGGGTCTTCTGTGGCAGATCATTAAGATTGGCCTGTTTGCTGACATCGAGCTCAGCAGGAATGAAGGTACAGTGCCATGTCATTATTCAGATGGCCCATTTTCCTTCGGAATAATGGGAGGTCAGAATTATGAGCAGATCCCAACGGTACAGGCCATTGTAATTTGAAATGGTTTAGCTGTGTAACCATTAGTAATACCTCCTTACATCTCACCCTTAGCGTTGGCAGCCTTGCTAAGAGATGGAGAGACCTTGGAAGATCTGATGAAGCTGTCGCCTGAAGAACTTCTGTTGCGTTGGGCCAACTACCACCTGGAGAATGCTGGCTGGCAGAAGATTAACAACTTCAGCTCTGATATAAAGGTTAGCCTGCTTACCTTGGACTAAAGTTGATTTTTCTGCTGATGGTGTGTCACCTAGTTCCACCTGTTGTTTAATATATCTGCTTTTTCTCTTCCACTTCCTCTGTAACTGATGCTTTGTCCCTATTGACACAACAAACACACGATTTCTGCTTGTATTGTTCACAATTCAGCTGGGTGACTGAAGCAGGTGTTGGTTGAATTCTTTCTTTTTTTTTTACCTCCCATATGAGGTCATTGTTCATGGTGCATACACATACATTGTATATACATGCATATGTAATATATGCAATACATAAATAGCCCTCATTTCCCACCAGTGTCCACCCGCTTTCCCTCCCACTCTTCCCAGATGCAGAGATGACACAGAAAGAGAAGAAATAAAAATAAAAAGGAAAACATTGAAACTAGAAAGGTGCAATTCTGGGAAATTGCGAGTGTGGTTGCCGTTTTTGCATGTGGGCATACGTCACCGATTTTATGGAGTAACATTTAGCGAATGAGGAAGCAGCAAAAACTTCTTTTAGCCAACGAGGAAGCTGCATAAAGGTGACGTCACAGGAATGCTGGTTCCTCATTGGCTAAATGTTACTCTATAAACTCGGATGAGAACAATAGTGTGTTTCCCTACACCTGCAGGCAACCACCCTAATGAAAAGATAAGAAAGTAAATAAGAGACATTGTATGGTTGGTCGAATTGGTAAACGTAACACCGTAAAAGATCAAGAGTTCATGATATAAACCTACAGTAACATTGAATAACTCAATATCCACCAATTGTAACAGCTGTGACAATCATGATCATCTCTAGTGACAAGATCCTCAGTAAGGATTGTTTGATGGAATATTTACACAATGTTTCTAGGTGGGTAGGAAGTAAGACAACCTTTTTTTCTGTTTGGCAAAGATCTTAACAGCTAATTACACTGACTCGATTCACACCAGCAGCATCACTTTGACACTTTCTGATTGAGCAAAGATTTTCAATGCAAAGTCTATAGAGACGAGCGTTGCTGCACTTTGCCAGTGTCTGGACAGTCGACAGCAAAAAGTATGGCTTCAAAGTTTGAGAAAACCTCAACTTTGCTGCTAGTGAACTAACGACCAAACAAATTTCAAAGCTGTGAAGAAACATGCTAATATTTTAAGAAGGCTTCGTAGAAAGTCTTTGTTGACTGTTTATCTATCTGTCTGTTTCAGGACTCCAAGGCATATTTCCACCTCCTGAACCAAATCTCCCCTAAAGGCACAGAGGAGGACCAGCCACGCATAGACATTAACATGGCAGGCTTCAGTGTAAGTGCACTGTACATATAAATGGGGCTTAACGGTTCTGTCACATCAAAAACATTTGGTCTGAGCCTGACTTTATAGAAAATGTGTTCCTTTTCGCGAGTGGGTGAGTATGGAGTAGGAACACAATGGCCACTGTGTGAGTTATGATCCATCACTGACCTGAACTGCTGCTCTGTGTTTTCCAGGAGAAAGACGACCTGAAGAGGGCAGAGGCCATGTTGCAACAAGCGGACAGGCTGGGCTGCCGCCAGTTTGTCACTCCAGCTGATGTCGTCAGTGGCAACCCTAAACTCAATCTTGCCTTTGTGGCCAATCTGTTCAACAAATACCCATCTCTAACCAAACCTGAGAATGAGGACATTGACTGGGGACTTCTGGAAGGTGGGCAAAGAGTTGTAGAAGGCCTTGAAGTGGAGTTGTTTTTGCCACAATAAAGGGTCATTCTCACCGGGCAAGATAAAGATAAAAAAATATCTTTCTCAATTGAAGTGGATAGGAGTGTATGGTAGGTCCAGTGTGGATACTACCATCCACTTCAATTGAGAATTATATTTTTTATCTTTATCTTTATCTTCCCCGGCGGGAATGACCCGTAATCGTGACATGTAATTTTCATTCGTCCCATCCGTACCTAGAGTGCAAAATGACAATAATCATAAACAAACTGCACAGTGCACATAAACAATGTTGGTGTAATTAGAGATTCAATAGTGGATGTATGTTTTATAAATTGGACTTGGAAACACAAGCAATTTAATTTAATGTCAGTTTTCAGAAAATTAGTTTTGGTTAAAATAGATAAACTTCAGCAAATTATACAACAGGTAGTCGGGCTCTCAATGGAAAACAGGCTCTCGAACAGTGCAGTTAATGAGCACTACTGCAGTGCACACCGTCTCATCAAGCAAAGATTTCAGCTGTGTTGGTCACGAAAGACTCTGAAAGAGAGCAGGCGCGCCTCTCCTCACCCTATGCTAGGCTAGCGGTTTTCACGTGAAGTTCAGGGACAGAGTGGCTAAACGAGGCATTAACTCATTTGCTGCCATTTAACAATACCTTCGTACTCTCATATGCCCCTGTCTCCATAGACTTCCATGTAATTCATAGTGCACGGATCATGCACACCCATGCCTAGATAATGCACCACGTGTGTCCACATTACTCACAGCTTTCAAACCAAAAAATCCGAATTGAAATCCGTTCAGGCATTCATGAGATAGCAGCCATTATGTTTTCCTAAAATGTAAACAAAGATGGCTGCCATGTTTGAAAGATGGGGTTGCTATGGGGGTTAAACATGCAATTTCGCGATTGCTATCATGCCTACTACATTTTTTTTTCAAAAACAGGAAATTCTCGGGTTCCTCGGGCATGGCAGGGCCGTACATCGGGATTTTTTCGGGCTCCTCGGCCATAGCAGCAAATGAGTTAAAAAATTACAAATTCCTATCGTTGACATGTTTTTTTTAAGGGCAACAGTTGTATAATAGCAATATTACACTCGAGCACTCGATTACATTCTGCGCTGCCTACGGGCACTCGCCCTTCGGGCTTGTGCCTGCGGCAACGCAGGCGGTACAATAATTACGATAAACCCACACCCTCTCGTGTAATATTGCTATATTATAATGGCTCTAACCATCACAGTAAACATTTTGAAAGGAATGTCGCATTGTTGGCATTGGTGCAAAGACATGGACAAATTACTCTCTCACTGAGAACTCTTTACATTCTGATTCCGTTTCCTTCAGTCAGGTAAAAAAGTTGTTAGTGGACAGACTGTTATACTCCTACTCCTGAATGGCTATTTAACTTTACCTGTCCTCTCTATTTTTCTCCCTAGGTGAGACACGAGAAGAGAGAACATTCAGAAACTGGATGAATTCCCTGGGGGTAAACCCACATGTAAATCATCTGTATGGGTAAGCTAGCTCACAATTTCCCTTCTAGAAACCTACTGCTTCTTGTATTTATTTTAGAACTATATTTACTATAGGTGTTAGTTGTTTGAAGTTAATGATTATCAAATGTTCCATGTTCTATATTCTGTTGTAGAGACCTACAGGACGCTATGGTCATCCTTCAATTGTACGAGAAAATTAAAGTACCCGTTGACTGGACGAACAAGGTTAACAAGCCACCATATCCCAAGATTGGAACGAACATGAAAAAGGTGAACCATTTTCACATGATTGTTTTAATCCTCTTCTTGTACACCATTTCAAGAATATTATTAAAACTTTACCTCTGCTTTTGTTTTTGCTCCTAGTTGGAGAATTGTAACTATGCAGTAGAGTTGGGCAAGACGACGGCAAAGTTCTCCCTTGTTGGCATCGGCGGGCAGGACCTGAACGATGGCAATGCCACCCTTACTCTTGCTCTGGTGTGGCAGCTGATGAGAAGGTAATACAGCAATGCTTATATGCATATTTCAAATAGAATAAGATTAAACTATTATTTGTTTGTTATCAACAGCTAAAGATTAAACTTAATTGGCCACCCATGTTGCAATTCATAATTACCTTGGAGACCAAAATACATGGCAAAAATCTCCCCGCATTTAGCTTTCCCAATGGTCCTACAAGGTGTGACAATGATTTGAAATGCGTTGTGTAAATTATTCAACCTGAAATTGTTTGCGTAACTGAGGCCTTTCAGTTGCTGTCAGCATTATTTATGACTTAAAGGTTTGTTTGTACTTTTGACTCTTTCAGACATCAAGATCATACAAATAAAACAGGACCATAAGTTCACACAGACAGAACTCATTTATTGCACTATGCAATATTATCATGGTTTTAATTTTTTTGGTGAAGCACATCAGTTGTTGATTAATGCATATTGTCCGATTTAACTCGGTTGGTAGAGCGCTCGCTTTTTGAATTACATGGTCCTGGGTTCAATCCCTGGTACTGGAGCTTTGCTTATTATTGGTTGACTTTTCGAAACCCGTAACTACTGGCAGCTGATGGTCCTGTAGGTGTGTCTCCACTTTAGCAATCCGGACATCTCCTATAGGACTAGCGCATTGTAAAAGAGAGACTCCCTCAGTGCTCGGGTGATACTGACAATAAGCTACTTCGACCTGCACACTTACTGACTTAAGCCTGCTTATTTGTTATCTCTTTCAGATATACACTGAATGTGCTGGAGGATTTGGGAGATGGACAGAAAGCAAATGATGACATTATTGTAAAATGGGTCAACACAACTTTGTCTGAGGCTGGGAAAGCTACAAAGATTTCAAGCTTCAAGGTTTGTTGGTTGTATAGGTCTCTTTGGATTAGGTTTCTCATGACACTGAGGTTCCATAATGTATTATTTGACATCTAGAGATAGTTAATCATTGAATGCGACTCCAGGGGAACACCTGGCAGGCAACCGTTTATTGCCTTTTATTATGATGCAATTAACTTGTTATATCTCACTTGTAATATATTACTGGTCATTTATCACTAATAAAAACATATTGGCACATTCTTGAGGTTTTAAAAAATCTTAACGATTTTTATTCAGTAGTAAACCCATTCATAATTGATCAAGTGTGTATTTTATCACTGGACTGGATTAACATCTACTTCTATGCTTGTCAGGACAAGGAGATCAGTAGCAGTTTGGCAGTGGTTGACCTGATAGATGCCATCCAACCTGGAAGTATCAGCTATGACCTAGTGAAGACAGGCAGCCTCTCAGAAGATGACAAGCAGGACAATGCCAAGTAAGATATTAACTGAACCCAACTTCCCTGATCAATATTATGTATATGTTGTGATTTCATAACTTTGTATCATGTCTTATGTTTTTGTAGCAAACCTCTACGATAAAGGAATAGTTCACCGGGTGTCTGTTGTGGTAGGACACTTTGGGTCTCCTACCGCAACCAGACAACCAGTGAATTATTACTTTATAACTACATTAACGCTGGTGTCCCTATTTTGGCCATTACGTCACGTGAAAATTCAAAGAAATATACACATCATACGCTGGTGTTGCACAGGAAAATATATATCTACAAGCTCACAACATTTGTGAGCTTGTAGATTGGCGGCACCGAGTGCCACGCTTTTTAAAAAAAAAAACGTTAACATTTGTACAAATCTTTTAAAGCGAAAATTTTTAAGTCAAATCTTTGCTTCTAGGGGGGTCCCTGGAACAGAATATTTTGAGATGGGGGTCTGCGGTCAAATACATATAATTCTAGGGGCCCTTGACATTAAAAACGTAGAGCACCACAGATGAAGAAACATACATTTTTCAGAAAACGTATGTTTTTAGGTATTTTTCAGGTCTTAATGGGTTAAGTGGTTGACACAATTAAGTTCTATGCATAAATGCATTATGTTATTCTATGCATTAATCTTGATGCCTCTCCCAGATATGCTGTGTCTATGGCGAGGAAGATTGGCGCACGTGTCTACGCGCTCCCAGAAGACCTTGTGGAAGTGAAGCCCAAGATGGTGATGACAGTCTTTGCCTGCCTGATGGGCAGAGGAATGAAGCGAGCATAATGGACTGGCTGTGTTTGTGTGGCACTTGATAAAATACCCACCAACTAGCCATTTGCTTCATGAAGGAGACCCCCCCCCCCCCCATCCCCATTTTGAAGGAATTATATTTTTCAAGAAGTAACAATTTTTGGATGAAAATAACATCACCTTGATTGTTTCCAATCAAATTAAAAAATGTTTATCTTGGTATCCCCGCCTTGTGTAATGTACTGAAGTATATTTGTAATGTACTGAAGAATAATATGCTGTCTTGTTATTTAAGGTAAGCCTAAAATGTTACATTCCTAAAAGGACATGGACATTGTGTTACAGAAAACAAATTGGTATGTTACTTCTCAATTATGCAAAACTTTTAATGTATACAAATGCTGATTTTCCTTTTCTTTGTACGTATGTCTGGGTATTTCCAGCTGCAAGGTTGTTTACATATTTTTACTCAGACTGATAAGTTAATTATATCCTTGATGTTAACGAAAGAAGTAAGCATTCCGCAATACCATACTCCTTAATACTGTAACAGATATGAGAGGGGAGGGGTTGGAGGTTTAGGTGTTGCATCTCATACAAAGCACCCAGACATTCCCTCTACCTTATGGAAGTGCATGTACGTGTCTTTAAAAAGAAAACTGGTATCATGAACTGCTACATAACTATACAGAAGCCGTAAGGTCAAGCTATAGTAATGACCAAGCCTGATGTGCCCTCTGTATTCTTGAACATATCAATTTGTTGGGGTTTATAAATTAGGTGAAAGATGTGGTGGTGGGTGACTGGCTGTTTTTGTATCAATCTGTTTTATTTTGTTGTTTTTTTTTCATTATGTTGGATGAAATTCAAGGATCAGAAAGAGTTTACTCTCCTGGCTTCTTCTGTGCCTTTTTGTCTCGATGACAACTTGTATTGCGCTTTGAGGTTCTCTCTTTTGTATTCAGCATTACCAAATATAAACAATGGCTCCATTCCAGGTAGCTTCATAATATTCTATGACAATGACCAAATCAAACGATTTGGTCGTGGTTAAGTGCTTTATACATAATAAAAATAAAAAAGAAAATGGCTTCTTTTCTATTTATTTTATTTACTCATTTCAAATTGTGAATGAGGCAACAAAATATCTTGTTATTTTTATTTTGTCTTCTGGACCTTTTTTTAATGACCTTCATGTTCATTTCATGTTGCACAATCCACCTGGTGGACAGGCCTATTGGCTTAACCAGGGTGCCTTTCATGCAGCTGTGGTCCAAACACCCACCCCCTCACCTTACATAATTATGTTCTTGATACCATGGCTGCTGTGTCACCCTTAGGCCAGTTTCCAGTACACTACAGCAGTGGTTCTCAAAGTGGGGCCTGGGGACTCCCAGGGGTCCCCCACTAAAATGTGTTAATACAGCATGATCACAATCAACTACTTTAACCTTCTTTTATACTGTGGCTATTCAAAAATAACCAATCTTCAAGCTCACAACGTGTCGCAACATGACATGTTGTGAGCTTGTAGATCTATTTTTAGAAAGTAAAAATATTTTTGAAAAAAATTGAATAATTTAGAATTTGATTAAAAATCTCTTCTGGGGGTTCCTAACAAAATAATGTCAGGTGGGTGTCTGTGACCTAATACATATCAATGTGGGAGTCCTTGACATGAAAATGTTTGAGAACCACTAGGCTAGAGTTTAAGCAGTTGTATGGCTACTGGTTGTGCTTTTAGGCTGTTGTTAAACTGTCTTGTCATTAAAGGCAAGGAGGATGGAATAACAGACAACACTGTTTATAAGGACCTGCTACAATTCAGGGGAAAGTCCAATGCCAAATAAGGGTGCTTTGATCTATTGAATTGAATTAAGGAACCTATGTAACCTCAAACTACACAACTGCACAGCATAAAATCCCTGTAGGCCCATTTTATGAGCACAGCCATTGTGAATTTATGAGTTGAACATTATTAGAGTTTAGAAATTATCTGTTGAGTTTGATTCATTATTAAGTGGGTGCTAGTTCCTCAAGTTCCTTTTCGTGATCTTTCATTCACAATGGTCCCCATACATATTTCAGATTTAGGCTATATAACATACTTGACAGAAGACAAATGTATCCACGGTCCATTTGCTAGCAACATTCTGGTCTAGGTAGGCTACAGTGCTGTTTTTGTGCATAAAATGAGATGAGAGCATCTCCAGGGGAAGGGGTTTATCCTTCTAATAAAGGTACTATATATATGGTTGACGTTCACTGGGTTGAATAACTAACATACAAAAACCTACAGCATAGAGAGGGCCTATAGAGACCCTTGTCTAGGGCCTCAAAGCTCCACTCTCTTAGGGTATTTCATTAAATACGAGTCATGCTCTGTCAGGCAGCTTTAAGGCGAGGAAGATATGAAACGCAAATGCCTGTCTCCTGTGGCCTCATCATCTGTGTTCTCAAGCGCTCTGTGCATCATAATACCCATGTGTCTTTGAGACGTTATATCGTGCAGGTCTGTGTATTTGCCAGACAACATATTCCTTCCTGTTCACTTTAAGTGTCTTACAGGTCTGTGTAAAGAGAGATACAACCACCAGGTTTGCACACAGAGGATTGTAGCATCTGTTTGAACTCAGGTAACATCTCTCTCCGCCCTTTATTTCTTGCAGCAGCTCCACCAACCTTCTCTAACTAGCCCCTCAGAAGACCTGTTGACACACCGAGGACGAAGAATCAACAGTATTTATGCCTGTATTTAGTACAACGCCCGATGCCAAGAGGTGGAAACATACACAAAGGCAAAGAGTTACATGTTCATTAACGACTGGAGAAGCAATGGTCTTGGGAGCTCTGAATAGAGTGCAACAGGAACAGGCTGAGTATAGACCTGTAATGGACAATGACAATGGACTGGTTGGGAATGAGCTCTGGCTGTCTCTGTGTGAAAGCACCAAGGATTTAGTAACTAGACGAAACTAAGGTAGGCAAAAATCCCTCTCTCTCAATCAATTAATTGATAATAAATGTATTGCTATGTATTCCTATCATTTAGCATTCCAGGGACATACATATTATCAATGATATCTTTATTTACACCATGTTTTCTTATGTTATTAAAATGGAATAAAGATGAATGACAATTACAATAGTAAAATGTAGGTTTTGTCATATTAGACATATTTTTTAATGTCTTGTAAATAGAAATTGAAATAAAGCCAACTCTCTGAATATCTTTTTAAAGGAAAAATATATATAATAAGTCAACCAATTACAATTTACATGCCAGTATAGTGGTTAGTACTGTAGTACTAGAATGTGATTGAGTCAGTTGTCTTGACCTAAAGAATACATCTTAAAAAATAAATCTGCAACGCAGTAAAAGAAAAATGGAGAGAGAAAACATACATCAAACTACTTTGCAATCACTGTGGTACTAGAATGTGATTATGAGTCAATAGTCTTGACCTAAAGAATACATCTTAAAAAATAAATCTGCAACGCAGTAAAAGAAAAATGGAGAGAGAAAACATACTACTTTGCAATGTTTGTTTAAATGTGTCCACAGTATCTAAGGGTCATGAGACATTATAGTACAGTGCCCTGGTTTCCTAAGTGATGAAGCTCCTGGGGGAGGTGGGGTGACGCTGTCTCACTGAGCGCTGTGCTCAAGGATGACTGTGTGTGTTTTCCTTAATGATCTACCAATTAGTCACACAATGGTAACTCCGTCTAAACACCTCATCATCTGTGTCCATTTCCAAAAGACATGCAACACAGGCTCTGCTGTTGCCCCTCCCTTTCATTTTCCAGCTCTGGGTGTAAAACCACAAATTTATAATAGATTTGTATGTTTAAAGTTCAATATCCTCTTACTTATTCTGAAATAAAACCTCAATTTTAAATAGAGTCATATCAGATCCCTACGCCATTGTTACATAGTAATAGTATGTACTATGTGCTAGTCACCAGATTCACCACAGCAACCACTTGCTCTGCAATAGGCCAGAACAGGGACTGTGGCAGGCAATCCCAACCGGCCTGCGTCCCTTGACAATAAACTGTCAAACACACAACATAAACACTGAGACTCCAGACTTTCATGTTCATCCGCTTTCCCCCGGTTATAAGTTACACCGCCAGAAACATGACCATAGTAGAATGGACATAGCTTGTGAGGGGTAGTGACATAATACATTGTTTCTCCTCATAACAGATTTGAAGATGACGGGCCATGTGGCTGGGAGAAACGTGTCGCCCCATAACCTTTCAGTGAAGACCACTTTAGAGGAGGAGATTGACAGAGAGAGTATTCTTAGCAGGTTGGCCATTCAGAACTGCAGACAATTAGTATTCCCAATTTCAATCATAACCGCACTCACTTTATTTATTCCTTCATTCAGTAATTGTGTTGTAGTACAAATATATACCCAATGTAACTATGTTGTATGTAGACTACAATAAATATTTTGTCACAGACCATAAAAACAACGGCTTGTATTCAACATTTATTTTGTTCTGTTTCAAGGGTGCCATCAGCATGTGATGACACATCTTCAGAGCTACAAAGGGTAGCTGACCTTGATCCTCAAGGAAGCAATTCTAGAAATTCTGTGCAAGGAGGAGGTGCTTTCACAAGGTAAAGCTTTGGCCTGGCCTTGTATGCTAATAGAATTTCCAACACATGCAATTCCTAAACACTTATCAGAGAACACAACAGGCATCATCAGTCTCTAGCCCTTGTATACACGGGGTTAGGACCAGTTCCACACTAGTTACCTAAAAACACAGAATACTCCCACTGACAAACCAGCAGAGTTGAACATACTGTAGGCATGAGCGGACTATTGCTATGTTTTAGGTCCGGCACAATATATAGTAGGGAAATATACTACAAGAGGTTTGGGCTGCATGTATGCATTGTCCAGAATTACTTAACGTATGATTTATGCATGATGCCTAAATACAAAACGTTTTTAGGAAGGAAGACATAATGTATGACTTGGGTATTATAATAATGCATGACTTGGGTATTTCTCTCTCTTAGATTTGTGGGCTTGGTGGTGACACTGAGAGATTGGGCTCACAGACGTTTAATAGAAGAAGAAGAGCGGCCAGACTCTTTTCTGGAGCGCTTTCGAGGGCCTGAACTAAGAGCTGCCCCCAGTCGCAACAGCAATACACAACCTGACGCCAATGGCAACAATACTAAAGGGATCTTTAAGTATGAGTACCAAGACTATTACTATTCAATAAGAGTGACATGCAATGAAGTAATATCTCTCAACCAACATATTAACAAGTTTGAGAGCTTTGTGTCTGATAATGAAGTTTTAGTCTGTTGAACTGTGTAGGAACATAGACATGTTGTTCAGTCAAGTATACAGTAAGACACTGAGTAAGACTCCTATTACCACTCCATGTTTTTAGGAAAAAGTGGGAGGTGTTCGTTGTGTCCCCATCAGATGATGCATACTATCGATGGCTATTTGTAATTGCAACAGCCGTGCTGTACAACTGGATCCTTGTCGTGGCTAGGTACTGAACAAAAATGTTGTCTTTGAAAACAGTTTAAATATTTACATTTTTTATGGTAAAAGCTAACTGATGTTGAATGAATGCTGTAGTTAAATGTTTTTATTTTATTTCCATAGGGCATGTTTTGACAAGTTGCAGTTGGGAAATTACATCTGCTGGCTGGTGTTGGACTATCTCTCTGATCTTGTCTACATAATGGACACAATGGTCAGACTTCGCACAGGTAGATCATTTCAACCCATTTTGCCAATTGATTCCTCCCCACACATTTCTGTGTTATCACTGCTGTCGTGTCCTACTGACTCACCTGCCAGTGAGGAGGCCCAAGGAGGACATAGAACCTTTGTCCTACTCCTCCGGCCAAACGTATGCGTCCGGACCAGTAGGCCAGCGGGTGTCCAATGACCAATATCACCATCCCCGCCCGGCTTCCTACCCCGTACACGGGCCAATTGTGGTGGCATAGACACCTGTCATAGCCAGTTGCACCACGGTGGATTCGATACCACAACCACCGTAGTGGTGGGCAGGGACTTTACCACTACGCCACTCGAGTGCCTTTAAAAACACTTTCCTGTCATAAGATACATTGAAGTATTGTTTAAATGCAATTAGAATGCACTTAAAGGGACCAAGGACCATACCAGTGGTCTGGCATGGTCAGCCCTTTGAATCACTGTATCCTCATCATTACTGTCAACAATTTTCCATACAGCATACAATGGGTTTGTTTGATTTTCAGCCATTGGATTTCATTAATTTTATTGTCATATGAAAATCAATTTGCAGACTTGAAACTTGCTAGAAACAGCTTAATATAATGCTGGGGTTATTTTTTCTTTTGTCACATTATCGATTAGATTGATGTACGGGTGTGCAGAGAGACCCAGCACAGAGCCATAAACGATGATTAATGAATACTCATGCACATGTATTTGAGTTAATATACACTTATTAGCTCATGTTGCCTTCATTATAAGGCTCAAATATGTTTTGCGGCTTCAGACAGATTTTGTATTAATTGTTTTGTCCAAAATGGCTCTTTTGACATTAAAGGTTGGAGACCCCTGGCCTAATTAGTTTATCTCATCTCAGGCCAGTCGTGGCTGTTTATAATAATACTAATATTAAGCTGTGAATATGGTAAACAATATGTATTGCAATGTGATCTTTTAACACTGTGCTTTATTTGTTGTAGGGTTCCTGGAGCAAGGTTTGTTGGTGAAGGATCATGCCAAGCTAAGAGACAGCTACATACGTACATTTCAGTTCAAACTGGATGTGGTGTCCATCCTCCCCACCGACTTGGCTTACATTACTACAGGCATCCACACGCCGCAGCTCAGATTCAACCGTCTGCTGCGCTTCCCACGCATGTTTGAGTTCTTTGACCGCACTGAAACACGTACTAATTACCCAAACATCTTCCGCATCTGCAACTTGGTGCTCTACATTCTGGTCATCATTCACTGGAATGCCTGCATCTACTTCGCCATCTCCAAATCTTTGGGATTTGGTTCCGATACTTGGGTATATCCTAACATCTCTAACCCAGAGTATGGATCATTGACCAGGGGATACGTCTACTGTCTGTACTGGTCAACCCTTACTCTCACCACCATTGGGGAGATGCCAGCACCAGTGCGGGATGAAGAATATCTGTTTGTAGTTTTTGATTTTCTTGTCGGGGTGTTGATCTTCGCTACAATTGTGGGAAATGTGGGCTCCATGATAGCCAACATGAATGCAACGCGTGCAGAGTTTCAGGCCCGCATCGACGCCATCAAACATTACATGCACTTCCGCAGAGTCAGCAAAGAACTGGAGGGACGTGTCATTAAATGGTTCGATTATCTCTGGACTAACAAGAAAGCTGTGGATGAGCAAGAGGTGCTTAAGAACTTGCCTAACAAACTACGGGCAGAGATTGCAATTAACGTACACCTGGAGACACTGAAAAAGGTTCGCATCTTTCAAGACTGTGAGGCGGGACTATTGGTGGAGCTTGTGCTTAAGCTCCGCCCACAAGTGTACAGTCCTGGTGACTATATCTGCCGTAAGGGCGATATAGGAAAAGAGATGTACATCATCAAAGAAGGGAGGCTGGCTGTGGTGGCAGATGATGGCATCACACAATATGCCCTTCTAACTGCTGGCAGCTGCTTTGGGGAAATTAGCATTCTCAATATAAAGGGCAGCAAAATGGGAAATCGTCGGACAGCCAACATCCGTAGCCTTGGATACTCAGATCTGTTTTGCCTCTCTAAGGATGACTTGATGGAGGCGGTGACTGAGTACCCAGATGCAAAGAAGGTACTTGAGGAGAGGGGTAGGGAAATACTTATGAAAGAGGGCCTACTGGATGAGAATGCAGAAAGTGGGGGCCTGGGTAAACCGGACACAGAGGAGAAGGTGGAGAGACTAGAATCTTCTCTGGACACCTTGCAGACTCGATTTGCCCGACTTCTAAGTGAATACACAGCCACTCAACAGCGGCTGAAGCAGCGGGTCACTGTTCTGGAGCAACAGCTGAACCACACATGCTGTGGCCTGTTGGCAGATGGTGACATTGACACACATGCAGAAGCTGTCACTGGGACAGAGTCTGCGGCCGTGGCCAACACAGAAAGATTTGCACATGGAAATAATATACAAACTAAGCCCAATGTATAAATTTGAACTGTACCCGTGAAGGTTTTTAAGGTCAAAACATTTCAAACTAATTAAGAATATGCAACCCCTGCCAGTGATGTCCCTTTGACTACCATCATGGGAACGAATTTAAGACATTTTCAGAGTAATCAATGTTACAGTGGAAAATGAAAATATTGTACAAACTACAGTGAGTTCTAACATAATTTAAATTTGAATGCTTGAGGATGTTTATTACTGTGCTAAAGCTATGATGAACGTTTGTGTAATAAACATCTGAAAATAATCTATGGTTGCCTCAAAAATCTAAAAGAAGCAGTCTTTGGGCAAACACCTACATTTGGGTTATGATAAAATTACCATTATTCTGGTGGCATCAGAATAGACAAGAAATCGTATTTTTTAATAGGGTATTGTGCTCTAGCACAGTACATCTTGTCTCTACTCATTGTGGCTAATAAGTCCTAGGAGGAATGATAGATGATTTGCCAGTACACAAAAATGTCCACATGAAGCTGGATAGGATTGGTCAAGCTGAAACAAAATATCAAAACATGCCTTCTTTAATAAGATTATTAAATCTGTTAATATTAACAAAACCCCTAAATAGATTGTACTTCTGGACCGATTTTGGCTTTTGTATACTCTGGCTTTTTAAGATTTGTTTTTGGGCTTTTATGCCTTTATTGGATAGGACAGTAGACTGACAGGAAACGGGGGGAGAGACGGGGAGTGACATGCAGCAAAGGTCGTCCGGATCGGGAATCGAACCGGCGATGCCGTCAGGCATCATTGCCTATGTGGCAATGCTTATGTGGTATGCGCCTGGACCAGTAGGCCAGCTGGCGCCCCAGTATTAAGCTGCTTGATTCAATATTTAGTATTATGATAATTCATTTTATCACACCTGCTACATTCCTATATAAACCTATTGAACTTCAAACTCAATTTTAACCATGTTAGACTAGAAAACAGATGTCTCTCCTTCTGATATTGTCCCAATGCGTGAGGGCCCTTTTCAGTCACTTTTACATTTTATACATTTTTGTAACAAGAAACCAGAAAATGGGGAAAAGATTAATACAGTACAATAAACAGCTCCGTCACACATTAGGACAATATTAGTCACCAGAACCAGGCATGTGTTTTCTAAATGGAGTTTGACGTTCAATGGGTGTCCTTTATATAGAGGGATGGCAGGGAGCAGGAGCAGGTATGAAATATGAAATTAAAATGACAAGGTTTGACAAGTGGAATACCCCATTAACAAAATATAAATATTGCATACAATTCACTTATGCACATGTTCTGACCTTTATGCTTTGGGAGTTTTGTCCTTTTATTAATGAAATCATAATTCCATACCAATATTAGCATGGCAAAGCAAGACAGCATTGTTGGCCCCTTAAATGTAAACACAAGCATTTCTTTTTTTCTCCTTTAATTCTTATGTTAGGACAAATATTTTTGATAAAATAGCATCACTGATCAAGAAACATATGATCACTGTAGAAATTAGACTAAACAAAAAAACTGATTTTCAAACAATAACTCAATAATAATTGTGATTGAGTGTGAAGATACAGGAGAGGCAGTGCAGGGCTGCTCATTTGAATCACGGATGGACCACATCCTGTGGCCTGAAGTTTGGACTGATTGGTTGAGTGTATCCACTTACTCCATTCCTTTAGCTAGCGCATTCGCATATGCAGACTGTGCTTGGGTCCATCCACACGCTCCAACTTCTCAAAGTGTTTCCTAGCATTGCGAATATTGATGAGAGTCGCTGCAGACGCTACAAAAAAAAAGACATGCATGATGGCGATCTATGCAAGTCCTTAACAAAATATCATTTCAACGCATGGTTCTATGCACCGAATCTTTAAACTTACGTATGGAGGGGTCTGACATGATCACCATGACGTATGTGTTGGAAGTAAAGACATCGATGAAGGCTGCAAAGTTGGAGTTCCTCACCTCCATACTTTGGAAGGAGGCTGCAAGTTTACTGAAATAAATCAAGTCTAAAATCAGAATCACCAAGTACATGTATCAAGCAGTCTTGGAAGGGGGGGTGGGCTGTACATTTGGAAGGTGTGCTTACCTACAACTGAGCTTGAACTGTTTAATTATGTTGCTGATCTTCTCAAACCGGTGAGCATCACGCTGTTCTTTGCACTGATAGTGGGAGATCACCTACAACATAATGTGTATATAATATTAAGCAACATGCCAATCACAAGAGAAATACAAGCATAAATACATCTCAAGCAGCCTGCTTTTCTCTTACCAGAAATGTCGCTCTCTCAAACAGAAGAACTTCGTCTGCTTCTATGATTTGTGCAAAGTTTCTCAGGTTCGTCTCCAACTGCTGGACGTTTGGTATCAGCTGGTATACAATACTGGACCATGCCTGAGAACATTGAGAGACAGCGGTTTGTTAAGAGATTGCCAGTACTGTTAGCACACAGTTCAACATGTGGTCAAATAGATTCTCAACCTTGTACAGCGTTTCATCCCAAATTGACGTCCTGAAGCATGTGCAAGCCAGTGGTCTGGACAGTCTCCTCAAGTCTTCTTCACGCTCCTTAAAGATCTACAACAGTCACATGGATTGAGGGAGTTACTTTTAAGGAATTTTCACAATAGCACAACATTATCAACAGTGAACCTGAAACAATAGTCACCTACCAGTGGTTCCCAAATGTTTTAGCTCGAGACCCAAAAGAGAAATTAGACATTTTCCCAGGATAGACATTTGCCCGCGATACAAACAGTGAAAATAGCAGATATTGTACTCACATCAATTTTGTCGAGCAAGGTGTGCCACGAACTATAATATTTACTCTATTAATACGTTAGTAAATCGGCTTTTAAACTAACAGCTGTGACAAAAGATTTAGGGGTTTTACTTGGTAAATATGTATCCCCATACCGTCCCAAAGGAGTGGATCAACTATGATCATAAAGACCCTTCATTGACCAGAGCCCCCGTGATGTCCCCTCCTTTTTTCCCCCCCAACTAGTAGTTGGTAGCCGATGTCAACATGACATTTTCAGAGGTACTAACAATATTAGTATATAGTTATATACAATACAAAATGTACAAAATGAAATTATGGCATTTGTTATATGAATGCGATTCATTCTACATGTTTTACACATGTTAATTTCTAATATTTTATACTTCATGGTGGTGTAGGACCTTTACAAGTTCAAACTGGAAGAGAAAGTGGATGGTCAACATGTTTATGAAACAAAAGTTAATAAAAAGAATGTCAAATGTATATATTATACAGTGATAGGTTGTTGACAGACTATTGCAGTGGTTCTCAACCATTGGTCCTTGAGGGGGTTCCAGGTGGTCCCCAGCTAAATGGAGAGTTGGTAACCAAATGCACCCTTATAGATCTTTAACTCTTGAGCGTAAAATGAGTGTTAAATTATTGTTAAACGTCTACACAATTAGAGAATGTAGAAGAATTATTTTTGTCAACGTTTGCTTATCATCTCTTGTATGGTACCACATCAATACAGCATGGAATTGTGGCCAAAATCGTATCCAACGATGACAAAATATTAAAATCTCATCAAATGGTCGTCCGCGGCTCAAATGCTGTATAAATAATGGGCCTTAATATGAAAAACTGTTTAAAACCACTGACTATGGAACAGTGAGCACTTTAGTTTCATGCCAATACTGATGACTTCCTGTCACATGACTATCACATTTAGGCCTTAAAGCGGAACAGAATTTCCACAGAAGAGCAGTAATAGCAGCCAGATTTAGCAATTGTGTGTGTGTGTGTGTGTGTGTGTGTGTGTGTGTGTGTGTGTGTGTGTGTGTGTGTATACTGTTGATTTCTATCTTATCGAAAAACCACATCTGTCTTACCAAATCCCTTTGGTCTTCCTGCACCAGATCCATTTTGTGCACAAGGCAGAACACTTTTGCATCAGGAGAGTTTTGCAGGATGGCTTCCAGGCAAGACTGGTAGTAGTGCATGTCTTTCTCCAGCTCACGGCTTTCAACATCGAATACATAAATCAGCACCTCCACGTTCCTGAAAATGTTGTCCCTCTGGCTTGTGAAATAGTTCTCCATGAAGTTGTCCTGCCTGATAGTTGGAAAAAAAGAGAAAAAGTATTGTCATCAGATCATATTGGCTCTAACTTCTTTGTAGCTGGTCAGAAGATGATAAATAATAAATATGGTTTACCCTCCACAATCCCATAGGTTCAGGACCAGATTGCCAAGAAACCGCACATGGGAGTGTTCCACATCAACTACATTTTGAAGGCGAGACAATTATTTGCAGATTAAAACATAAACGCACTATTGATCATTATAAAATATAAATGCTAATGTGACACGATGACGTCATTCAATCTACTTACTTGTGGCTCCGAGACGCCGTGTGTCTCGGGCAATGTAGTTGGCAAATATGATTGACCTCATACTGGTCTTTCCAGACCCACTTTTCCCCATCAACAGCACCTTGAACACAACGTCAAGACACAGTTTATCACTCAATTCTTTCTACCTTTCTAAGACCTGGACAGCATCTGTGTAACTTTACATGTTAACCACCTCAACCATTATTTTACTTTGGCTATTCAAAAATAGCAGATATACAAGCTCATAGCACAGCACTTGGTGCTGCACTATGAGCTTGTAGTAGTGATGTAAAAAATATTGATTTATCGAAAAGCATCAATTTTGAATATAGTATCGATTTTCAATATAACTTTTCCATAGTATCGATAATATCGATACTCAGTTTTTACCTCTCTCGTTGGTTTACACCAACGTTACTTTTATGTGTATCCTTCCTACTTTGGCTTATTCCTAGTTATTTTAAAGTTCTGTATTTCTAGTTCTGTATTTTTCTTTAGATAAAACAAATAATTTTGCACTAAAATCGCCGTGGTATCGAAAATGGTATCGAGTATCGATTTTTTTTTTAAATATCGTATCGAAGTTAGAAATGCAGTATCGTGACAAGCCTAGCTTGTAGATCTGCTATTTTTGAAAGGAAAATTTGTGCAAATCTTTAAATATATATTATTTTTAAAGCAAACATTTGTAACTCAAACATCTTTAATTGCTTCTGGGGGTCGCTGGAACAAAATATTTTGAGATGGGGGGTCGGCGACTCAGCGGGCAAATACATATAATTCTGGGGGTCCTTGACATGAAAATGTTTGAGCATCACTGTTACAGAACCCCCCCACACACACAAAAACTATTTAGGAATTAGAAGACATTTGTAGAATCACCCCCTTATAATGGGTAATTAATCACTCAATTCTTTCGACCCCAGAATGTCCTGCTTCTCAACAACAATGTTTAATGACTCACCTTTTTTTTCATAGCTGTGCTTGACATTCCCTTTGGTGAAGAAGTAGAATATTATTACTTTGAATGTCTTGCTTCTGTTTTTTTTTTACCCCCAGGTGTGGCCTCTCACTTCTTCAGTTACTCACGCGACTGTGACAGCTGCGGGTCAGATGATGAGACCATTTTCACTTAGGTGTTATGTTAGTGACAGCATAGTTCATCTAGTCCGTGGTGGGAAAAGTACTCAAATGTTTTACATAGATAAAACATAGAAATACTACGGCAACATAGAAATACTATGTTTCATTTAGTCCAGAATTCTAAATGTACTTGAGTAAAAATACTGAAGTATTGCTATCAAAATGTACTTAGTTAAAGTATCAAAAGTAAAAGTACTCATTTTGCAGAATGTTCCATTTCGACTTTCCAAATGTAAAGAAATATTCAGAAAATAGATCTACAATAGCAGATCTACAAGCTCGCAGCTTGTAGATACACAAACTGGAAATAAGTACATAAGTAAATATACTCGGTTACTTATTACACCACTACTTTGTGCTAAGTGTTTATTTTAACTCACAAACGGGACCATAATAATCATTGTTCGGGGGGAGATAGTCGTAAACCAAGCCATGTTTTGCGTAAAACGTTGAGTTCATAAAACAAAACACTTTAGGCTATTCGTCAATCACATTCACATTTTTTTGTTCATGCAATAAAGCTATGCTAAGCGCTAGCTATAGCAGCATATCAACCAAACCCGAATTAAGTGTTAAAGACAGCTTAGCAAAGCTATGCTAAGTTCAAGCTAGCCACGTTCCAATAGTTTCCCTGGCGTGGTAGAGCGGTTAATGATTTTATATGGACCGTTTTGGTTGTGTTAAAAGAAAAACATGTTATACATTACTTGGTCCTGTGATCACAAGCTGGCAGTGAAGTCCAGATCAGCTGCTTCCTGTTTACGCTGATTGACTCTCCAGTCCCCAACCTCTGTCGTTCCCACTGATGGCCGCTAGGTGGAGCTCGAGATCTAAACTGCATTATGTTGTAGGCCAGGGGTCTTCAACGTTTTCAGGCCGGGGACCCCCAAACTGATGGGGAGATGGAGCAGGGACCCCCTACCATACCACCTCGTAGGGTGGGGGGGTCGGGGCTACGACATATTTTTTATTTTAAACATGTAAGTTACAGCGAGCAGGGTCGTACCACTACCATTTCTAAACATACTACTTATTAACTGAGAACCAATTGTGTCAATAATATCAACAATCTGTCAATTGCATAGTAATCATGTATTCAAGCTATTCAAAATGGATAGAATCATGATTTATTTTTTAACATAAATGTGAGAAGAAAAAAGAAAAGAAAAAAAAAACATTTTTTGATTTTTTTTTTTTTTTTTTTAAAGCAATAATTTCGCGGACCCCCTGCAGTACCTCCGCGGACCCCCTAGGGGTCGCGGACCCCCTGTTGAAGACCCCTGTGTAGGCCACTGTTTCCCAAACAGTGGGTCGGGACCAATTTTTGGGTCGCGGACACATTTTTTTCCATAAATTATTCCATAAATTAGAAAACAAATGTTTAAGAAGTAGTGAAACTGAAAATAGCTTGACATTTTGACAAAATAAACAAATGCTAATAATATATGCCGCGGCACATGGCAAATGCCACTTTTGGAGCGCACAAGACGTTTTGCTGCCATCTAACGGCCTTAAGGTATACTAACAAAACGAATCACCCAAGTTACCCAACCACACACAAAATTTTGTTGTGTGTGGTTGGGTAACTTGTCTTCAAAGCTGAGTCGGACAGGCAGTGGTAAAAGCTTGACATTTCTCCTCCAAAATCAAAGCAAATCTCCTTTTTTGATCACAGTACCAATAACAAACATGTGATACAAAACCCATAGGTCTACTAGTGTATTAATAGTGCAATATGTTTCTGTATATTTTTTAATTTAAATGTTCACTTTCTGAATAACTTAAATTTGCAATGAATGAGTTTCACATGAAGATCAGTTTCTACAAGGCTGTGATTTCAAGTACCCAATAATGGGAAAAACAAGAATTGACACAGTCAATATATAAGCTGGTCAGATGAAAAAAAAAATGTTTTTTGAAAAAAAAAAAAAAATGTTTTTTGAAAAAAAAAAAGTTTTGGAAAAAAATGTTTTTTGGAAAAAAAAAGTTTTGAAAAAACTCGGGCGTGCTCAAACAACAGTAATAACTGCGTATTACCTTACTGTACTTTACTGTACTGTATACTGTACCTCACTGTACTGTACTGTACTGTACATATTCTGTGTTCTATATCTATGAAGTCTGTGTTCTAGATCTATGAATTTTGTCACTCCCCCCCCCCCGTGTATGTGTGTGTGTGTGTGTGTGTGTGTGTGTGTGTGTGTGTGTGTGTGTGTGTGTGTGTGTGTGTGTGTGACTTTTACTTATAACTGAGTACATCTACAGTGCAGTATTGATACTTTTAAGATACTTTTAAAAAAACAAGTGTAAAACATTTGAGTACTTTTTCCAACAGCTACTTTCCCCCATAGCCTGGAGGACTCCTGCTAAGTTTACAGTTGCCATATAGCCTATTACTCTATAAATCTATCTGTGATGTCTGATTTTACTAAAACTAGCATGCTTATTAGGCAGTAGTGGGAAAAGTACTCGCATTCTTTACTTAAGTATCATACAAGTGGAAGACTTGTATTCAAAATTTACTTGAGTACAAGTATAAAAAGTATTTGTATTGAAATGTACCAAAAGCAGAAAGTACGCATTATGCAGAACTTAATGTAACCAAGGTGTTCAAATAAGTGTATTGATTGTAGGCATTTTCCAAAATCTTGTGGTATTTCACTGCTACATATCGTTCTAAATATATGCTTTCTTGTCATTTAGTACAATGAATGTGTTACCGTGTCTCTAGAAATGTGCTCATTATTTGTGAAGATACTAACTGTAATTCTCAAAGACTCGCATTGGTTCATTCAGCACATCGTTTTTGCTCTGTTTCATTTGATATTAAAATGCAACTCGAATTAATCTACTGTGTGGACACTGATCAGATGACAGGAAGAAGCAGCTCATCAATGAATGTACTTTGTGTTGCTTTTGTAAATTGTGTAGGGTACGATATTTTCATGACTTCACACCAAAGCCCATATCATGGTCATAGAGTTAAATCATTGACAACTTGCATACTCGTTCAGTTCATATGTTAATGCAGATGGTATGCAGATGGTGTGACACATCACCTACTACAGCCTACAACGATGCCCAGGGCAACACTGCATATTGTCTATAAATGGCTCACAGTTTAAATAACGTACGGTTTATTTGGACAATCATCTGTAACAGATGAAGTATAATTAAATACGACGTGATTAACGTTTGTTTGACATCCTCATCACAATTACATTGGATGCATCGCGTTGATTAAAGTGAATGGCTGCTATAGTTTTGCTAGTTTTCATCACCTAATCACCTTCCTTTCATAACCTAATCTCTACGTTTAGAATTGAAAGAAGAAAAATAATGTTAATGTTAGTATGAAGCTAATTATAAAGCTTAAATGGATGATGATGTCAACAATGACTTGTGAAAATCAAAGAATGATAGCCGATCTACAAGCAATCATACAAACATTTTGTACTTTGATGCCAATACTTTTGTACTTTTACTCAAGTATAGACCTCTCTTTTCTTCTGTTTCATTTATCACAAGCAGGCTGGCCACAGGCACCGCCTCAGTGTGAAGGAATGGTGCTCCCTGCTGGACAAAATATGTCATTACAGCAGTACAGATCTGGAGGGCCTGGCCAATGGATCATGAGCTCGGTGACCATGTGACATGGACAGCCAATCGGCAAATAGGTCCCCTAGGTCCCCTGAATGTCTCAGGACAATGTAATCTGTTTAAAGAGCTGGTCCTGCTGACCAGCTAAAAACTGACAAAGGAAATTGGTGGAAATATAGTCTTGTAGAAGAGGTGCATACCTTGTTTCACAGTAATGTATTTAGTAATCATATTTTTGATGAGAAGCTTAGGCTTGACATTACACCCCAATTAGCAGCTATCATCTCAATATCTGCTTCCTATTGCGTTACTCTGCCCCACTGCCCAGTAAATAATATTATGTAAAATTCTAGTAGTTTTCAGACTCATCCAGGGTAGAGCAAGAGGGCATATTCTAAGTATTCTCTGTTACCATTCTAAGTATCCAGACCAGAGACATTAGACTAGATGAGATGCAATGTAGCTTTCTATTACATTTATTGAAAACCAAAGGCAAAGGAATAAAAGTGTTATAAACTTTTATTATAGGCTTATGTAATTTCCAAGCTATAGCCCATTTCCCAAAAGAATTGACAAGAGTTTTCATCTACAACCCTAAGACAAAAAGCATAATACACAACCAGAGGTCAATTCCCCTCTGGAACATAGATAAGGGAAACAAAATAATATTAATAACCACAAATTACACACTTATAAGAAATATATGAAATTAAATTCCAATTTACGCACTTCTGAAACATACTTACTGATACAGTTGCATCATTGGTAAATATGTATTTTGAGAAACGCATATATTTTATACACACCACTCTTTTCAGTTTTTGGCATGCAACCACAAGTAGGCCTATTCATGAAGAGGTCATATTATACCAGAAACCAATAAGGCCCATAGACTAAAATATTATACAGTAGAACCCGAAGAGAGAAGTATGTGATGTAAAGGCAAAATAAAGACATTATCAATGTCATTTTAAAGTAATGGCAAAGTTTGTAGTAATATACATGTCAGATCGTACACAGTTGACCTGAAGCACTCAGTTATGTGATGTCCCCCATCAACTGAAGTCTTCCTTTCTTCCTACATTTGGTCTCTGAGTTTGGCAAGCCTTTGAGACAATTCATCCTTCAAACAGAGAAACAATAGCATGTGTCATAGATGGCAGAATAGTAATATAAGTGCAATAATGTGTGTGTGTGTGTGTGTGTGTGTGTGTGTGTGTGTGTGTGTGTGTGTGTGTGTGTGTGTGTGTGTGTGTGCGTGCGCGTGTGCGTGCGTGCATGCACCTGCTCTGCCGAAGCAACACTGGCGCCGACCGATCCCGTCTGTCCCTGGGGTAGCTCCATGTTCAGATCCAACCTAAATATGCAATTTGAAAATATTATATTACATTAACAATATTTTATATAGAGAATTTGAAAAAAATACCAACAAAATGAGCAGTCAATAATGTTTACCCTGCTTCATCGGCCAGTTCATGCATCAGTGAATCCACTTGATTCTGAAACATACAAATATTTGGGCAAATGAAAAGTGTCTTAAAGAACATATTACAGCTAAAACTGGTGAAAATAATGGGGAAAGTGGTGTACAGTATGTATTGTGTACCTGTGGTGTTGTAAGTGTTGTTGTGCTACTCATGGTGTCCTCCATTTGGGCTGTCTGAACATCCAGCGTTTCAAATTGATGCTCAAATTTGTCCATGAGAGCTGAAATCTGAGAAAATAACATCAAAATGTATTCTACTGGCCCCGAGGTGATTTGTGATTTTTTTTTTTTACAGTAACAGGTAGACCTTCTTTTTAATGAACAGAAATCATTGAGCATATTTTTGTAATAAGAATATTCATCTCTGAATTCACAAAAACTAACATATCTGCACGTGTCATCCGTAACTCTGCGGAGTATGCACCAAATCTCTGTGTGTTTAGAAGGGGTGTGGCACCAGATTTCCTGATCTGCCAACCTGACCCGTCGGCTTTGCTAAGTGGCCGAGTATGAGAAAATGTGAGATAAGCCTGAGACTCCAACATGTCAGAAATGATTTACGACTAGTCGACTACATCAGGTAAAGGAGTACTGCACAAACAGAGTGGGTATGAATTGGATCGTTTTTGTGTGGTGCCCTAGTAGTCTAGTAATTATAATACTACAGCTTTATAAGGTCTTTATAAGGTTGTTTTACAGAAAACAATATTTATTCTCGCTTTGCATATTTAGTCTCTTTTAAGCACACACATTACCTTTTCCAGATTCATACTCTTCAGTGTAGAATCCATTCCTTTCACTACTCCAGCCATAGATTTTGTGACCTGTGGAATAATACATAAATATAAATGAATATAAATCAAACATGTTGCTGACATAGTAGCACTGAGTTGATCAACAACAAAAACTTTACAAAATACATATCTAAGACAATGTTGATGATCTAGAGACTGTATGTTAAGTCCAGGTATTCCGACCAAACCCTACCTTGTTCATCGTGACTGCAGTTTGGACCCTTGCTGCGACCGCATCAATTCGAGCACTCATTCGCAGGAAGTTGACCGACTGATTCTTCTGTCTAATAGCATTTTCTGCATGGATCCTGGCCACTTCCATGTTTCCTTTTTGGATTGCCTAGAATGAGGACATATCAAAGTGTTAGGGAAAGGCAGCTCCTACTAGCTCTGGTCCATAACTTTAGAAGGAGCGCTATGTCACCGATGAGCCATTGGGCTCACAGCCGCAGTAGCTCAGGCTGCTCAGCCTCTCATCTGTAGTAAAACCACACTTTCACTACATATAATCTCCATAATGGGAACACTCGGTTACATCTGAGCTAGGCAGCTCAGATGAGCGGTCAAACACTTTCGCTGCTTATTATTGTCAGCACTTACCTTCTTGATTTTAGCTTTCTCTATCTTTTCCTCTTTGTCACACTTTTTTGAATTGCGTAGAAGTTCTTTAGCAGCAAACTTTAGGTTGAAGAGTTGTTCTGTGATGGGAGGTTAAAGACTACAACAAGTATTTTTTGTTGACCACCTTTATGGTCAAATTAACAGGAGAAATCTCGCTATTTCTACATGTCATTATTTCGACTAAGGGTTAGGGTTATTTCAGAGATATACTGGGCATTTCCAAGAAACTTTTATGACCAGCTACTGACAGGTTGTGGTATCAAGGCATTACAAATGTTGGGAGACAATACAAACTTCAAAACAGCACTGGTTGTATATTTCCATAATTTCAAGATCAAACTAGAATCAAATAATTAAAGGGTTAAAAATAATCAAATAAATCTGAATGAATGACGTCTTGCCTGATAACCGAGTACTGGTATTAAGATTTTCCTATGTACACAATTATGCACAGGTCTATTACAACAAGTATACACATACAACATCATGGATAGGCTACAAGCAGTGACACACACACACACACACACACACACACACACACACACACACACACACACACACACACACACACACACACTGACAGACTATCAGGTTATATAAATGTACTTATCCATTAAACTGGCTTAAATGTAGACACTTTAGAATTGATAAGTAAGACTTCCATACTAATTTGTCATTGTGACAAATTGACAATTCATAAGTCAGTGGCTTGCTAAGGAGCTGCCTCTTAACTGTAGTAGGCTGTAACTAGTAACTGTACCGTACTACAGTAACCTCTTGATTGTCTGATGCCACCTCATTGCTAACTAAAAGCGCCAGATGTAGTATTTTGGTGACCAGCTTTATATAAACAGCAATCCAATCAACAGTCATTATCACTATATAACACGAGGCTCGAGTATCGGGTGAGAACATGAATAGTTTTTCATGTACAAACAGGTCGTGATTGACTGCTTCTTCAACAGAACAACCACAGCATGTCGTTTTCAGTGCTTCGTTTTAGAACGACCAAAACATTGATAATAATAGGTAGTATGAAGTAAAAACTAAAGATTGCGGTATAGGTTGTATTCTAGTGACTATTTTAGCTACGTTACCATTTTGAGATATATCTTTCTCACAAAGTTTTCAAAAGGATACTCTCCATGTTCGACGACATGTTGAGCGAGAGACGTCACAAATCCCCGGATGAAGCGGATCAGATCCTTAAAGACAGCCGTCGAGGTGTGTATATACTAATAAATAAAGTTAAATACTGTAAAGTTGATGTTTTATTTTTGCGTCTTTAACGTCTCCCTTCTTTTCCTACTTCCTGATCAACTACCAAAATATGAACGACGTCATCGTCACGTGGTCGTGACATCACAAAAAAGGGAACTTCCCTTGGTATGAAAAGGAAAAAAACAAACGCTGACGTAATATGAATCGATACTCAATGAATATAATAGGCTAATAAATAATACATCCATCTTGACTTTGTCAATTCTTATATGAAAATAAATAAAAGATCTGCAAAATCTATAGCCTAACCTTAGTAGCCTATCTATACTAACCCTATTACAATTTAAATTATTTTGAGAAAAAATAAATGCTGCTTATTTGCTCCAAAGTGACTGCAAAAGATTCCTGCTATTTGTTTCAAAAAGCTTTATGCCCTGTATGTCTAACAATAACGACACAATGTGACTCTCTTTACACAATACTGTACCCTTTCTCCATTTTTAACAGTTTTTATTATATTTTGACATAATTTGACACTTGCATGCTTTGGCAATGTAAACGTGTAGCCTATGTATGTTTTCTCGTGCCAATAAAGCTCCTTTGAATTGAAAATGTAATTGAATTGAGTGTGGCAGGATCCAGCTAGGGAGAGAGAGAGGATGACTCACTCTGTCTGGTATTGATATGTGATGATGATGATATTTCACCCTGCAGAAGCTCAGCAGCGAAATATAGACCTACATTCCAGTAGTAGCAGTGCATTTTACAGTGAACAACCTATTTTATTATTACCTCTGCAAGATCGCAGATAGATAGATAGATAGATAGATAGATGGATAGATAGATAGATTTGTACATATCAATATCTATCAGAGGGAACTGAGTCAAACTAAATTGAATGCCTAAACAACTCCCAATAAGTGCTTGACAGGGTGGGTGAGTTCGATTCTGACGATTCTGACGAGACTTTTGCTGATAAGTCCGTGTAAGCTCGTCCTGATTTCACGTCAAGTTCGTGACGACGCCAGATTGCCATGGAAACAGCGGTTCCCCTGTTGAGAGAAAAGACTAAAGAGTGAGCGTTTAGCTACAACTTAAACATTGCATTGGACAACTCTGTCAGCAACAGCAACACCTCCTGCTTCCTCAGCGTCAACGCTATTATTGGAGATTTAATTAAACCTGTTGGATCTTGTTTTATTGCACGCTGTAGAAATATAGGCTATACTTTAATTCAGTTGTGCATGTTTTAAATCACACAAGGACACTGCAGGTGAGTTGAATTCTTTATGCGTTGAATATCTGCGCGCTTCTGTTTCATAGTTCCTGTTTAACTATGTGTTGTTGTTGTTGTTGTTGTTGTTGTTGTTGTTGTTGTTTTTATCCTCTGTATAGCTATGCCTATTTAGAGCTTCTTGTTTTCTGTCAAAGATGTACAATTATGTATATTAGCCTATTTAAATTTTAAAAAATAGAAAGACTTTTAACATAATATGGTTAAAATGTTTGGGCATTTTTATTCATTTATCAATAATTGATAGAATTTAGATGAACTTATCAGCAAAAACATCATGACACAAGTAAAGTTAGCTACCTCAAGTAGATTTTAAGTTCCACGAAAGTGGTGGTCATTGTTACATGTGTGTGGAATTACCAATCAATATTGCATATGATGTCACGACTAAAACCCAGTCATATTTTTGGACATGCAGGTTTTGCAAGCCTGGCATTAACGCATTATAACCTAAACATGATATAAAAGGTCACTTTTCCAAACACAAGCAATGTCATGTTATGTAAAAAGAGAAACAATTCTAAGGAACACAAGGAGTGCTGCTTCATTCAGTATGACTCATACTACTAGTCTTGTTTAAAAGAAACCACTTGGCAGCCACAGGGGTCCTGCTGCAGAGTTGGTGTGACCCCCATGATCCACTGGAGGCTGCTATTGTCCTGGCACACAGCAGTTTTGTCTAATATTTCATGCATGGATTGCACTGTAGATAAAACAAAGAAGAGAACTCTTCTTTGTAAAATAGGGGAAAGTGGGCATTCCACTGACATTTGCGACTCTGTTCTTTTAAACTAGTTTGGAAAAAATAAATACGAAATACAGGTTGGTAGACGTGAATAGCGGTTCTTAAAATTCTTTGGTTGTGTAGCCTATAGCCCACATATAATGTCCTTAAAACCACTCCCCAGACCCCTTATATTACAAAATCACATTTCCCCAAACTGCGAAAGATGGTAACTGCTTCTTTATTACATTAAATAGACACAATGCAAGTTAGAATGAACAAGCTCCCAATAGAAATCTAGTCTACTATGACTAAAACTGATTTGAAAAGACAAATGTAAATACTCAGTCACCTGTTATAGAAAGTTAATACCACAACTTTAGAAACATGGGAACAACATCACGGTAAATAGTTAAATCACTGGTAAAGTAGCTGATTTGCAGAATTATGAAATATGTGCAGAATTATGAAATATGCATCATATATAAACTGTGTACAAATCCGTTTTGACTGCAGTACTAACTTCTAACTTCTTGTTTGAACTCAAAACAATATAATTTTAATTGATTTGGCCATGTTTACCTTTACTTATAGGCTAAATATTTCTGTTCACTAATAATATGCCATAATGTGATCTAAGTCCTTTTTATTTTACAGATTACGATAATGGCGCTTCAGATGGATAAAAGGTTCCATACATTGACCCTAGAACAAGTCCAGGCTCTGGATAAAGTCCTGACTGAGGTCATTCCCATCCATGGGAGAGGAAACTTTCCCACATTGGAGGTGAGAGCGAAAGATATCATTCGTGTAGTGAAGGATCGGCTGGTTGAAAGAGACATCCAGGTCAACGACATTCGCCTTAATGGCTCGACTGCCAGCCATGTGATGGTGAGAGATAATGGCATGGGCTACAGAGACCTTGACATCATTTTCAGAGTGGAGCTGCCTCAACAAGAGGACTTCCAGGTTATTAAGGAGGTCGTGCTGGAGAGCCTCCGAGACTTTCTCCCTTGTGGTGTGAACAGGCGCAAGATTACTTGCCTTACCATGAAGGAGGCCTATGTGAAAAAGATGGTCAAGGTTTTCAATGAGCATGACAAATGGAGCCTTATTTCTTTGTCCAACAACAGAACTAAAACTGTGGGGCTTAGGTTTGTAAGCTCTCTGCGAAGGCAGTTTGAGTTCAGTGTAGACTCCTTCCAGATAATACTCGACCGTATGCTAGAGTCCTACTGGGAGACTGAAAAGAAACAAGGAGGGAAGTTTAAGGGATTAAAATTACATTGTGGGAAGTTGTCAGATGTCGGACCGGAGCGGAGAGAAACAGAATCACAGAAATCTCACAATCTAAGAGAGGACAAAGAAAAACACCCAGTAATAGCAGACAGCAGTGAAAGTCCTTGCCGAGATGAAGAGTGCATTAGGCCTGAGGACGACTTTCTGCTTCCAGTAGTTGAGTGTGTAAAGGATAAGCAAGACACACAGAAAGTCAAACAAAGTGAGAGTACCAGCCTTGATTTAAAGTCTCTGGAGGGTGAAGAGGGTGCAGAAGACATAGACATTCCCACTGGGGAAAACATGGCATTTAAACTGCATGGAAGCAATTTGAAGGAGGCAGGACAATGTAACAGAAGAGACTACGTGTCAAGCTCATCCCCCAAACCTTCATATGCAGTTGCAGAACCTTCTGTAACAAAAGTCGGCATGAATCCGCTGAAGAAGGAAGAAGAGCTACCAGAGTCCAAAGCTTTCAAACCACTTTCCTTGGTACATACAAGAAAGTCGATGGAAGAAATAATCCAATATCAAGAAACGCCTCAGTTCAAAGCAGACTCGTTAATCCATGTGAGTGACAATGCATCAGTTCTACAAGATTTTGAAATCTCATTTCCTCCTCCAGCTAAGAAAACCTGCAACACATCACAGGACATTGTACCAGATTATTGCCCCTCACCTAAATTACAAAGAAAATTGTCACGGAAGAATGGCAGTAAATTGGCGCTCCCTGAAAATGTGCCTTTATTGACAGATTTGTCAGACCTTACAGCACAGCTGTTCCCCCCCATAGAAATACCCCAAACAATCCAGCCAAAGCCTCCTGTACTGCAGAATGCAGAGGTTCATTACTCTACCCTGCCAGACTCTGTGCACAAATCTTCAAGGGATGCAGAAACCTGCACAACTCCCACATATGATCCCCCCGTCACATGCCAAGATGGAAAGGTCTCAAAAGAAGTTTTGAAGACAAAACTCACTGACACAACGGCTCAGAGTCATTCACGTGCAACAGACACAGCCATGCGGCCCACCCAGGCTGACCTGGAGCCAAGGCCAACAGACGCAATCAGAGATAACGCAGAGTCAGGCTCATGGGCAGACTTATCAGAAGTGAATGCCACAATCATCGTTGCGGTAGAGTGCATGTACGGAGACTTCGAGCAGGCCATCAGCCACCTCCGAAACCATCTCATTGCCACACACAGCCCGGAGGAGATTCGAGGAGGAGGCTTGCTGAAGTACAGCGACTTGTTGGTACGGAACTTCAGGCCAGCCAGTGAGACGGAGATCAAGTCCCTGGAGCGCTACATGTGCTCCCGTTTCTTCATTGACTTTCCCGATGTGAGTGAACAACAGCGTAAGATCGAAGCCTACTTGCAGTGCCATTTTGTTGGCAATGAGGAGACAAGCAAGTATGACTATCTGATGACGCTGCGGCGTGTGATAGATGAGAGCACTGTGTGTTTAATGGGGCACGAGAGGAGACAGACACTCAATATGATCACCGTACTGGCACTGAGGGTGCTAGGTGAGCAGAATGCCATCCCAAACACTGCCAACGTGACCTGCTTTTATCAGCCGGCACCATACATAGCAGACCCCATTTTCAGTAGCTATTACATTGCACCGTCCCAGTGCCCGCTGCTCTACCATCCCTACCCTTTGCATGTACATATGCAGGGTGGCCCAGTGTAGCTCTGGCATGTTAGTGTGGAGACGCATGTACGCTGCATTATCATAGAGTTATAGTGCATTATACTATGAAACACCACAAGGCACATTTGAAGTTAACGAATAAGGGGCACGCATGGTTGCAGTTTATTAAATGCTTTGAAAACCCCTCCTGCCTGCGATATGAAAGATGGCAGTAAGACTGAGAAGGATGTCTTTTGCTAGAGGCCAGCATGTCGATGTTTCAAGATGAATACATTGTATAGAAGTACATTAGAAGGGTTAGGGTTAGGGTACGTTGATAATGGTTGATTTGTGGGTTGTTGGAAAGCTTTGTGGTGGTTACTCTTCCACGTAGAGGAGATATGGTTGGAGAATTCTCCATGGACAGAACAGAAGTTATAATTCTAATAACAAAGGAAAAGGTAATTCTTTAGAAAAGGACTGGACTAGAGGAGTCAGAGTCATCATAGCATAATTCTTACTGAAGTTAATCATGCTTTTTCCATTAGACTTCCAGAGAGTATTTCTACTTTGATTCTGTATGTTGTTGGAATTCTTCTGTGGAGCCATACAAAATTACACAAGTTCTAGAACTAAACAACTAAAACTAGCATTATAAGAACCAAGGCTCACTTCTGTAATATGTAGCAACAGGCAATTGCAACAAAAACGGCTTCTGTTTTTCTATTTAAATCATTTAAAATGTAGCCTACTTGTTCAGGGTTGCAAAAAAATACACATTCATGGAAACCAATTACTTTTTTCATAACATTCTTATATTGTGGGGGGGAAAAAGTAATACAATGAAAAATGTAAAATTCTTAGAATCTTTAGAGTAGAATTATCATACAAACAAAACAAAAACTGATTTTGATGTATTTTCCTTCTGCTGTCTAAAGTTTAGATGACATGCAGCAAAGTAAACTTAGATTAATTGTATCATTGTTTATTGGTGACAAATTAAGGTTAGCAGCCTATGCTAATATAGGTGTTTTTAGATATGGGATTACAACACAGCAAATATTATTTAATGTATTATATTTCACTACGCTTGAAAGTAAAAATACATCAATTTGAAAAAACAAAATAGAAAAAGGAAATCATTGTAGTTTATTGCATTATCATTGTAATTTATTTATTTTATTTGAGATACAGTTGGGTTAATATGACGAACCACTGTTACAATTGCACCCATCACAGGGGCAATTGACACGCCGTCAAAAGGTTATGTACCAACACACGTCCCATTGATGGATCAGTGGGACTGAAATTCAGTAGATAACATCTTCACCACAAAACAAGTCTTGAGATGTATGTCTTTGAAAACTACATTATATTTACTAGATTTTGTGATTATAAAATAATCACCTGTCTTAGTGAATATTTTCCCCTTTAGGTTTGATTGTCAATAGATAGATGTAGCCTATCTCTGTGTCATAAATGGTGACAATTGTGAGTTATGTGTGGGGGAAATGCCAGTTTTCTTCTATGTGCAATACAGCTAATACATCAAAGTTAATTATTATAATTAATAACTTGGTAATTCGTTAAGCATTGTTAAGCAGTTTACACAGCCATTTGTGCATACACATTCATTGTGTGACAGACTACTGTAACAGGCTAATATGTGATGTATCAAATACAAACTAGCAATGAAGCACAGTGTTGATTTATTATTGTTGATTAGGCTGTTTCTGACTGATGTATATGATTGTCCACTTCTGTGTGCACAAGCTGTGTGCCAGTACATTGTGAGGATTGTATTTAGACATAGTATTTTATGTAATTAATCACAAGACAAAATTAAGGTATTTCTATCATATCCAGTTGATACATTTTGTGTTGTCATTGTGATAATAAACAACATAACACATGTCATTTTACTAATTTATTTGAAATATTCCCTCCAAATGTAGCCTAATGATACTCCTCTTCTTAGTTGTGGGACATGGGACTCTTCTTGAGTAGTCTTAACATCTTGTGACAGTTCAAGTTGTGAGATACAGTGAAATACAGTAATGAGTGTATTGCAGCACTGAGCACTCCCAAATTGACCATCACCGTATACCACCATGTCTTTTCCAAGGTAATAGAACATCTGGGCTACGTCCCCAAGCAAAGCCCATGGTGATCTGTAGAGCAGCGCCTAAATCAGGGGTCTTCAACGTTTTCAGAACAAGGACCCCTTAGTTGAGAGAGGAAGCAGGGACCCACACAACCTGGGGGGGTTTCCCCTACAAGCTCACAACGCAAGATCTGCTATTTTTGGCTAGAATTATCAAAATATGGATGCTGGGGTTCAAGTGGTTAATATAAAAAAAGAGAAAAAGGTTTCTATCACTCAAAGATTTGGAGGACCCCCTGTCATAACTGTTGAAGACCCTTGGCCTATATACATTCATGAGACTCCCATCATACAGAGAATAAGCTGGCTGTGTGCCATGCCATGGGACAAGTATAAGTAAATAAACCCAGATTTGATGGTGAATATGCACTTGGCCCGTTATTCCAGGGACACATGTGGTGTCACGGTGAGGCGCAGTGTCTTAAAATGTCTGACACACCTCAGTATGCAGTACAGCAATTCCAAAACAATGAACTCTGTGAATTGTTACAGCATAAATTCATGTTGTGCAAGCGTTTTCTTCATGGTGGGTGGGTTTGCCATTACAGCAGCCTGTGGTGCATTGGTGACTCATCACTGTGCTCTTTAACAGAGTAAAGATGACTCACCAACTCAGTTATAAACCAGGGGAAAAGGGAAGATTTTGCCAAAGGTTTAATTTTGAGGGCCAAGGAGAAAATGGAGAGTATTGACTGATGTCTATACCACCAAGACAATCAGAGGTACCGAAACATTTTCTCAAAGAATGTGGTCAGATAAGTGTATTAGCATTTATTGATATCGTTTTGCTCTTCAGGGAAGAAAAATGACATGCCAAGATGAGAAACCCACTTCTTTATTTAAAAAAGAAAATTCTTACAATCAAAAGACATTGTGTAAAAACAAAACAAAAAAAACCCCAGTCACATAAGTTTATCCCAGCTAGAATGTCATTGTGTTCGCAATCTTATGTTCGGAGGTGAGCTTAAAAGCCTTCTATCAGATATGAAAATAACACATTTCCAAAATATTAATCATACGTATTGGCCCAATGGAAGCCTTCACACACTCTACCAGAGTAGCTCCAAGACACCAGTTAATGCTACCTCAGACAACTAAAAGACAACTTTGATTTAGTTCATTTCTGAGATGGTGACCTCTATCCATACTACAGAATAGATTAAAAAAAAGAAAGCCTCTGTGTAAAACTCAAAGCATTAGGTCATTTCTGCTGATATTGGATAACTGACACCAAAGGCTTCCAATTAACATACTAATTATACCACTCTGTTTAAGGAAACTGTGCTGCAACAAGAGATTACAACAAGAGAATGCAGTTGCAGTGAATGGGTTGTTATAGAATGGGCAAAAAAACAAGATATTGTGACACCAACAGTTCAAATAACTGCTTGTATAACGTGGCAAAGGCCAGCCAATAAGCCCAATTTATACTTCTGTATTTATCCTTCAGGCGTCACCTGCCAGCTAGATCTGTTCCAACACAATGCATAAAATGAATCTATTTGTTTTGTTGTAACAGGATAATGTAGCTTTTATTTCAACTTTTAATTATGGCAAAACATTGATTTAAGCCAAGATGGAATCAAGTATGCTGTCACAGTAAGCATTCTTTCACAAAAAAGATTTTCTCTTCTTTTTTATATTGTCACTTATCCAATATATTCATCACTCAGCTGCCACAGAGTAGATCATGTGCAAAAATGTCCCTTTCCTCATTATTTAGGAATAGTTAAAGTAAAGATTATAATAAACTGAAAAATAAATTCTGTGGAAGAGTTGGCCATGGGTAACCCTTTGTTTTTGAACATGCTGCACAGAGCCAGTGCAATGGAAGCCACTGCGGGTTGATGCATCTGATCAACCATGCATTACAGCAAGTCCAATACCATATGGTGCCTTTATACCCCTAAAAAATCTAAAAAGAAAACATCACCACCATTTCATTTTGTCCCCTAGATCGGAAGACAAACAAGCAATGACACATGATGAAAGGCCAAATATTCCACATATCATAATGCTATAGGACAGTGTATGCAACCAAAGGGAAATGGAGAGACATTTAACATTCAATGGCCTAAGAGGTCAAGTCGTTTGATTTGGGGTTAGTTTTTTTATTTATTTATTGTGGCGTTGCAGTATTCTATTAAAATGATTACCTTTGTCACTGTGTTTACTTAGTATTGCTAGTGTCCACTCCTATCTGAGCTGCAAACATGTGACACAAGTCTATAAGAAATAATAATTATTGGTAGGAACAGATGGTTTTCTTCTAAGGATTAATGCTAGAGAATGTATGCAATACTTTAAATGTGGGGCATGATTTTACAAAAACACACTAACAAACAGGTGTTATTTTAACAAGGTGGGGTATTGTAGAGAAAACCAGAACCAATACACTCCTTGAGAAACACAACATGAGCACCAGTATTTTGGCATCTCTGAACCTTTCTTTGGTGACCTGGAAAGAAAGCCAAGGTGGTGGGTTGGGAGAAGAGAGGAGGGAGGAAACGATGTAAGGAGGAAAGCAGGTAAAGTAGTGGATAAGGAAAAATGACAGCGGAGAATAAAAGACGTCGAGGTTGAAGAGCAGGCCCATGTGAAAGGCTCCAGAGAGCGATAAGGCGGAGGTGAGTTGGTTGAGTTTTGAAGAGGGTCCTTGTGGAGCGGTTACTACTATAGACCAGGGAGGGATGCTCTCCTTGGCAACATTATCAAGAGCACCAGCTGTCAGTCTCAGATAAAAAAGAAAGTCATATATATATATATAAAAATAAACAAAACAAAAACAAAAATCCCTGCAGTATATTACTTATTTCTAGACACCAGTCTCTTCATTTCAGCCGTACGCCCCGTATATACTTTGTCGCACTGTCCTGTGACAAAGTAGAAATGGGGATTTAGAGTTGGCGGGGGCGACGTGTCAATGCTTCCAACCCATAAGGTGGCTGACACGAGCTTTCTCAGTCATGCGCCGTACCCGTCCCGAGCGGGACTTACCCAGGTTCAGGGGGTCATCCTTTGACCCGTGGCCATCGTCCTCCGAGTCGTCCCCATACATTACAGTCCTACGGCCCTGGTTGCGCGTGCTCACCCGCCCTGACTTACTCTGGCCACGCCGCTGACTGCTACTCGCCGCCTTCTCCTCACCCTGCTCCTTTTCAGAGTCCTCCTCTTCCTCTTCATCAGCCTCCTCCTCCTCTTCATCAGGCTCCTCCTCCTCTTCATCTGGCTCCTCCTCCTCTTCATCTGGCTCCTCCTCCTCCTCCTCTTCTGCCACCTCCTCCTGTGGTTGTTTCTGAACCACCTCTTCTTCCTCCTCTTCCTCTTCTTCTTCATCCTCCTCCTCTTCTTCCTCATCATCTTCCTCATCCTCCTCCTCTGCTGCTTGGAGTTGTACCCGCAACCTTTTGGGTTGCGGGATGTCCTCTCCTCCCTTGTGCCTCCTTTTCCCTGAGGTGGCCGCCTGGTCCTTAGAGGCCTGGACGTGTTCGGATAAGCAGGGGGCCTTGCTGTAGTCATGGGTAGGTGCCGGTAGGCGGAGGGGAGCCTTGCTGTAGTCATGGTCTACGTCCACGTATTTCCCCACCTCCGAATCAGAGTCGCTGTCAGATGAGGACCAGGACGAAGAGGAGGTTGTCGAGGACGAAGACGATGAATCCGACGAAGAGCTGTTGGACCCAGGCCCCTCGTTTTCATTTGACTGCGTTAATGCTCGCCTGTGGCTCTGGCTGGATCCGTTTGTCAAAGCCTTGTTAAGCAGTTGCCCTGACACAAAGAAGAAACAAACAGTTAATCTCTGTATCACGTTGGAAAACGTCACACTTAACTCACCTCTGCTGTGATGCACACTGTGCCGAAGGGACATAAATTAAATTAGTGCTTAATTTCATTCTTTAAGAAAATAAATTGCCCTAAGGTAACTCTCAGGCTACCATTGACTAGAAAACCGTGGCAGAGGCGGATTAAATAATTAATACCGCAGCACTTATGTGTTATGCTGCGTTCAAACCTGAAGCCATTTCTTTGTTTCTAGTCGCTTCAATCGCTTCACCTTGGTCACGCTGTCACATCAGGATCCCAAAACCAAACACCCAAAACATTTCCGTGTCTCCGGACAACATCAACTCTGTCAGCACGTGTTGGGTGGAGTCGGGGGGGAGACACTTTTCCAACTGGGGTGAAGATACCAAAGCGACCGGTCGCACCGCCCCGTTCTGGTTCGCGCGTGCCAGTTCGCGCGTTGTCTCGTCTTTGCATTCACTTTGTATGTAATCGCGCCGCTCAAACTATCCAGGTTTGAACACACCATAAAGGATGTAGTTCTTGTAATGTCACCTTACAACTAATTTCTCATGACAGATTCGGCTAACAGCACAATCTGTCAGCACCACTGCCCTAAAAATGTAGTGTTGTTGTTAGTAGGAATAAACACAGAAGCACCTGGGAGGAAGTTAACTAAGAAAGGGGAGGAGAAACCCAGTTCCTGTTTCTACACGAATAAAAGGAGGTGGAATCTTTTTTTCCCTTTTTTCTTAAACCGAATTGGTTCCCAGATTGCCATGCAACTAATATACCTGATTTCTTAGTTGGCAATTTTTGGCGGGTTGGCCGACTTGGCTCTTGGTCCCCTCTCTGACTGCTCATCCCCGAACTGGAAACGGAGGGTTCGCTGTCCTCGTCCTCGCTGATGAATTGAACACCTAGGAACCCAATGGAAACAACATTTTTGTTTTAATCCTTTAGACTAAGTTTTTTTTTACTGTACTTGTGATGTGTTACATTTCTGTTAAATAAAATATATATAAAAAAACAACAACGTTATATTCATACCACCATTCGGGCGACGAGAAAGGTTCTTTGAGGTGGTTGTGGTCTTGGAAGTTTTTGGTTTCGACGCCTTTCCTGACTTGTGCTTCCCTTTCGGGCTGAACATTAAAAAGAAAAGAAAAGGTTGTAAGAAAATAATCATTACGCGAGCAGAACACTTTATATAGATAAAGCATGATGTAGAGGTAATCTTCTACTGTGGATGGGCCTTAAGCCAAAGGGGCTCCAGTGAGTTGAGACTCGGGTCCAGTACCTGGGAGGTGGACTGGCAGGAGAGCTGCCTCCGCTGGGCACCCTATTCCTGTAACTGACTCTCTGGCGACCCCGTCGCTGATTCTGAATGGCTGACTTGTAGTCAGAGATGACAGGGATAATGTGCCTTTCGAAGTAGGCCGACAGGCTGAGAGTTATGTTGTACATCTGGGAAATAAACAGAGTAAACAAAGTAAATATAATTGACATACCCGCCACCAGTAGAATCAAACTGTCACAATTCATATGCACGATCTCAGGGGCCATTGCATACCTGTGATTTCTTGTTGGGTGTGTAAGCTTTGGAGTTGCTAAAAATGAGGCGCATGTCTTTGGCAAACTCCATCGGGTTCTCATAGTTCCCTGCAAGCAGTGTCTCTGACACCAAGCCTAGATCCATTGGAGTGTCAATAATGTCTCGATAGTCCTGAGTTGAGATGGGATTTAGAGAAGTAATGTGTTAGTAGACAATTTATCTTAGACAATCACAGCACTTTTGTTACGGCCACTGCTTTTAATTTACACCCTCTGATAGGCATTTTCTAACATTCAGATGTCATTGCACATCATATGAAATCGTTCTGTAGCTGGTGGTTATTATCTTTTGGTGTCTTACTGGGTAAACAAAGAGATCCACAGGCTGTTTGAATGGCTCTGAATCTGTGTTGTTCATGATACGACGTAGCAGCTCCCGACATTGGCCTCGCCATGCTTTCACGTTCAACACCACACCGCGTTTCTTCGGACTAGGGTTAGACCGCTGATAGACAAGAGAAGGCATAGCTGAGATTTAATCTATATGACCAAAGATTTACAATATTGCTATTCTAAGTTAAGTGGAATGTATGCGTCATTTATTGAAAAAATAAATAAATCAAAATGTTTGTGTGTCTGTGTGATTTATCGCGTAATTTACACACCATCGACAGTGTCTTGCGCTGAAAATAGCCGATCTACAAGCTCAGATCGGCTTGTAGATTGACTATTTTCAGTGTTTGACACTGGCGCATGCCAAAGTATATATCAGAAAGCATGAAGTTTAATTAGCATCCAGTCTACTTTACCCGTGGGCCCGTGGATGTCCCCGGGGTGTCAGAGTCCACATCCACATCCACCTCAACTGCCTGCAGGACGATAGACACACAAATGTATATTATTAACTTGTCACAGAATAATCAGAAGACAAAGCAGGCACTGATGCCCCATAAACCCACTGCGACCAGCAGCGTAGTTCACACAAAACACAATTCTCTCACCTCCGCCTCTCCTCCACTGCTGACCTCAGTCTTCAGTTTGTGGTACAGCTCCAAGATGTCCGTGCAGCTCTGGTCACTGGGCAAATAATAATAATGGACATATTTAGGCTTAAATATTATGAAAAGCCCACTGAATGAGGAAAGGCATGGATTATTCTTTCACTGCGTCTTACCCGATGTAACGGAGAAGCACGTCAGTCACCACCTTGGCAGCAGCTACGATGGGGCTTTGTGGCTCGTTAAAGGTTCGGGCATTGTGCTCGATATAGCGCACCTCCCACATTAACGCAGAGATCCGCCTGCAGGGAGAGGAAGCAGTTCTTTTAAACTCAGAACTTAATTTAAAACCCCCAGTGTGATGTTGTTTTGTTACAATATGGAACACGGGTAAAGAGACGGGACCTATAGAAGCGGTTTTCCAGTCGTCGGCGTGTAGTGCTGAGGTCAGTGGGGTAGGCGACCACGGTGCAGTACAGAGGGTAGTCCCGCAAGTCCACCGGATAAGCAAATGCCTTGGCTACATCTGTGCCCAAGAAAATACATTCATTAGTTAAACCCACACCCATAGCAACCAATTATTACTAGTAACAGCTGGTGATCACTGATAAGACATATCGTCACTGTCAGGCATAAACCTCGTACAGCATCTCCAGGTTTCAAATCTTCTTTTCGTAAAGTAAAGCCCTGCTTCATCACACAAGACTGTCGCACAAAGCTATTGAAAATAGCAGATATACAAGCACACAACGCCTTGCGGTGCGAGGTAGATCGTCTATTTTCACTAGTTTAAGTCATTTTTAAAATGATAAATACAAAACAAATGGTTTTGGACATACAAGGTTTCCAGACTTTCCACCCGACAAAGATATGATACATGGAGTATAAGACAAACTCCAACATAATCATCCGTCTCTTCTCTTTCCATTGACCTACCTAGTGTGAGGAGGTCATCGATGCCTTGGATGACCCTTTCGCAGTCCTCGTCCCGTATATGAGCTCCCCACTCCCCCTCCTGGGGGCTGTAGAGCAGAGCCTTCTCTTCCTCCTCTGTCACCTCCACCCCGTCACCAACCTGTTCTGGCAGCGCAGCTGATAGACACAATAAAGTGCATTACATGGCGAAATTGAATAGATTATTGAGCGACTAATCAGCCTGCAGTTAATTTTAAATGTGTAATGTATCAACACTTTTGACATGTGTATGTTTAAAACTGAGGACATCAATAGTTTTAAAAGAATCACCTACGAGATGTGTGAAGTTAATATCGATCAACTACTACTACTTATGCCAGAAGTGGGTTGAATCTTGACCAGAGGTAATCACAAGACTGACCTTCCTCAGGAATAGGCTCCATGTCCCATGGGCTCATCTTCTCCCTCTCACCATTATCCCACCTGAAGAGTGAACATCACACCTCAAAATCATGAAGCTATTCAACCACGCAGTCCATGTCAGAATCAGCCTCGGGGCTATACCTTGTATACCTTGGACTGTTACACAACTTACTTTACTGCATAGCACTGGAACAGGCTGTCTGGATACTCTGGCTGTAGAGGCTGCTGGGCCTCCACAGAGCCAAACCACCATGCATCATCAATGATGCTGCGAAATCGCATACCTTCAGGAAGGAGGAGGGACTGGATTAGCATACAACACAAGTTGTAGCATGAATATTACACTAAAGCTTACACAAAGTTAATAGCAAGGGAAGTTAGGGGGTGACAAACCTGGCTGCCAATTGCGCTCTTTTGCCTCATTGTAAAACTGCAGCAGTACCAAGAAGTCTATGACATCGGGCATGTCATGGTACCTGGAGGAATATGGGAAAAGAAGATATAAGACCATAGAAAAGTGTAATTTACAGGAACTTTATTCATTGTTAAAACAGTCCATCCAACACTCACTTTAAAGAGAAAGAGTCGTTGGTCATTTTCCCTGAGATGGGGTCCAGGAACGCCAGCTTTAGGCAGCAGAGTGTGGGAGGTCCCACCTCATACTTAATGCCAACTACCTTGACTGCCTCCTGGTCCTGAAATGTAAAATCGCACAAAAGTTACGATGAAGGTAAAATGACGGAACGTTAAGTTTGGTGGTTATGTAATTAACAGTGGATCTCACCCTGAGGTTGAGCTTGTTCCAGGGCTGTTTCTGAGGGTTGATACTGTAAGACTTGGCCCTACGGACAGCCCTGACATATGCCTGGTGGCCCTGATGGAAGTACATGAGCTGGAGGAAGAAAGTTGGGGGGGGGGGGGTTAAGAATATAGGCTTCTTTGCTCTTCATTTTGTTTTGATATTTTCTCTATTTCTCATTGGCCTGGTTTGTCAAGATGACAAAGGGAACTGTGTGTATGCGATGTTGTCCTAATGTAAACTTTAAGTAAAGGTGGGGTCATTGTGGCTAGGGTGAGGGGGAAGACACTTATTTGGATGAATGTTGTTGGTCATATCTGGTAGAAAATAATACTAATGGAGACCCTGAACTTTGACCTCTGTTTCACTAAGGTAGTGTCTCGCTCTCTTACCTCATCTCCCATTTGTGGAACGAAAGGAGACCGGCGAGGGACCGTCTCCATTATCCATGACGGGGGCAGCCACTCCTCTGCATCGCCCCCAGCCAGGGAGGAGGTGGGTTTCTGAGCAGAGACAACCCGCAAAATGTGATGCTCAGCACCAGAACGTAACCACCGTTACATAATCTTGTAAATGCACTGTGCTTTTAGGTTTCCAATCATCTAGGAGCCCCTAGTCCATTACCTGTTTAACCTGTTTGGGCTTCTTCCTCTTCTCGCTCTCCTTCTTCCTGGCCTCCTTCCTAGGCGTGTCTGCATCCCCTTCCTCTTCCTCTGAGCTGCTGTCAGCCTGCCGTGGTGCCTGCCGCCTGCTCGATCGCTTCGGGGGCTGGAGGTTGATCCCGGCATCGGCTGTCCAATCGGAATACTCGCTGGAAGACTCACTGAGGAAAGAAGGTGGTTGTGGGGTGATACAATGTTGTAATGCAGAGCAACACAATCGAATCTTCAGTGTTCATTTAAAAAGGTAGAGTATGCTTTGTTAAAAAGTCATAGCTCAATATTCTGATAGTAATCACTGCTGTAATAGAGCTGTGATTACGCACGTGTCGGGACAATTTCTCCCTTTTTAATGTTTCCTAAACACATTTATTTTATTTAAAACGTTTCATACATTTTCAAAAATAAACACCCATTATTGAACAAACTCTATAGAAAAATGCTATTTCAGAATATAGACCCATTTAACACTTATTTTCGCTAAATACATAACCTAAAGCACCAATCTAATATGGAGGGTAGGCTATTCCAGAGCAAGGGGCCAGCCACTCCAGGCTTAATCAGCCCTGTTTGTTTTTTTACCTAGATCTCAGAAGGGCCAGTTCAGCAAATCTCAGAGATCTACTGTAGTTGTTGTTGTGCCAGCCTCAGTTGAGATTGTTTACCTGGAACTGCTGTCGCACTCCCATTGTGCCTCACCATCAGAGGAAGCATCACTGGCCTGCTGTTCCGCTGCCTGTGGACAGACCCATTCATGATTCAGTCATTCAGATTCATCAATATTATGTTATGTTGGTTGGGTGGTCTAATAAAAGTATTTGTTGACAGTTTGTGGAGACTCTTCAACTTTCAAACTTCTAAATGAATGTAAGGATCACTTCACCCATTTTCAATAGTCATAATTGGTTCTCCTTCTGCATAATTAATGCTTATATAGGATGGCACACTTTACGTCTACTCACTGTGTCTCATTAGGGGGCTCTAGACAGTTAACTCAAAGGATGCCAATTTGGTGCCATCTTATATTGAGCATTAGCAGGGACCGATTATATGAAGATAGGTTGAAAATGGGTTTAAGAATTAAGTGCAGACATGCTTCCCCACTCACTTCTCCATCACTGTCCGAGTCTATCTGACTGTCAGAACTATGGTGGCTGTTGACGGCTCTACTCCTGTTGCCACGACGGCTGCCTTGAGTTGAGCGGGTCTGATAGGCATGGCGCTTCTGTGGCTTCTTTTTTGCCGGCCGAAGGGAATGCATACGCCTGGTAAGTGGTCCTGAAGTCTGCCAGCCAGAAGAAAGAGGATCATGAGTACAACGGAAAGTGCTTTAAAAAATGCAGTATGATGACAGCAAATGTTTTATTAGTTTGTGATGTGAACAAAGCATTTTGTAGACAATAAGAACCTTAGGTGTGGCGGTCACTGGTTTCTTCTTTTTCTTCCTCTCTGTATTGTACAGGGAGCATTCCAACTCCCCCTTGGCTCGTCTACAGTCCTCCATCACCCTAAGAAGAAGAAGAAAGAAAAAGAAAAGGACTATAAATACAACCATATGAAACAACCCAAAACGTCCAAACAGACGTGGTGAGGTAGCCTGTAGCCATTTTGAGCACAAACAAAAATTCCTCCTTGGGACCTTGAAGTAAAAATGTATCTGGGTGTAAAATGTGTAGTGCCCATCTAATGCAGTGGTTCTCAACCTTTTCAGGCAACGACCCCAAAATAATCATATTTTACTGGGGACCCCCACCCCACCCTGACGAGCACAAAGAGTTGAGACATTACATTTTGTATACGCGGTTTTAGGCGTTGTGAGCATGTAGATTTGCTATTTTCACAATTTCTGCCTCTAATATTTGACAATTTGTCATTTTAGAGGTATTAAAGTCTTTAAATTGTCACTTTAGAAATGTGCAGATACCCTCTATACACTTAAACGTTATGTTGGGTTGTTTACTGTTGAATGAGAAAACAATGTTGCACATTAAATTAATCATCTGGGGACCCCTCAACATTATTTGAGGACCCGATGGGTTGAGAACCACTGATCTAATGGGCAGGTGTGCCTGCTTCACCTCAATGTCCCCTGAGGGACCTCATTGACCACAACTCGCCGGCTCCAGGCTAGCAGGTCCCTTTCAGTGGCCATCTGACTACGGAGAGCATTTTGGGGCATCTGCCGCACACCTTCCCCCTGACTGTTCCTCTGTACATCAACCACAGGAGGTAGGGCCTCCATCTCGGCTGCTTCGACGGCTGGTAATGGAAATATTACATTATTTCTAGTCAGAGATGCTGCCAACAGGGTGTTTAAATCATTCATGTTGCCATCAGTACAGCATGTAGATTTATCAGAGTCCTCAGGACATCCAAGCATAACTATTTGTATGTAAACAGTAACATACCCCCTGCCTCTTCAGGCGGTCCCTCTGTGTTCTGCTGCTCATCTTGCTGATTCTGAAGCTGTCTAATGATGTTGTCCAATATACTTTCTCCATTCTCTGCCGTCTGCTGATCCATCACCTGCTCAACCACCTCTCCATCACCTAAGCAGCAAAGACACAGATGCAATGTCAGCATCGTCTCAACAGCTAAAGTAGAAATTTTAACATATTATTTTCATAGTTCTGAAAGGCATCAATGAGAAATGTCTGAATTTACGGTTTGCCATGTAGCCTAGCTGGGGCACAAGCTGTTCCTCCTTGCAGTTCTCCCTGCCTGGCACCAAGCGCTGGTAGTGAGGTGGGTGGGGGTTCCCGTCAACATCCACTAAGAAGGGTGGAGGCATGAGATGTGGGGCCTGCTGCGTCTGCTCATCCAGGACGTAATTATTAGTGTCGCGGATGAGAGGTCGGTAGTCCGTGTGGAAGAACATCTGGTCAGGAATCTGAAAGGGATTTAAGGGCACATTATATTGATTAGGTGATCATGGTTCCTGATAAGTGGAGTTAATATGAAGGAGCTGAACATTAGATGCGGGGGTTTGTCACCTTTTCATAGATCCTGCTGCAGCCAAAGCCAAAGATAAGCAAGTGACCATGGGAATCAGTGCAGGCAAAATGCTGTCCGTCAGCTGAGAACTTGCAGTCGTAAATAGCACCGTGGCCTTGTCCTTCAATCTGTAACATACAGTAAAACAATTAATCTAAACTATAGACAAAGGGCTGGACAATATGAATTCAATATATTCATATCAATATTTTTGGACCATGTGTTGCTATTTAATATATTCTAATGTCATGTGTTTACTAAACGGTTATTTACCATGTTGAAGAAATTACGAATCTTGGCTCCTTTGGACAAGTCCCATATGAAGATGTTGCCATCATGGCCAGCAGAGAGTAAGATGCGCGAGTCATACGGATGAGCCTCCATCACAAATACCTCGTCATCATGACCCTGGAAGAGTAACAAAACATAGGACATCAGCTTGTGAAAAGTCCCTGTGTCTGGGAAACTAGCAGGCAATGCTGGCATAGAGGTATAACATTCAAATTCAGAGACCCAGGTACATAAGCCAGTAGGAATGAATGTCCTTGTTGTTGCACTAGGCGACCCCTGCTGGTTGGTCTGTTATTAAAGCTAAACAAGCCCTCCACACTGTGGTAGTCCTAAACCCCATTCCCCTTTTCATCAAAAAGGTAATATTATAGGGGTGACTGGTGGTGTAACCAGTTGTCCTAACATTGCTAACTGAATCCAACTCCCAAGTCTCTGCAGTTTCATGTCTCTCATACCCTCCAATTGAAATAAAAGACCCAAATTCTCCAGAAAGAAAAAGAGAGATCTAGAAAAGGTTGCCTACCCTGGCCCATGACATTTGGAAGACAGACAGTTGGAATCAGAAAAATCTTACTGATACATCTTGATCACACAAGATAATGTGTACAAATTTGTGTGAGTTTTTGACTGGAGATTAGCTGCTAGACACACATTGAGTGACTGACCGACGTATGGATGGACGGACGAAAATATAGCCTTCAGTCCGTCCAGCCTGGCAGAGACAATAAAAGGTCATGTTATTGTACAGGCAACCATATAATTCAACACTCACAGATAACACATGCTGCAGTTGTCCAGTTGTAGAGTTCCACACTTTGAGCAGGAAGTTAGAAACAGCTGTAATGACACTTTGATCTTTGCGGTCCCAGGCCACCATGGTCACAACCAGTCTGGTTTTATCATCCCCATTGACAACAGGACTCCTGGAGGAAGACAGCATTATTTTTAAATCACACAAAAGTAACCAATTTACTACAAAGGAGACCATGTCAAAGGAATCATGGTATAAAAAGAAAAGAAGAATAATAACTGCATGGTCTGTAAATGAAACTAGACAAATGAGCTTTGATTGATCTACTTTTGATGGACAGACAAACTTTGTTGGCTTGGTCGTAAAAAAGAAGGTGCAATGCAGGTGTATATGGAAAACCAAATATCTGACATGGTAGAAATTCAAAGCAGTTATATGAAACACTTGACTTACCCTGGCAGCCTGGTAGCAATGTCCAAAGTGATGCTCTTCCATTCTTGCTGCTGGTATTGCCAGATCTTGGCAGTGCCATCACGACTGCCACTCACAAACCTTAGGCTACGGACATGCATACACACAAAAGAAAACTTTTAGAATTCAAGAACAATAAACAATTGTGGGTTGATACCATCACAGATATCCAGTACACACACTCACCTGTCGCTGTTATTGCAAAACTGGACAACTACAACTTTATCCTGGAAAAAGAAAAAAGAAACATGACAAAAATTAGTACTATAAAAACGAAAGATTTGCTTACCAATCAGCACTGTTTTTAGTTTATTTTCTTACCGTGTGCGCATCCATCTCAGAGAGTTTCGTGGGAGCTTCACCGCCAAGGTAGTACACCCTGATCACATGATCTGTGCCACCAGTAGCCAAGAACATCCCTCCTGTGAACATAGACCATAAAACATGGAAGGTTATACACAGTCATCTACACCTACAACTTCCCCTAAGATCAGCATCATGAACACAAAAGCAAGACTTCATTTGGCATGTCTAGTTGTCTACTTTCTACAATTTATTGACAAGACTGAAGTTACAAGGATTCATAGGCATTACAAGAATACAATGTGTGGGGAAAAGTAGGACTTTGGATTATTCAGCTAGAACATCCTTTGTGTTAGAAAGCCATGGCAAGCGCTCGGGTGGCACAGTGGTAAAGTCCCTGCCCACCACCACGGAAGGTTGTGGGTTCGAATCCCCTGTGGTGCAACCGGCTATGTTGGGCGTCTGTGCAAACACAATTGGTCCGTGTTCGGGGGAGGGAAGCCGGACAGGGAGGGTGATAATGGTCATTGCATGTATTCCTACAGGCTGGGGCGGCACTTGTCAGCAGGGAGTGTTGGGCGGGAGGTGTAGGACGAAGGCTCTATGTCCTCCTGGTGGGGGCTCCTCACTGGCAGGTGAGTCAGTAGGATACAACAGCAGTGACAACACAGAAATGTGTGTGGGGAGGAATCAATTGGTATAACGAGTCGACTAATTTGGGGCGAAAAAGGGGTACAACTAATTGGCTAAACCCTCTGGGACTAAATTTAAAAAAGAAAAAAGAAAGCCAAGGCACGATCCAATCGCTGCTGAATTCATTAATTTAATAACAGAGGTGTCAAACTCAAAAGGCTCATATGATCATATGCATATAAAAACAGGACCACCTACCACTACTGAAAGATGAAGTGGACACCTGTACACCTGGACGTGAACGCTCCACAAACTTGAATGGTTGAGCACTGAGGAGAAATTTAACATGGAGGAAACACTCATTTGCTTTGAAAAAACGTCAAGGTGAATCACAGGTAGAACTAGAATAACTGTACTGTACAACAGCGGTCAATGGTCACAAGTTCTTACTTAAATTTCATGGTGAGCGAATGCCATTGCCAAAAGCACACCATGCCATCTGCACCAGTGGAGGCAAGGTACCGTGTTGTCCCCTTAACTGCTGGACAGAACTGTGGGCAGAGAACCAGTAACCGAGGGTCAGTGCAAAAATTCACAATGGCTTCATTAGCCAACATACCTCATTTTAAGGGTTTTATATATTAGGTATCTCAATCACCTTCCCTGTAAAAAATTAAATAGACACTTTCCATTGCATAGTCCTCACTCTGCAGGCCACAGCTCTACCCTAATTATTTGCCTTTCCCATTCGTACCTGGTACAAGGTAACCAGTGCCTGACACAAGCCAAGTGTGGCTAAGCTGATTCCAAAGGCGATGTGAATTATTAAACTGCCAATTATTGATTTGTCAGAGAATCTTCACTAGCCATGAACAGATAGTCCACGGACGGACTCCTTGGATGGTCATAAGTCCTGAATACTTTTGTTATTGCTTTTTTGGCATTTTGTATCTTTTGTTTGTGAGGATGTGTGGACGCTGTTGGGTAAGAAATCGGTGAGATTAGACTGCTTGTAAACAAGTGGATAATTATGGAGCATTAGCCTCGTGCTGCATATTAACTTTCTGTATATCTACATGAACTTGTAGATGCATAGCATCTAGCAGTTGGGGTGAAACATGCCGCTGGAACATTTTCTTGCATTTATTTATTTCTTAGTCACTTTTGTGTTGCACTCTGTTAGAAGTATACAATAGCCTTATTGTTAACATAAACAGTTTCTGATGGACTGCCTAGGTTAAAACAGATAATTTCCAGGTAGCATTAATTAGTATTAGCTGAGCATTGTTCAGACAGGCGTACTAAGGAGGCTAAGTACAGTCTGAGTTAGGGGTGGGAGATATGGAAAAATACAATATCACAATATTTTCCCAAGCTGTATCACGATACACGATTTTATCACGATTCTTTTTCACGTTGGTTTTTATGGTTATTTTTCAAGTTACTTGACAAAAACTAGACGCTCTGGGTTCCTTTTGGGAGGTCTAAATTGAACTTTACAAGTATGTAACTCAAAAAATGAAACCAAATACGGGTCCATTTGGTTTCATTTGTATACTGTCAGAGTTAAGTGGAGACCTTGACATTTTAAAGTTTGAGATCTTCTGATTTAGACCAAATTGCAGGTTTAAATTGAATTCTGCAATGAATCTCTGTATTAACGATTAAACAGGATTTTTTACAAGGCTCCCTCAATTGTATCACAATACATACGATACCTCTGAAAAGGCATATCATGGAGACATTGTATCACCTCAACGATAATTATCACCATTTCGCCCACCCCTAGTCTCAGTATAGTGGGAAAGCAAAGAAAACCAAGTAAAGTAGAGCAGAAGCGCTCAGAGCCAGGACTATGTAAAAAGGGCCAAAGTATTGATTTACCTAATGTCAGATTATTGCATATTGCTACAGAATCTATACCATATACTATAGAGTTTAACTCAAACTGTATCACATGTAACTGTATTTTGTTCCACTTTTCAGATTGTGGAATTAAAGATCTAGATAAGGATTTGTGTCAAGCCCATTGTTTTGTTTCAAAAGCTTTATTATTTTACAAATTCTGTCAACAATTTGTCACCTATTGGGAAATGGGAACCATTCATATAGACCTCAATGAATGAACAAAACCTTACAAAATAGTATAAAAACAATCTGACCTGTATAGAAGTGATGGAGCCAGCATGGCTCTGCAGAACAGTAATGGGAGCACAGGTTCGCAAGCACCACAATCTGATGACCTTGTCACAGCTGGCTGAGGCAATGAGAGTGTTTTCATGGTTCACAGCCATGTCAGAGATCTCTGCAGCATGGCCACGCAGTGTGGACAGGAGCCGACCATCGTCTGTAGCCCAAACTTTCACCAGGCAGTCATCAGATCCCTGATAAAAGAAAAAACAGCCACATGACAAGTTAAAACAAATAATAATGATCTGATTTTCATTTGATCAGATGACAAAGAAATCTTGACCCACCGTAAATATTCGCCGGCCAGTACGGTCAAACGCTACACAGTAGACTGAAGAAAGATGACCCAGGATACGTTTGTGTATCTTCATACATTGGTAGGTGGAAGACGGCAGGGTGTGGTCAAATCGGGCCGTGCCTGTGGCCTGGCGAGCACCCATGGTGGACACTAGATAAATATACATTAAAAAAACACCATTTGTTAGAGGCCAGAGATTGCTTTGTTAGCTTAAGTACTGTTGATCATGGCACTATTATGTAAATTAAAACACAATTGACATACCAACACTGGGAGGGTTTCCATAGCTGACTGGTGGTTCTGGTGGTCGCCCTCTGTGGAGTGCAGCAATGGCTGAGCCAGTGCATACTTTATGGCTACAACCTACAGTACAATAGTTGGAAAATCAATAGAATAGACATAAGGTTGGTTATTTTGGAGACAACCAACTTCAGTATTGCTTTTGAACAAACCAATATTGTTTTTCTAAGATGAATGAACTGAGCTTTTAAGTATATGTAGCGGAGGTGAGCCGAACCTCCCCACCCCGCTTCGAACTCGGGTCTCTCGCGTGAAAGTCCAATATCTTAACGACTAGACCAAAGAGACATCTTTTGAGGCTTCAAGGCTGGGGCTGCGACTCTCTCCGTCACACTCACCCCCCTTTGACCTCCTCCTACGGGGAAGCCCGGATCCGGGTCATGGCACCAATGTAACGGAGGTGATCCAAACCTCCCCACCCGGCTTCGAACCCGGATCTCCCGCGTGAAAGTCCAATATCTTAACCACTAGAGATACTAGACTTTTGAGGCTTCAAGGCTGGGGCTGCGACTCTCTCCGTCACATATTATATTGTACATTTAAGTTTAATACAGGAAGAACAAGGACTTTAAGATCACATACTTTTAGTGGTACGAAGCAAGGATTGTTTTCCCAACCCCAGGAGGGTCTGGACACCAGGGACGCTAGGTGGGATCTCCTTCTCTATGAGCGGGCCAATCTGCTGACAAATACGCAGCAAGTAGTCGGCAGGAATGTGCTGGTTGACAATCACCTAGAAAAGTCAGAGAAACGGCCATCATACAGTCTGAAATCACCTGCACACCAGAGAAGCCAGCCAGTCTCCATCAAGGCCCGGGATATGCAAAAATCTGTTTTCTTTTGACAATGTTTTTGTACTCTCTCTGCCCCCTTGCTGAAAACTATGAATAGTGTAGCTTGTAAAAAAAAAAATTTCACAAACATTACACCTGTGATACTACAATTAAGTAGTTGAAAAAATAAAATAAAATAATAATTTTAATAATAAAATAATAATGATAATTCACACAAATGGCCCTGTGCTAAGATTTTAAAATCTTAAAACACTCACTCATTTCCCCTCCATAATAGCCACATGTTTTATTTGCGTTGGGGGAAATCATATAAATAAAATCTTTTTTTAAACACACACATGCACGCACTATTGCACGCTCACGCACGCACAGTTGCTTAACAGGGCTCAGGGCCAATCAAAGGCTTCCCCTTCCAATTCTTCCGCTTTCTACAGCGGTAACTGCGATTTGATTGGCTCTAACGTGAAGATTGACAGCCTCAGGCCTTCCGCAGCAACCTACTTTTAGCATTAGCCTTTAGACCCTCCCCCGAGAACAGCACACAATAGATAAGCCTGGATAAAATTATTATCTATTAGGCCTACACTTTTAGAAAAGCTAAAATGACAAATAAACACAATTACACGGTTGCTCTACATCAGTCATAAATGTTCACACAAAAAAGATAAAAAAAATAAACAAAAATATATATAAAAAGCCTAATCCTCGTTTTTATAATAAACTTAATTATGCAAATAATGTACACTCACCCAGTCTTCGAAGGTTCGTTTGTATATCTTCCCGTCCCAACTCCATCGTTTAGGAATCAACTAAATTAGAAACACGCTGTTAAGTTAAAACCCGCTACAACAATGTTGCAACGGACTCAGCAGCTCCTCTGCTGAGCGCACTGCTAATAATCCAAACAGTGTACAATGTGACCAAAAAGCAGCTGGGCAGGAGTACGGAAACACACACACATGAGATGAGAATAAAAACAGTTACTTACCTCATACTCTTCCAGTTCTTCCACTAGGATCTATGAAACAAGACGGTGCTAACGTTAGTTATTAGCACACAAAGCTACACGTTCAGACAATGTTCGAGATTAATCTAGACGTGTTGTCATTTTTTTATTGATAGATTACCTGTGCAGATTTTTTACAGGGTCCAGACTGCAGAAATCTGGCAATGAGGTAATACAACTCTGAAACAGGGAAGAGGATGCATTTGGGCATTAAGGTTATTAGGCAGCCATGCTAGATAGCATTCGGGTGCAATGGTTAGCTGGCTAAACTGATATATATTTCAATACACAATATTTTTAATTTTAGACGTTGGAGCTCGATACTCACCAGCTTCGATTTGCGAACACTGTTCGTTTGCCATCACTCGATAAGAAAGACGACATTAGATTAACGGATGTTTTTAGCTCGCTCGCTAGCTAGCTCGCTAACGTTAGCTATGGCTGTTTAGCAAACAAGCTAGTGAATGGCCTCCTCCTTTCTCAAGTTGTCCAGGCTGTGACCACCTGGTGCTTTGTGTGTTAGCGCCCTCCAGCGAAACAATGCCGCTCTCCATGCAATCATGGAACGCCATAGCGCAGTGGTTCTCAAACTTATTCATGTCAAGCAAGGACCCGCAAAATTAGTGTGACACTTATTAGCCCGCGGACCCCCCCATTTGAAAAGTTATGCCAGGGACCTTTGTACAGCTCCAGCAGTGATTCCAAACCATTTTAATTTCAGGGACCCCCAGTTTGATATGCTGCATATGCATTAGGCTATATCGCTGGGTGGGACCTCAAATATTGTAAAAATCGATGTTAATCTAACTCAGAGAGTGTACCAAAATGGACCATTTCGTTCCATTTGTACATTCTCTGAGTTACAGACCCATAAGGACCCATAGGTTCCAAATTATCAATTAGCTGGAGAGTGGGGACCCCCTGGAACTCCCTCAAGGAGCCACTTTGAAAACCAATGTGCTAGTGGGTGAATATTATGAAAAGTAGTCAAATGCGTACATTTCGATTTTTCATTTTCATGCTACATGCAGGGTCCACGAATAACATTAATTAATAGGTTTACTTTGCACAAAAGCAAGCTCATGGGGAATCTGGAGGAGTGGACTGGACTGTGGTAACCTCTTCTGGCCTGCTGGTTTGATCTGGGACATCATTGGTTCTCAATTCCCAAGTGGGATCTTGGGGTCAATTTGGGGCGCCCTTGACATGAAAACGTTTGAGAACCACTGGCTACATGACATTCAGATCTGCTGGGCAGTTGGGACTACATGGTGCATCTCGAAAATAATATTTGCATAATATATTTAAAGCGGGTGTCTGCGATATATAATGTTGTATTGTAATATATATAATGTTGCAGAGAGGTGCTGATGCTGAGAGATGCAGAGACACTTGGATTTTATTCTATCAGAATAAACAGAGATTTATCCTAAAGAGATCCTGGGTCTTGCAGCAATGCAGAAGTCTGTAATCGAGAGACTAGCCTCTTCATAATACACAACACAAAGCTCCACCAGTTACACACGCACACTTTATGTATATTATATGTAGTGATGCGTATATTTAATGTGTGCATTAGATAGATGTACAGATATAGGCTACAGGGTTGAGTGGTGTTTTGCCATTTATTTAAGGAATCCACAGAGACAGCCAAAAAGAATATACAGTATATGAACATATGTTGTCTTGCTGAAAACCACTTGACAACTTTTGTGCTATTCACAATCACATAGAACTATGTCATATTAAACTAACTTTCCTTTAATTACAAAGCCATTGCAGAAAAATACCTTTGACCACTAGATGGCACATAATGCACTAAATAAATATAGAATTAATTTGACCAAGAGGATTATTAATGAATGGACAACTTGCAACACTAATTAATTGGGTTATAGTGTACCTTACATAGTGAAATACAACTGTTACAATAGAGAAGACTGAGAATGCTGTAGAATTTCAATCAATCTAATAGGCTAAATCATCTGAAAACACTGGGGTTGAGACCCTCTTTTCCAGTGGTGCTGAGACGTTTGGAGAAAACACAAATGTATTTTCTATCTACAAGTTTCATAATACTGTTGAATGAAAGAATCATACACCTCTTTTGCACTGATTCCATATTTTGACAGACTAACTTGCTGTTTTCTTAATTTTTTTTAATACAAGAAAAGTTGCTGGTTTCTTAAATGTTTTCAACAACCTGTTAAATATGATACTACAATATGTTTAGAAGGTTATGTGAGTTATCTAAATTCAGACTTCATAAGGAATAAGGCTGGATGGTGGATGATGTACCCAGTGAAGTGCTCATCATGTCTTTGAATATCAATGCTTGCAATTCAGTTCCAATAGTGATCATTTCTGTGTGTTTTCTTTCTTAACTGATCGGTCAAAGTACTTTTTTTCAGTACTCCCCCAACCCCCCATTAAAGGGAGGCAGCAATGGAAATCCTGAGAGCATGTCTGAGTCTTGACTGAATGTAAAGCCAGCAGTCATCAAGCTGTTGTTTCATGGAGAGAGATATTTGGAAAAAAATATGCAAATGTTCTGTGATTCATTCTTATTCCACTAACCAATAACATCCACCCTAGCCCAATGTTCAACATCCATTCTTCCCTTTAAGTAAAATAATCAAGTAAAAGAATATGTGCAATCAACGTGAAAATATCAAACATAACGTGGTGACTGAGCGTCTGGAACACATATACTACTTATGATTGACAATTTGTTTACTGTGATTACATTGTGTGGAAATGGAAGAGGTAACATGTGGTATTGTGGTAAACTGATAAGCCATCATGCCTGAAACAGACTCATTCTCAGCAAGGCACTGATGACCATGTGGTTGCATTTGGGTTTCATAACTGTCCTAATAGAGTGACAGAGAATCACGTATTACATGAAGATGAAACATTTTATTTTCATTATATATTTACTTTTATAACCTAAAAGTGATGCATCAATGTTAAAAGAGTGTTACGAGACTCAACGGTGTGTGTGTGTGTGTGTGTGTGTGTGTGTGTGTGTGTGTGTGTGTGTGTGTGTGTGTGTGTGTGTGTGTGTGTGTGTGTGTGTGTGTGTGTGTGTGTGTGTGTGTGTGTGTGTGTGTGTGTGTGTGTGTGTGTGTGTGTGTGTGTGTGTGTGTGTGTGTGTGTGTGAGCATGCTTGTGTTTACATTTCCCCTTCCTATGAGTCAGCCTTAAGCATGAGTCATGTAATACAATTTATTTCCCATATTTCATTGTCCCATGAATCCTTCTCAAATAATGTTCAGTGCTGTAGAAGCACCATCACTAGTGAGATGAGTATTAATAAGGAAGTGCATCATTGATGTCACCTTCATGGCCAGCACATTAGCTGGTAGTTGTTTATGTGTTATGGTTCACCTCTCTCCGTCTCAGATGCACATGCACACAGACACACACACACACACACACACGCACACACACACACACGCACACGCACGCACACTCCCTAATGGACATACAAATTGTCTTGAAAGGGATGTTTGTTTCTATGTACATTAACGATACAATGACATTGTATTTAGTTTGCATGTAAACAGGTAGCTTTTATGTATGATTTGACATTTTGGCTAACTTGACATTTATTCAAATACCAAACCAATGAATGGGTCAGAAGAGACTATATCTCTTGCTAAATTAATGGCTTGTGTAACCGGCTTGAGACAAAACTATTCTATTCTATCCTGGAACAATTCTATAATCTTTAGTCTATAAAAGGATCAGCAATTTGAAATGTACATAGTTAGGCATGCTCAGTATCAAAACGTTGACCTCTCGCAGGCCCAAGGGCACTGACAGAGGGTAACTTGAAAGGTGCAATTCTGGGAAATTGAAAGTGTGATTACACTGACGCGAGTGGTGGGTTGCGGTCGGCGGGATACAAGGAATCCACGGGGGGAAAGATTTGTTACGTGTTACTGATGAATTTCGTCTTACCATTTAATATGTTACATATTGTGATGTCATGACCAATCTTGTCTGATTCAGAAAAGGGACAGAAAAGGTCCATTGAACTCAATGGACTTTTAAGGTTACAGAAAAAGTTCATTGTACTCAATGGACCTTTGGTGGGTTTTGGGATTACAGAAAAGGTTACAGAAAAAAGCAACCACACTAATGACGCTGCATTGACCCGCACGCTGCCAATCCTCTAGTTTTCCAGCAGCGGCAGCAAGCTACTAAAAGAGTTTCCACTGACAACCTGCAGGAGCTACAGAGACCGCGGGCACTTACCTCCACTCAGCATGCCAAGCAGTATGCCACCACCACTGACAGCTGCAGGGGCTTCGAGCAACCACCCTCCCCCACCAAGCATTAATGGAGGTATGCCATCTAGCCCAGTACAATGGAAATGGACCTCCAGATGTCTACGTCGTCCAAGTTCAGATGTGTGCTATAGCATTAAAGAGGCAAGCACAGACATTATGAACTCGTCTCCACCTGGAGGAACGGATGGTCCATGGCTCACTGACCTCTCCTCTCCTCTCCTCTCCTCTATCTGCCAGGACGAGGAAAGAAGTACACAGCTTAGGGGCTAAAATAAAAGTCTGGGTTTCCGAGGCTACTTAGGGGCTGATGACTTGGCCAACTTGGCCCTGCAAGGCTTTGTGCAAGGAATCTGACCGACTGTCTTCAGTTGGGTCTTCTCCTCCCTTCCCATTGAAACATCAATTGGCTATAGGCTAAACCGAGGGGCTATATCTACACCGTGAGCTGAACGTGGGAACCCAGCAGAGATTCCTAGGCCTACAGTGTTCAAAGCTCCATGGATATATTCCTAGGCCTACAGTGTCAAAAGCTCCAGGGATATAATTTCAAAGTGTGCCACACAGAGTGGGCCGTCTTCATGGAAAAGCAGGTTGAGTGCCATTGCTGTCAATACCTGGAGACGAGCATAGCAGCACCAACTCTGTATAGTATGGGAACATATTCCCACAGATCCAGAAACCATTGACCCACACAGCCTGTAGGACAGTGAAGTGGTCCTCAACTGGGTCCGGAGTTGGGATGAAGCCAGCCAATGCTACACAGGTCCACGGTATCGCCGGGGGTCGGGGACCCCAAGGGGGTCCTCAGAGTTACTACCTCTGTACAGGGGGGCTGCCAAATCTTTGTGATATCATTCTTTTAAATTAACAACTTGAACCCTCGCATCCCTATTCTGAGGAGAACTTTAGCCAAAAATAGCTGCAAGGCGTTGAGAGCTTGTAGATCTGCTATTTTCGACAAATAGGTTTGGTGCAGAGGTATAAAAGAGCAGACCAATTACATGATGTGAAACACAAATCCAACATAAGACTGATGACAGTGCTGTCAAACAAGTCTAGGCCTATGAATCTATCTATGAAATCGATGAAAATCTGCATCACACATTTATAGCCTACAATATGTAGAGGGGGTCCCTGCTTCATCTCTCTCTCAGCTAAGGGGTCCTTGGCTTGAAAACGTTGAAGACCCCTGGCCTATATGGCAACCACGTACAATTAGCTTTTGGTAAGAACCTTTTGACAGCAATAAAGTGTTTCTGCATAAAGTAATGGGCTTCCTTCGAGTCTTCCGCCTGTATATGTGCAGTTTTGAGTCAAGCTTCTTTACCACTATATAGCCTACAGTGTTTTCATAATTTATCTTTTTAATTTGTTATTTTAAATGATAATATTGCCCATGATGTTTAGGTTAGGATCCCATAGCTGTGCCCTGTCTTCCTGTGGTCCACATTCATATAAAAACACTATACATTTAAATGTATTGTGCTATAAGCCTATACTGTAAACTAAAAATGGCAACATGACTGACAATGCAAACTTACAGGTCCAGTGGGCGGGGCGCTCGCTCTTAGCTCATTCAGGGGTCCTGTCATAACACTAACCAAGCCAAGTTACGACACAACGTGGTAGTCTACCGCTTTCAACCGAGTTCAAACTAATTATGCTTTCTTTGAAGTGTACGTGAGGTGTGTGCGGCTTGGAAAATGCTCATTACACAAACCACTTTTCATCGGCTCCTGTAGTTTGCCTTCATACACGCACAGGCAGCAGTGGAGTTCAACTCTGGAGGTTATAAATGGTGTTATTCCATGGAAATACTGACCACCTGCTATTGAATTCGTGAATATAATTCGTTCTTTGAATAAGGTAAGTTTAGCTTTGCATTACACTCGTATTTAAAGTGTTGCAACTTGCAACACAACAGGTGTGTCGCTCAAAAAGTGGCATTCGGAGCCTACTGTGGCTTAATCATGGTGATAAATAGGCTAACTTGTGGAATGTTTGATAGGCTGGCCTTTCGCTTTTAATGCATGAGTATATGATATAGGCTACTCATGCATTAAAAGCGAAAGGCCAGCCGGTGTACCGGCGTAATAACCTTATATTAGCGTGTTCATTTGAAGGTGGAATGGAAAATGTCACATTGGCAGTTAAATGTAAATTGACAGTGGCGTTGATCTGTGTCACAGGCGCAGCACATGATTGAGCGCTGTTGGAGTGTTGGTCATGTGGGCATCACTGCAAAGATATCATGTTTATCAATTAATAAATAATTAAAAAATAAAGTATCATTGTATCAATACTCTGTTGTAGAAATACTCTGTTACAAGTAAAAGTCGTGAATAAAAAAAATGTATAGCCTACTTGAGTAAAAGTAGGCTACAAAAAAAGGTATTGGTAGGCCTACCAAAATGTAGGCATACTTAAAAAAGTAGGCAACCCATTATACAGAATATTCAATTTTTCACATCACAAAATAGCAGACATACAAGCTCACACTTGTTGATCTGCTATTTTCAAATGGCAGAAACCAGGTGGTTATGTTTTATAATAAGTTGGTGTTATGGTGTAGGTCTAATAATAATAGTGGAGTAAAAGTACAATATTTGCCTCTGAGATGTAGGCCTTGAAACAAGTAAAAAGTAGGCTATACTACAAATTGGAAATACTCCGTAAAGTAGCCTAACTCAAATGTGTACCTAAGAGTGCCCCTACTCCACCACTTTTCAACCTATCTTCATATAATAGGTCCTCACTAATGTTCATGATAAAATATCAAAAAATAATTCTACTCAGTTTGGGTCTCATAGGAGAGCTGTGGGTGGGTCAAATCCTTCTACCGGTGACATCATCAATGGGAAATGCAAGCTAATAGAAACTGCAGGCTTTCTATTCCTGAAAAAGTTGCAATGTTAAAGTGGAAGCCATTGTTCTCGTGATAATAAAAATCTAAATATTTTTTTTCAAAAATATTATTTACATTTTTTTTTATCAAACGATGATGTCACCGGTAGAAGGATTTGACAGCTCTCCTATGAGACCCAGACTGAATAGAAACAAATTGTGCTATTTTATTATGAACATTAATGAGGACCTATTATATGAAGACAGGTTGAAAAGTGGTGAACTACTCCTTAGTTACTTTACACCACTGCAATCAATTCATGTGGGCATCACTGGAAAGATGTCATTATTCTTCAAGTGTTTATAGTCAACAGTTTGATAGTTTCACGCTAATATTATCTGTAAACATCGTCATTCAGTGAGTTATGTCATGGACACGTTGAATGCCCAAAAGTGTACACATAATGTTACCCACAGTAGCCTAAACCCTACTGTGACATTTATTAAACCATTTGAGATTCTATAAGATTGAACAGAAATCGGAAACTATAGGCCTACATACCGTATTAACTATTGGCAATCTGGCTAGCCATCGTCAAAGAAAAACAGCACCCTCTCTGTTTTGTTCTTGAGCACTACATCTTAAAAAAACTACTAGGCTATACAGCCTATATATTTTTTGAGCTGTGGTCACACCGTCTATGCGTGACTTTGTCTGTACTGTATGTGAATATGTATGTCTGTATGTAACTGTGTAGCATGAGCTGCAATACTGCTGGTGACCAGGTGGCTCTCTCTCTCTCTCTCTCTCACACACACACACACACACACACACACACACACACACACACACACACACACACACACACACACACAGGGTATAGATTATATATACAGTATATATATATATATATATATATATATATATATATATATATATATATATATATATATATATATATATATATATATATATATATATATAGTAGTTGTATATACTGTAATTATATATAATTATATAGGATATAGTTATATAGTCTGCCTATTAATAGGCTTATTACGTTTATTATTGTGTCAATGAGGCGCAAGAGGCAGTGAGGGGCACTGGATGAGAACGCTGTTTTTAGCTTGGAAGTATTGAAGTAGTCTATGAATGCATTCCTGCATGTTTATATTTTTTATTCATGTTTGTGACTGAACCATATTTGTCTGCTTTTCCACATCATTCATTTGTGAGGTCCACAGCTGGGCAGTAATGCTATAGTCAAACTGAGGACAATTAAGTGTGTCAAGATTGACATCCCATTACTTGGTGAACTGGGGTGTTTGCCATGTGCTTGTTATGTCATCCATTTGGGTCTGTGGCTCTCTTATGGCCCATGTTGCCTGTCATTCACTCCTTTGCACCTATTTATTCCCACTGTCAGTAGAGTGTGAACCAGTGATCAGTGTTGGTGACCTTATGGGCATTGATTATAAAGGCAAATAGGCTTTAGGCTTTGTTTTTTAATCATCCTCCCATTTATTGACTGGTGTCTGTTCTCTCTTTTATGATTTAAAGGGTTTTTGCTACTTTTTTGCTTAAAATATGCTGGGTTAGGTAACTGATGACACATAGCCTAGTCTCTGATCTTACAGCGCGTGTTGTAAGGAAAGTAGGTTACTAGGCCATGTCCTGCAAGCTTAAACTGAACGCTAGTCTGAATATTGCCAGAGCTGCTTAGTGTGACTGTGCATGCACAAATGGTGTAGTCCTATGCAGTTGCAAAGGGATCTTTTCTGTCCCCTGTCCCTTTAAGAAAATAGAGCAGCGCTCTGCATTGAATGAATGTTGTATGTTCAACTTGTGTTGATTCATCCCTATCACACATAATAATTGAGTGAAATTCAAGCACACCGTAAAATTTGCAGTGGTAGTTGAACTCTGAGGGTGTCCATTATCCATTTACACTCAAAGTTAAATTGACACTCCAGATTTTGCTGTCAGACCTGTCACCTGTGCATCCCAAGATGAGATGTCAATAATGATATAACTAATTATTGACACACCGGACTGAGACAGCAGCAGTAAGACACAAACAATGAATCATTGAGAGAAGCATTTCCTGTATGAACACTTAAGAAAAGTATAGGTGTTTTAGTGTTGTCCATCTACTAGTAAGACGCCTCAGGGCGACAAGCGACAGGTCGCGCCATGTCTTGGCCATCTGGCCAGTGATGTATATCGGACCAGTTACCCATATATGGAGACCCCTGGTACCCATATATAGGAGATTCATGAACTGTATATGGAGATATGCTGTGAGACCCCCAAACATGCTTACTCAGTTATTCGTTATGTGAAAATCCTATGATGTCTATCACATCTGACATCATACTGTACATACAATCCCTTTTATGCCCATACATGGAGATGTACCACACAGCCACACAGACAATCAGACATGGGCTGTCTTCCTCCATATATGGGCATTCCCATATGAAGTCCTGTTAGATATGAGCAAACCCATAGACTGTAAAAAAGTGTACACGTCCAGACAGACAGACAGACAGACAGACAGACAGACAGACAGACAGACAGACAGACAGACAGACAGAGTCAGCGTTTCACATACTAAACTGCAACCTTCGGGCGCAACCAATAGCAACACTTACTGTACATGTTGGCTATTCCTCTCTTGAGCATTTAGCTATTTCTGTAATTGATTTGACCCTAGCAGTGGTTCTACTGCAGCACTGCAAAACCTGTTGCTTGGTAAGGAGATCAATCAACACTTATGATACCAAAATGTTTGTTTCAGGCCTGCCATGGAATTAATGGAAGTTATAGTTTTCGATGCTTCCATGCCTATAATTGTTGGGAGGAAATCGTAGGAGGATCTTTTTGTAAGGTCTCTTGCATGATGGCCAAATGTGCAGTGAGCCATGAGAAAATCTAATCGTACAACACGACATGCAGACATGCCTGTCGTCACTGTTCAAACTTTGCAGCTTTAATAGCTCACAGATCTGTTCTATACTGTAGCACTGTGCACTTTTGCCCCCATGCTACACATTCCTTATACTTGATGATGACTTCTTTGCCCAGTGGAACTATGTTGCACATGACTCTTGGGAGTATGTCTGGTATTCATGTCACCCTCTTTAACCTTCTAACTGTGACAGACAAAATGTTCAGCTCTGGTTATATAATATAACTGCGTGCACAGACGTCACTGGCCTTGCTGCTGATGTCGCTAGTCTCCCAGTGAACGGCACTCCCCCTTTGTAGTCACTACTAGCGTCAGTCATGGATGTACTGGGGAATTATTAAGATGTTTAATTGCCTTTGTTAAAGTTCCTTCTAGTTCTCACTGGGATTCTTCTTGTTGAGTTTGTTAACCTGTCACTCAGATTTCTCATTCAGGGCATCAAAAGAAAATTACAATTCTTGAGAAGTAGCTGTTTATAGTACAGAACATTATAATTTATTAAACATCTTCAGAGATGTTGTTATAAGTTATGCTTATTAGTATCTTATTTAAGTCAGCAGATGACCACAGTATTGAGAGTGGTTTTCAGTGCTATTCACTGTGTTTAAGTGTCAGGTAAAATTTGTCTTCTCTCTATTTTCACAATTTCTTCCAAGCCCTATCTATACATACATCTGATTCATAATCCTCACGGTTCAGCCTTTATCTGTGTATCCCAAGACAAAAGGTCACTGTCAAGGATTGGGTGTGGCTACTGGCTAACTCAGACTCAGAGGAGGAACATTTGGTTTCACAATCTGTGTGGACCCAGCCCCTGTATGAATGACCTACATGTACGTTCTTTTGTTCAGGGTGTTGGCTGAACATCTATTACTTTGTTTATACTGTACTTTAAAACACAAGCAAAATAGACTGTATAGTGTGTCACATGACATCTGAAATAAAAAGGACAATTCATCCCCCAAATAATTCCCATAGACCAATGTCAACATAATAGTAAGAGAAAGACGCCAATCTGTGATCCAAAGGTGTGCACACCAATTTCACGGCAGTCTCTGCAATACTAAACCGTTAAAATCGTTATAAGCTTGTTTCATGATTAGGAGCATAATAATAGTATATAATACTACTAACCTGAATACTGAGGTACGGTATGTGCACCACCGGGTGTGACATTTCATGATTCATCATAGACTACTACAGTCTTTGCTTTATATTCTTTTCAGGCTATTGGAGATATTCATTTATGTTCAGAAACCTCAGTCAAACAGACAGTGAATTCCGCCTTAGGGCTCAATTTAACTTTTAAATTGTGTAATTGTATCTGTAAACTCAACTCAAGTGTTTTTCCCCATTCTACCATTAGGAACTGGGTTGTTATGAACTTACTTTGTGGCAGAGTATATAGTTATACTATGTTTTGTAGTGTGCTGATACATATGGGCATTTGAATAGTTGATATACCGTAGATGATACGATTAGGTTTTCCAGCCCAAAATGTCTCTTCAGGGCATTGTAACAGTATCAGGACCTTTCTCTAGCCAAGAATTCAATTAAAGATGTAACCCATTCTCTGAGCTTATATGCAAAGACAGAGAGAGAGAGAGAGAGAGGGGGGGGGGGGGGGGAGGACAGAAAGAGACACAGAGAAGACACAGAGAGAGAAAGGCAGAGAGAGAGAGACACACAGAGAGAGACAGAGAGGGAAAGAGCTGTCTTGCCCTTTCCACTCCTGCCCTAGAATTGTGACCCACATATTTGCTCACACACACTGCCTTAGGTAATTATAATGTAGGCAGAAAGGATTGCATCATTTGTCTCTGTAGCAGCAGGCAGAGACCTGTAATGATTTAATAATGTAAAATAATATATGTTGTTATATAGGTTTGTTTCATACAGAGTAGGGTATTAGTGAAAAAAGTCATGGGACCATGCAGTAAATAGTATGTGTGAACTTGTACAGTACATGTTTTGAATGAAAGTGTCCACTAAAATAGCAATTCAAGTTTGTGGTTAAAACAATTTCAACCAGGTTTGAGTTCATCAAACAATAGTATAAAAAATGTATAAATGTTTTATCTGTATATAGGAGAATGCTATGTGCTACCTCTTTGTAGAATGCTGTATGCTTTTATACAGTGGTGGGAAAAGTAAAAGTTGTACTTAAGTAAAAGTATCAATACAGCAATATAGAAATACTCTGTTAGGGTGCCCTGACTGCCCTCACACCAAAGTACCTATGAGAGTGGAATCCGCGTTCCGCCAATGCATTTCAATGAGAGTGAAGCGGTTTCATGCCAGCAGAAGATTTCTGCAAAAAACGCTCCCTTCTCATTGAAATGCATTGGCGGAACGCGGATTCCACTCTCATAGGTATTTTGGTGTGAGGGCACCCTTAGGGTGCCCACACACCAAAATACCTAGAGTGGAATCCGCCAATGCGTTTCAATGAGAATGGAGCGTATTTTGCCAGTAGAGGATTTCTGCAAAAAAAAACGCTACATTCTCATTGAAATGCATGGGCGGATTCCACTCTAGGTATTTTGGTGTGAGGGCACCCTTACAAGTAAAAGTCCCGTATTCAAAATGCACTTGAGTAAAAGTACCAAAGCATTGGGATCAAAATGTACTTAAAGTACCAAAAGTACTCGTTATGCAGAATGTTCCATTTAAAAATGTATTGTATAAAAATCATTTGAAAATACTTGCAGATATCAACAACATGTCACATCGTGATTGTGAGCTTGTAGATCAGCTATTTTCGAAAAGACAATGTTTAAATGGGGCTGAAGTGTTTACTGTATGTTTTGTAATAATAATTCAAATCTACAAGTACAAAGTAACTCAAGTTTTCAAGTAATTGTAGTAAAAGTACAATATTTACCTCTGAGATGTAGTGGAGTAGAAGTACTGGAAATTGGAAATACTCAAGTAAAGTATAAATACCTCAAAAAAGGTAAATATACTTATACTTTACACCACTGCTTTTATATTACACAAATGGAGAATAAATGTTAAAATGCATGGTTAGAAGACTGTCCAGTGGGGGCCCCAGCTGGCCAAGCGGTCCAGGCGCATTCCACAAAAAAGAAAAGAAAAGAAGAAGACTGTCCAGTGGGGGTGCAATGTTGTTTTGCTGAGTGCAATGGGTTCATTGCTGCCTGGGGCTGAGGACTTGTGTTGTGCTGGTGTGTGTGTGTGTGTGTGTGTGTGTGTGTGTGTGTGTGTGTGTGTGTGTGTGTGTGTGTGTGTGTGTGTGTGTGTGTGTCTGTGTGTGTGTGTGTGTGTGTGTGTGTGTGTGTGTGTGTGTGTGTGTGTGTGTGTGTGTGTGTGTGTGTGTGTGTGTGTTTTGCCAGATCCATAACGTGTGGGAGAAGGACATGTATACCATGTTCATTTGATCTCCATTGGCCAATATTTTCGTCGATCTTGAAATCTTTTGTTGCTGTTTTGTTCCAGTTCAGATTGAGATTGCAATATCTCTTAAGAGGAAGCCTTTGCGACAAACATTAAAAGCACAAATAGTAACATACAATAGAAACTCACAGAATCAAATGCCCAAAAGATAAAGGAAACGAATCTAGCTAAGGAAGCAATTGCAAATTCCAATTTGATTTGCCACCAAACCCTTTATCACGTTATTTTGTGAAATGGTAAATCGGTATCAAGCTCTGCAGATCTAGCCGCAGGAAGTTCCAGACTGCAGAGGCAGGCTGCAGCAAACATGCAGACTTTAAGAGCTTGTAGATCTGCTATTTTTGGCTAAAGTTCTCCCAATATGGACACTAGGGTTCAAGTGGTTAATATAAAAAAGGAGAAAAAAAGTTTCTATCACACAAAGATTTGGAGGACCCCCTGTAGTAACTCTGAGGACCCCCTAGGGCTCCCGGATCCCCTGTTGAAGACCCCTGTTCTACAGTATATGGGGTATACGCAATGTCCTACCTCATACTCATACGGTTACACACATCCACCCCTGGCAGCTGCCCAGTACAACCACTGGAGCAGTTGGGGCTTTACTGCTTTGCTCGAGGGCACTTAACAGTTGATATTGAAGGGAATACTCATTGGCATCACCACCCACCATCCTGCCGGGCCCGGGCCACACTCAAACTTTAAAATCAAGTCAAACTGTTACTATACTTTGTTGCACAGTCTTGTGCCCTGAAAATATCCAATCTACACTCTCACATTGTGTAGCACTGCAATCTGAGCTATTTTTGGTGCATGACACCGGTGCTTAACTAAGTCTAAATTAGGCTTTACATCTTGCACGATTACGGTTCAGGAGTCAGTGGCCCAACACAGTTTACAAAATACAGCCTCTGAAAGGGATGTAAAAAAAAAAAAAAAAAAAAGACATCCAGAAATGCACACAGGTCAGTTTGAGATGAGGGTATGTTTGATGCTCTTGCTTTGAGTTGTGTCTCTTGATGGACATGACTGCTTGGATTATTATAGAAAGAAGATAACTAGATGCATCTCCAGCACACAATGTTACCATGGTAACACAGAGAACAGCAGTACCACAGTCTAATTAATGACAGTCAGTGCTTCAGAGGAGGACCGTGGTGACATCACCAACACCAGCATCAAGAGGCAAGATGGCTTAATGGCTCAATGATAGATATGCTAATAAAATATCTTGTTTTTCATTGACCTGAAGGTGGCTGGCTAGGAGATATGTGTTGAATGTAGGAGACCATTTATTATGTATTGAGGGCTGTTCATATAAACAGTAAATGTCATCCCATTATCTAATAGACTGACCTACATAAAAGACTGGAACTAATCTCTATGTAGGCGGATGGTGAATAATGCAGTAAAATGTGGGAGATCTTTGATGGAGCTTCACACTTGTTGCCTGCTGGCTGAGCAATACGTATTTCCTGCGTGATCTGGCGTTGTCATCCTGCTATCCTTCTGTTTATTACACTGTCAAATCCTGAGTGTTCATTTAATTCTGAAAGTGAACAAATCGACAGACGGAGAACCACCCTATATAGCTAAACAACATAGCATCAAACTGCAACTGCGCAAGTACCAACATATATTATGAACTAATTATGATATTATATAGTTTAACTAAACTAAGCATGCCAATCAAAGAAATAAAGGAGCCCTATATCTTTATAGAATAAATTGAACCTTCCTGCCTTTTGCTCCTGTATACCGTATTTCAGCAATTCAAAAATTTGGGAGCCGTAGATTCCTTCTCTATTTGTTAAATGCCCAAGTTTTGAATCTGCTCCTGTGTAGACCTACTGAAGTTCTCAGAGTTGAGAGACCTTTGAGTTTCGAGTGCACCTGCACCTGCACACGCAAACAGGCACGCACACACAGTCTCATTTTGGGTGGTACTGTAGGCTGTAGATTTCTCTCATACAGTAGGTATGTTGTTGATCATCATTAACTGTTTTTATTTTTATTTTTTATTTTATTTTTTAAAGAAATGGTCAAGGTGGAGATTATGTTTTTGGCTATGAGTGAGTGAGTCTGGAGCTAATCTCACAAACCGCTGGACCGATAAGTGTCAAACAAGTTGTATATAGCGCTGTCGCCTCACAGCTATAAGGTCCTGGGTTCGATTTCCGCCGGGGGACGCTGTGGGCGTGTTCTCTCCTCCGCGTCATCAGCGCCCACAACCTAGGTGGGGTTGGCGAAAGGGCCTTTCTGTGTGGAGTTTGCATGTTCTCCCGGTGTCTCCTAGGGTAGATGCCCTCACAAAAACATGCAGTAATCCTGGTCTCAATAATGCCTTCCCCCTGGCCAGCTGGTGCGCCTGATGGAGGGGAAAGGAACTGGTTGGAATAACGTGTTCCTTCCACACGCTACATCCATACCGGGGAAATCCCCCCTGTTAGGTGAAAAGAAACAACTTGGACTACTCCTGGATTGAAGGAAGCATGAGGTCAGTCTGTTGTCTCCCCAGGGGTGGCAGAGGGAGAGCAGAGCCCGCAGGATTACATAGCTTAGGTTATTGGCACTGGGTGAAAAAATTGGTTACAAAATCGAGGGATAAAAATTATAGAAAACTAGAAGCAGTGCTCTTCCGAGCACAGGTCTCCACCAGGCCGTGCGTTCTGGTGGTGCTACTGTATAATAGGCCAATGTAAAAAGGGTGGCATATGTTCTTCACCTTAGATCTTTCATGGCAATCGGACGCTGCATGCATGATTTCAAGCATTGTGTTCCAAAAATGTGTTTTGCTAAAGTCTACCTGCTGGTGGCGCTATAACAGGACAATGTTAAAAAGGTAGCATTTGTTCCTTGACCTAGTGGGAATATGTGTGGCAAATGTCACGGTAATCGCAAGCTGCGTTAATGATTTGAGGCATTTTGTTCAAAAACGGAGCAATCCTGCAAACTTTGGAAGCTAATATTAGCCAATCAGGATGGAATATGAAATATCAGACGGATCGGACTTGATCACATGACTATAGAGATACTGTGTACCGATTTGCATGATTTTTGGATAAAATCTCAAGGAGTAATATCCAAAAATGTGTTTTACATAAGTCGGCCCAAAGGTGGCGCTATAAAAGGCTGATGTGAAAAATGCAGGGCAAAGGTTTATCCTTAGCCTCTAGGGAGTGCGCTTACAAAGTTTGAAACTGATCGGTGGAGTTATAGGTAAAACCACAAATCGGGCTGTTATAGCGCCACCATGAGGCTGATTAAAAAAAAATTAAGTGGCATTTCTTCCTCGGCCTAGTGGGAACGTGTGTGCGCGATTTCATGATAATTGCACTTTGCGTTTGTGATTTGAGGCATTTTGTTCAAAACGGCTCAATCCCACAAACTTTGGAAGCCAATCTTAGCCAATCAGGATGGAATATGCAAAATCGGACAGATCTGTGTCGATCACATGACTGTCGAGATATTGCCTACCGATTTGTAGGATTTTTGGACAAAATCTGTAAGAGTAGTGCACAGAAATGTGTTTAGCAAACATCGGCCACTAGTTGGCCACTAGTTGGCGCCCATTTGAAAAATTTAGGGCAGAGGTTCTAGATTGGCATCCAGGGAATGTGTGTGCTCACTTTGGCAGCGACCGGGCCAACGGCGACTGAGATTTGGCGCTCACAAACTGCGAGGACGGACGGACGGACGGACGGACGGACGGACGGACGGACGGACGGACGGACGGAGAGGAAACTAGAAGCAGTGCTCTTCCGAGCACAGGTCTCCACCAGGCCACACAAATCAGCCTGTTATAGCGCCACCATGAGGCTGATTTAAAAAATGTGGGGCAGAGGTTCTGAATTAGCATCCAGGGAGTGTGTGTGCTCAGTTTGGCAGCGATCGGGCCAACGGCGCCGGAGATTAGCTGGTAACAACCAGGCCACACAAATCGGCCTGTTATAGCGCCACCATGAGGCTGATTTGAAAAATGTGGGGCAGAGGTTCTAGATTGGCATCCAGGGAGTGTGTGTGCTCAGTTTGGCAGCGATCGGGCCAACGGTGACTGAGATTAGCTGCTCACAAACTGCGAGGACGCACGGACGCACGCACGCACGGACGGACGGACGGACGCACGGACGGACGGACGGACGGACGGACGGACGGACGGACGGAGGGGAAAACATACTCTCCCTCAGCCTTCGGCTGGTGGAGACAAACATACTCTCCCCCATGCCTTCGGCTGGTGGAGACAAAAAACACAGCCCTTATAGGCCACCTAGCCTGGCGGAACCCCTTTGTCAGAGTGCACTGCAGATGTCCTGCCTGTCATCACTGACACTGATGATATTCATTATCTCCACTTGGACCATTTTATGTTTTTGTTATATATATTTAGCCTATGTAGATCTGCTAAAGATTTTTATACATTTTGCATTCTGCACAATGAGTACTTTTACTTTTATTACTTTAAGTATACTTTACTACTTTTACTCAAGTATATTATTAATATGGGACTTCTACTTGTAACAGTATTTCTGCATTGCAGTATTGATACTTTTACTTATATGTAAAATGTGAGTATTTTTTCCACCACTTACTGCGCATAACAAGTTGTTTTTTGTTTGCTGACAGGCATTACCCCTTATAGTGATTGGTCAAGGTTTTTCTTTTATCTTGTCAGTTGTCACACTTCGGCTCTTCTTACCGGGTGGAGCTCCGGGCAACTTTAAATGTGAACCTGAAGAGGATCAAACTGTATGACATTGAACTTGAGAGGAGCGCTGCGCACCGTTCAGTTTAACACAGACTCAGCCTTCACTCGTCATCTGTCATAGGCTAATATGTCACTCAGTCTTATGTATCTAAGCAGCACAGACTGTCAGTGATCCAATCGCAAACAAAACTTTCTTTATTTTGTATGCTAATGATGAATCAAGCGCCTCGAATCTGTTCAGTTTAGGCTATAGAGTTAGAGAGCCGTGTTAAGTGATCTGCATTCTAATCTGCACACGTGTGTTACAATGTAAAAATCTGTTTTCCCTGTCAGTAGGCCTATATCCATTTAACTCTGAGTCTGAGAGGGTAAAAAAGCAAAACTGGTAAATGGTCCACATGGTGATGCTCCTGCTCGCAGTTCGATGGCCACATGCTGGTTCGTTTCAGCAGTGTGATTACAGTGGTGTAAAGGAGTACATTTACTCAAGTACTTTTGAGGTAGGCCTACTTTTAGTTATAGACTTTACTGGAGTATATTAGGCCCACATATCTCAGAGTCAAATATTGTACTTTTAGTTATTTGACAACTTTAGTTACTAGTTACTTTTCAGATTTAGATCACAAAACATTACCACTTAAGCCTTATATGTTATATATGTTATATAGGCTATATATCGCAATATTGATACTTTTACTTTAGTAAAACATTTTTTAGTACTTTTCCCACCACTGTCCCCGAGTTGGATGGATTCTAGTGTGCTGCTGCATGTTAGTTTCAGCAGTGTGATTATGATGATGTCGTTAGCCTGAGTATTGAGCTACCAGCTGACCTACTTTCTCTCAGTGCTGTTTACAAGCGGCTGGCAGCGCAGCGGCGGACTGGCTGGAGGATGTTGAAGTGCAGGCTTTGGAAAAAAGACCCAGAAACCAGGAAGGATCGCGGATGGAATTCGCTCATATGTTGATTAATAATAAGGGGTAGACTTGTTTTGGCTGCCGCTTTGCGATCAACCACATTAAATAACGTGGTTATGCAATTGAACGCTTTCTGACGTCTGTCCGTGGTGGTGATGGTGATGAGTCAAGCGTAGTTGCACATTAACAGCTATGCCGTAGTTTACTATGAGTAAGGTTTACCAAAGTGAACTGTGGAGACTGAAGACTCGTTTTCAAGGTATGTGAGATTTAGATTTAGATTGTTTTGTGTCATTGTAGCCTCCTAGTATGTTTTATTCCACCGTAAGAGGACTGTCACACACGTTGGCACCGGTTTAGATTTTTTACAACATCAAAGTTCATGTGCAGCCTTCTTTCAAATGACGCTGGAGGTGGTCTATACTCATCATTAGCGTACATCACCCAGTTAATAATTTTCTAGAGGACCTAGACTGTGTATGCAGGAGTAGGCTAGGTTGTTGGTTAACTCTGTCTTTGAGACGCTGCCTTCACTGACTGACCCAGCGCCCTTAAATACTCTCTAAATGATTTAATTCTATAAGATATGCAACTGTCCTGGTTTGAAGTAATAATAATAATAATAATAATAAACTTTATTTGTATAGCACTTTTCATGACATGATATGCTGCTCAAAGTGCTGTACAGAGCAAAAATTAAGCACAAGTGGGCTATATATAATCTGCAAACTGGAGTGATTTTCATTGTTGACTTACTCTGGTCATTATTAGTTAATTCAAATATAGAAATAGCAATAGAACAATAAATACAATATTATTACCAAAGACTTTTTCAGGCCTATTCTTACTTAGTTATGATCATATTAAAGTTCACAATTCCTTTTATTGCAGTCATTGGCGTCTTCTGGTTAAGAATATGTAAAAAGTGTGTGTGTGTGTGTGTGTGTGTGTGTGTGTGTGTGTGTGTGTGTGTGTGTGTGTGTGTGTGTGTGTGTGTGTGTGTGTGTGTGTGTGATATACATCTTGGGTGACTTGTGTTGTTTTGAACTCTGTGGACAGATGTCATGAATTCACATCAAAAATTGGATTCTGAATGGATGAGATGGCTTGAGTTTAGCCAGTGTCCACTGTGGATGTTATGTGCAATGCATGTTGAAGGTAAAGGTCATTGAGTCCATTGGTGGGTCCGCCCCTCCTACATTGTTTTCCTTTTAGAAGGCCTAAGGAATGGAAGTGTTGTGACGTTTCCTTATCACTTGAGGCCACTACCCTGCCTCCGAATGTACACTCAGAGGGTGTACATCCCAACACAGAAGTCAAAAACATTGAAGTGAACAAACTATCCATTTTCAAATTGGAAACTATTCATTTTAATCTACAGTGATTGGTGTCAAAGGGACTTTCAAAATGATATAATAATATATCATATAGTTAAAGGAGAGCAAGCCCTTTCAAACCATATGGTGTTTGAAATGGTGACAGTATACTGTTATGACAGCCATGACAAAATGGTGGCTTGAGCTTGAATATACATTTGGTATACAGCAGCTCAAATGAGAAGTTAGAACAAGCAGATGTATTACATGTAATGACTTAGTAGACCTTGCTTTTCATGTTTGACCATGAAAAAGCTATCATCTGGGCAAACTGGGAGTTGGCAGGGGAGATTTTGCTGCTCAATATTTCAGTTTTTCTTCATATGAATGTCGATGCTTGAATACATTTCCAGGTCCAGGATGGGTTGTCTCTTGTGCTGTCACTACAGCATGAGATCCAAGCAGAGGTTTTTCACGCAAGGTAGTTGGTTTGCAAAGCATACAAGAACAGTTACTATACCTCTGACAATAGTCTCAGATGAGCACTTTGTGTGTTACTCTGGTAATAGCAATTAACTAGAGTAATTTCCATTCCTTGCCATAAGACAGAAAGCATGAGCTATCATATATGATATACATAAAGTGTGGTTCCTGTGGAAAATAAGCTGTAGAACTTTCTAGGATCTCCTTTTAGTTGACCTTGTACCCAGTGATTTGTGCTGTCATGAAACTGTACTTTTTTCTATTTCAAACTTCTAATACATTCTTCAATCAATCAATCAATCAATCAATCAATCAATCAATCAATCATAAATTGGATGGACGGACTAAGATTTGTTCATTTTATTGTAGGATATATTTTATATTTTTTAGGATTTCAGTATAATGAAATGTCCAAAATAGGGATGCCAGGTTAAAGGGGTTAATGGTTAAACTTAAGTTTTCTTTGTTGTAGTTTGGACATTGTAGCAATTACAGAGAAACGGATATAAAACGTCTGCATTGTATCTTTATGTGGTCTGTTCTCAAGTTATGGTTGATAGTGTAACACTGTACCATATTCCATCATCAGAAATAAGCAGGAACGAGTAGGGAAAATTGCAGCAACAGTAGTGTGTTGCCCTCAGAACTGAAACAAAACGTATGCCCCTGCAAGCAAGCGTAAGGTTTCAATTCTTCCATTAAACTCTGCAACAGCTTATTTCCTGAGGGCTTATCTACAGTACCATGAGAAACTCAGAGCACGAGAGTATGCATCTCCCTCTCTCTTTACAGTATACTGTATTTACAGTGCATTCCGGGTTTGGTCATGAACGTGAACCTGAGTGTATTTACTCCTCTGTCATGAGTTCAGGTAACCAATTTAAGACTTGAACCCCTCAGGGCATCTGTAACCAGAGCCTGGTGCTTTGTAGTGGTAAACTCTGCAAGGTGTGGTTTAACCTCAATGCATTCAGTGAATGTGGGTTTGTTTGTGAGACTGAATATCCCAACGTTGTTTAGAATAAGGCTGTATACAGTATGTGTTAATTCAGCAGGTGCCCTGCAACATATTAATCCTGAACTCAGAAACAAAGATAATTATATCATTTTGAGGAAATGTTTGCTTGCACATTGACGTCCCCAAGGCTGTCTTGCTTTATTGTCTGTCTTATTGATTGATTGATTGATTGATTGATTGATTGATTGATTGAGGACTTTATTAGAAGTTTGCATAGGAAAAGGTACAGTTTCATGACAGTACAGTTCACTGACTGTACAAGGTCAACTAAAAGGATAAACACAGCAAGAAAGCCCCCGGGCTTGTATCAATTGGGGTCCTTTTTTAAACTCATATAACATTGAATGACAGACAAATAAAACACAGTACTATGCAGAAAATATTTTAAAACTAAAAAGATAAAATTAATGGTATTTACAGTAAAGAGGTCAAGGGGAGTTAGGTATGTCTTTATTGCCAGTTTCGAGTAGCTTTTCAGAGCAGTTTTAAAGGAGGGCAGGGATTTACACTCCTTTAAGGCCTTCAATTAGCGATGATTGCGCCTGAAATGCAGGATCCTCCATGTTTTCTTACTAGGCTTGTTTGTATACTCAATCCCAATTATTTGATCAGTCTGTTCTCTTTCAATGTCCTCTAGAAAATAGTAAAAACAAACTGGGCAGAGGGAAACATTTAGCTGCCAACACACCTGCACGCACGCACACAGAGGTCAGAGGAAAGCTCAATTCAGAATCTAGTGTCATGGTTTAACCGTTTAATCATTGCAACATTTGTGTTTGTTTTGTCGAATCTAGCATACAGAACATACTGTAAAAAGGAAGTTTCATGCAAATCTTGTGTTGCATGCATTTCTAGGATGTTGATTATACAAATCAAAGCTGTTACATATACATTTACATAATACAACTGAGGATTTCCCTTTGTTATTTCAGCTGATGTTGGCAGCTTGGTGGCAGTTGGCAAGTGATTGATTTAACATGTAGGCATAAGCAGCTGGTGTGCATTGGTTAAATCCAGTTAATTACCCAACTGTGTTAGGCATTTATTAAACATATCCTGCTTTTAAGTCTGACGTAAATTTGTAGGCGGAGAACATTGGGGGCTAGGCGTCTCCAGCCCCTATCTTTCACCATTCAAAACAACAATCTTGGAACCCGTGAATCTTTTTTACTATACGCTTATTTTTCAGAAAGGAACCATTGGGAGTCATAATGCTTTAAACTTGTTAAAAAATTATACTTTAGTCTTTATTTTTGTCTCGGATCCGTTGAAAATAGCGAGGGACACAGCACTGCGCATATTAACAATACAGCTGCTGCCCCCACCCGGAAGTGGCGGGTCTGACTCTGACTACAAAATTACGCCACGGCTTAAGAGGAGGATAGCTGTATAGCTAGAAAACCAAATCTGCTCATTGAGAGAAAATTCCAAATGAGTTAGGGCTACTCATATTGATTTAAAAAAAATTCATTCTTTAATTAGAACTGACATTCCCAGAATAATTTTGTCTACAAATGTACTAGGCCTACTCGGGAAGAATGAATGTCAGGAACGATGCAAGTTGGAAATCCATGCCAAACGCAGTCATGAAATACCCGTTGTACCCATTGTCTGAGTGTCTGTCTGTCTGTCTGTCTGTGTCCCCTTTATGCCCAGCTGGAGATTTATGGACATACTGTATGGATATAATCTATGAGTTCTGTGTCAGGCATGCCCAAATATGAGTCCAGGCCAGTCTATACAGCTACTTCTCCACTACAGGGCCGAACCAGAACTTTCCAGAACTAAGAACTTTCAAGAACCTGTGAAGTTCCGCAAAGTTTTATGCATTCACTTTGAGTCTGTGCATTGCCTCCTCGCTACGTCTCCCATAAAGCCTGACTTATACTAAGTTTGTCGTATGATGTGTGTTGCATGCCGAAAATAAATGATCTGCAAGCTCACAGCGCACTTTGAACTAGTTCATGTAGAAAGTGAACTTTCCCAACACTGCCCATAGGTTCCCAGAACTCAAGTTTAGTACTACTTCAAGAGCAGAACCTAAAAAAGGTTCCCAGAACCATGTCTGAAACTGGGCTGTGCACTATGAAAAATAATAATAATAATAATAATAATAATGATAAATAAATAAATAAAAGATTCTGGAAAGTTCTGGTTCCGCCTCGTAGTGGAAAAGGGGCTAAAGATGCCAATATAATGATGTCATATTGAGGGCACCAGGGTACTCCATAATACATGGGGATGCGAGTTTATCATCTCTCTGTGTCAGTTTTGTGTCTTTAGGGTGAGTTTGAAGTCGGTTGATCGGACGGTACTACAGACATGTAGACAGACAGACACACAGATAGACGATTTCGCGCATTTAAAATATAAAATAAAATAAATAATACTAGCATATTGTCCAATATCCAAGTTTGGTTTGACACAAACATGTCATATATATATATATATATATATATATATATATATATAATTTTTTTTTTTTAATTATTATCAGGAAACCTTTTGGACATGCGAGACATCATAGGGGTCTGGTTAGCTCACAGGGGGTCCTTACCACTCACGAGGCAAAAGTTTGTGCTGCAGCACCAGTCAGCCCAAAATATCAAATTTCTAGCTTTCTGCATCTTGTGTGTAGGCTATACATGATAGCATTAGCTGCAGGCATTTAATTTCCAATTTAATACTAACATCTCACTAAACAGGATTATTGATTTCTTCTTTCATTTTGTCAATTTATCTTGTAGGATTTTAAGATTGTTCTTCTGGCATTTCAGTTATGAGTCATGTTTCTCATGGAGTCATGGAGAATTGGAGCAATTAAAACTAAAACCATCTTGCTGCTCTGCTGCTGCGCTGTAAATTGTAAATTAAACAATGTGAGGCATTACCTTCACAAGTTTGAATGTCACTGTCGTTTGAAATGAATAACCTCATACATTCATGAGACACAGCTTGCGTTGATAGTTCATGCAGACAACTCAGGGCAGTGTGCCACCCTGATCAGCTGATCAGTCACACGCTCTGTCCATCTGATTATGGCGGGCTATTTAAACCTCCTTGGTTAGCACTGTGTAGGCTAAGGCTTATTTTGTTGTTGTTTATTAGCCTATATTCCTTCTGACGGTTTAGGCTACTGCACAGCACTGCAGGGTAGCGTACTAGTGCCAGACTGATTGTGTAATCCTCCCGCTTCACTTCTAAACAAAAAACATGTTTGTTATGGAAAAGTTAAACACTTTGTTGTATTCTTCGTTGAATTTTTATTTTTAATGTGTAAATAGGGCACTTTATTATGAGGGCAGGAAGTCAGGGACGTGCTGGCCATTGGGAAAAGCGGGACAACTCCCGAACGGCCGGTTCATTCCCGGCCGGTCCAGGCCGGCCATTAGGAAAAAATTAAAAATAAAATGTCGGCCTTCCTTCCATTTTATAAATTTTTTCGCGAAGCAAAGCCCTGCTTCATCATACATCACACAAAAGTAGTGAAAACAGCAGATTTACAAGGACACAACGTGCGAGGCGTTGTGTGCGTCTTTGAGTAGCAGCAGCGCTTGAGATCTCTCTCTATAGCGCGCAATGAGGGCCTCTCCAACTCTTTTTCCCGGGCTGAATCAGGAGCCCAGCACGTCCCTGTATGAGGGTGTAATTTCCTTTTCTTTTAATGGCTAAAACAGCGCAAACCGATAGGGCCTGACGGTCACCGGTTCTCCATTTGGCGATCCCTACTCCCTGTTCAAAGCTCATACTTCTTGCTGCTGCTCTGCCGTCTTGCTGCTCTGCTCCTGCTGTGTACTCTGCACTAAAGTTTTTTGCTCCTACCAGGCTACCACCACCCCAGCATCCGGCTGTGGCCTCTGTTTCTATGATTCCCTATGGGGGTCTATTTCATTTAATTCCCTGTAAAATATAGTTGGCAAATCATTTATTATAATTCTGTTTACAGGGAATGAATGAAATGGGACAAAGCCGTGATGCATTGCCAAACTTATGCTTCATATATCTATTCTCAGTTATGCTAAATAAAATATATTCTAAATTCAATCCAAGAGTTGTTTGACTGAACTAGAGTAATGTATCCTAGTAGAGTGCTGCGTCATTCACAAACACATCCAAAGTAAATGCATTTTAAATGTGAAAACACCAAATGAGCAGTGATTGTTTTTTTTTTTTAAATGGCAGTGTGGCGGTAGTGGTTCAGGAGGTAGAGTGGCTGTCTGGGAGCTGCAAGGTTCCCGGTTCAATCCGGTTCAAGAAACTTAACCCCTAACTGCTCCTGATGAGCAGGCCTTACAGAGTTGCCTCTGCCATCGGTGTGTGAATGTGTGCTACTTTAGCATATATTGTGTAACCGGTATACATGTTATGTGCCGTTGCAGTGTGTGTGTGTGTGTGTGTGTGTGTGTGTGTGTGTGTATATGTGAATATAAAGGCAGCCTATTTTTCGTTTACCATATTATGACCATTGGCAAAGCTAAAATATCCAGACTTTTCTTTGAATTGTATGCTTAGTTCTATTATCCATTCTTAGTTCTATTAGTTTCTTCTAGTGGCCATTAATGATTAATTAGATGGAGAGGTACTCAATAGACTACATCCAGTGTCATCATCATGTCTGTTGGTCAACTATCCATGTCATTTACTGTTAGCACAAAACAGGCACTACAGTATGAGATGTTCTGTCATGCTAACTGCCCAAAACAGTATATTATAAAGATGAATGCATTATGTATTGTATTAGTATACTTTGTGGAACTGGGACACAGCATAGGCTACTTCTCAGACCAGAAGAGTAGAGAATAAGCACTCTCAGAAAATAATATGAATATGGCCACCAGCTGCCAACTGAGGAGTAAATGATACAGAGTACAAACTGTTTCCAGACTCTCACAGCAGTTTTAATCAGGATCAAGAGGGGAAAAGTAGTGCATGTCATGTTTCCCTGTAATGTGTCAATGGAAACATTAACAGCACTGGAATGATGATGGCTTGTGAAATGCTTTCCACTTCCACATGAATTAAAGTGGTTGGAAATGTACTAATAACACTGCAGTATTTACAGTATATGATTATAATCCTACGCATTATACTCATCATGGAGATGTACAGTATTAATTTGCAACTTGACTCTAAAAACAGATTTTACCGTGCATACGAGCCCTTAAACTGTCATCACTTTCTCGGAAAGGGATAGATTAGCCTATGTCTTCATATACTTAAGCTTTACTCCTTGAATTGTAGCCTACTTTTCAGACATTGTTTTGAGAACGTCTGGCTTTGAACAGCTTTCATTTGTTTACTTAGTTGGCCTAGGGCCGGCTACAGACAGACTGTGAGTTTTATTTGCAATAGATATAGACTGTTATAGTTCCCAGTGGTGTTTGCTGCATGTTGTTAAGCTTCCTTTATTCGGAGGATGTGAAAGAGGTGGGCTCCTTTAGTCTCTTTGTTATGCTGCGTTATCAAAAGAGGTGTCTGCCTCAAGCATTTTTCTAGGTCAAGAGGAGCGCCTCTCGTGCGGAGCATTTCTTTAGTATTGAAGTGTTGTATCCAGGTGGAAACCGAAGATGGTTTATGCACTTTGTTTTGCACTGTAGTATAGCGTGATGTGACTGATGTCAGGACAAATACATGGTGTAGCCTTCACATTAGCACCTTTTATCTTCTAATGGTTTCACACTGATGATGGGACATATCCTGTGTTGACAAAGGTGCCATTGACGTTTAATATCATACCTAATGCAACAGACTTCTTCACAAGAATAGACCATATTCACATGGCGGCCATTTTGCTATTAAGTTAATGAAATGCCACCCCGTTGCCACCCCGTTTTTTCAATGCAAAATGCCAACACGGCCGCCGTGTGAATATGGTCTCTATAATGACTGCACATCAACATGTGTAATTGTGTACAGCACATACTTGTTCTTTCTCAGTTCCCTGACCCATTTTCAAAATGTTTTGTCGTAAACATTATGCGTTGTGATACCCATGATTCAAGATGAAGCCATTCAATCTAGAGATACATGAATGCTGAACCAGTTTGCGTTAATTAATTAATTAATTGTGCTTTTTTCATAGGTCTTGGAGTTAGTTTGGAGTGGAGAGAGAAGCTGCTGATCCGGTAGTTTTATCCAAGGCGTTGAGGCACCACCATCAGCACGGATGGGATTTACACGACTTCAGAGAGGGCCTGGCTGGGAGAGGGAGTGATGATGGACAACCTTTCCGACTTTGGTGGCCCTTGTCCATCCAGCCGGGGGGAATGGGAGTGAGTTCCACTTCATATCACTTCATACATTGACGTTTCCTTTCTATTACATAGTGACTAACTTGAGTTGTGTAAATATAGTTACACAACATTTGAATGATGTAATGCAGTTGATAACTATGGGGTCAGTTACACAGTTGACACTATCTGGCATGAAGTAGCTGCAGTGTATAAATATTATAGTAGCTGCAGTGTGGCTTTTATAATTATATCTTTGGTTTAAGATGTGTCAGTTTTTAGATCTAATCTTTCTCTACCATAATGTGGAAAGTCATAGAAGTGTCTCAGATGCGTATCCATTATTTAAAATGGATATTCTATGTAGAATAGAGATGCTGCAGTTAAAATGTACATTGGTATAGCGAGTGTTGATTTCCAGGCATCTGAATTGTATTTTTCACATTGGAAGCCATTTAAACTTCTTTAGGAAGCATATTTCAAGTTTGAAAGTTCTGATTCCCAAGACGCATGTAAATGTCCAACTTACATGGGGTCAATATTTCATATTATAAATAAATGGTGGTTGCAATTTTGCTAGTTAGATGACACATTATCTGCAGGTAAAGTATGATGCAAGATCTTGTATTTACTGTAGTGTTTTGGGCTGGGCGTACCGGTAAAATGAATTAGATGAATCATAGTGTCTATTCCCCCATTCGTCTTAAGAGCCAGTTGCATCTGCACTGCTACTTAGAGGACCAAACCGTTTTCTGCTGAGGAAACGGATCTGCTAGTGCATTAATTGACATTGGGCAACCATTTACCGGAGCAGAATAATTTGATATAATGATGTCAGGAGACAGGGAAAACAGAAGCTACTCATCACATGCTCATCGTCCTTAACAACCTATTAATCATGACAGGAATGCTACGGCAAGCTAAAATCAAGTGCTTGAAAAAAGGTTACATTTTCTGTTTCAGACCACAAAAACAACAGTGCTTCCCAGCTTGGCAAATTGACTGGTGCCAATGGGCACTTGCTTTGATGCAATATGTGAATAATATGGCCAAGATTATACATTTTCAACCTCAATACTGAGTCTCTCAGTAATTAAATGTCTAATGAACATGAGTGATGAATTCAGATGGACTTTGAATGCAAGTAGTGTGTGCACATTGTAAACGCTAGTCATTTGTAAACTATCAATGACACTGCACTTTGTGCTGATTTGTGTCTGGTGTAGGATAGGGCTCATAACGATCATTCACAATATACATTTATGTTAGTTCATTACAACAGTACATATTTCTCAGTGCTCATCCTTGACATTAACAGAAGCAGCATTTTACATTCCAAATCTCTCTATCTACAGCACCAACAGCTGTGTGGACGATCTATTGGATGAAGATGAGAAAGACAGGGCAAAAAGGTACTGCTCTGTATGTATGTGTGTGTGTGTGTGTGTGTGTGTGTGTGTGCGTGCGTGCGTGCGTGCGTGCGTGCGTGCGTGCGTGCGTGCGTGCGTGCGAGTTTCTGTGTGAGATTGTGTGTTGTATGTGTTATATATACTATGACCTTGCCTGGGGGTGTGCACACAGTATATGTTGGAGTCTCAGAAGTAATGTTTGAGAACCTAGACGTATCAGTGATGTCAGTCATCTCCAAATTTGGGCATTGTTTCAGCATGCGGATGTTACTATGGCGGAGATGCATGCGCAGTACAGGTACAGAAATTTGGGCACTGTTTCACCCGTTTATGCCCATATATGGTGTTACGAGTCCTATGCCCATATATGGTGTTCCGTGTCCAGGTCAGTATGTGATGTCAGTACTATGACGTCAGAGTACTGTAGACAGACAGTGGATAGACATACCGGTATGGCGGACAGACAGACATTCCGTAAACTTGACCTGTCATGTCAAATAAAGCTTAGGACTGTTGCTTTTCACTGATTCTCTAATTCTTTTTGATGACTTTTCAAGGGCATCCCGTAACAAATCGGAAAAGAAAAGAAGAGACCAGTTCAATGTGCTCATCAAGGAGCTATGCACCATGTTGCAAGGCCAAGGACATCCACGCAAGATGGACAAGTCCACCATACTGCAGAGAACTATTGATTTCTTGCAGAAACAGAAAGGTAGGTTGAATTTGCAATGCCCTGTTAAGCCAGACATTGTTTTGCAATTGTATTTGGTGATTACAAAGCAAAGCACATAGTTAGTTGCGCCATCTGTCGCGTATCTGTTTGTGTTTACGCCCGTAGCCAATCAGGGAGCAGCTGAATTTCCAAATGAGGATCAATAAAGTTGGTTATGGCTAGTCCACACTCTTGCATTGCATTGCATTGAAGTGCTAAATCGTTATTGTTATACCTTAACAAGAAGGAAAGAACATCACCCAATTCAGGAGCACGACAAATGGAAAGAGTTTGGATATTTATTTGTTTGTGCTATGTAGTAGCATTCCAATTTCCTATACATTATGACAAAAATCGGTCATGGTTGTAGCCTTTGGACAGTGTACTGACTGAACCTTCGTTCAGTATACAGTACAGTGGCGCACTACTGTACCATGACGAATATTACGTCACTGTAGTGCCGTGGCGCATATTACGTACGTCACTGACCAGTGCAACTCGCACATGCACACTTGCGCACCAAAAGCGCAAGGAGTAGCAGACAAGGTTTGGACCGACTTTGTGAGGCATCCATTCCCAGTTCAGTTCCCACAGAGCCAGTGGGTCATCAAAACATCACGTGAACAGAACAAGTGCTGTGTTGTTTATAGCCTACAACTACAAACTTCTCATGTCATGCACTAAATGCAGACATCAAGTTATGCTACACACAGACAGAGAATGACATGCATTGGACTCAGCCATATGACTAAACTGATGCTTCTGCTGCAACCATGATTTCAACTCCCCTATTGATGATTTTTGATCAGCAGTTGTGCGCAAAGCAATTCGCCATCACTGTCTCATCATCAATCATACAAATCATGGGCAACTCAACCTTCTCCAGAAACAATCAACACAGGGAGGGAGGGAATAGCTGATAATTGTTGATGCTCCCTGTAGCTTTTTCTTGTTTTGATCATTAAATAACATTCTGCATTCATAACACATTCTCTATTAACTTCTACTTTTCACAAATACAAATACAGACGCTCAAAGGGCACTTTTCGCAAAACATGGAATTCTCTTTTTAAAGTGGTTACCAATGGTTACAGGCAGGTTACAGGCAGCCATACTGGACGCAAGAGAACTACACAAACATTCTGTGCCAAGCATTTGTTCTAAATGCAATGTTAACCGGATAATACAGTGCCCAGGTAGCTTTAATATACTACCCACATTTCTGGCAATGTTCAACATGCAGGTCTATTATTTCTCATCTTTTTCAGATATTTCTGCACAGAATGAATCCTGTGACATACAACAGGACTGGAAGCCTTCGTTCCTCAGTAATGAGGAATTCACCCAGTTGATGATGGAGGTAAAGCCCAAAACTGTAGTGTGGAGAATAGATTGTACTGCAAAGGCTGAAATAACCCTGCTCACTATTTCAGTACAATCAGTAAGACCACTTTTTACAGACCGGAATACAGGTAGTCAATAAAAGTGATAATGCTTTTTTATTCTTCTAACAGGCTCTAGATGGTTTCCTTGTCGCATTAACGACAGATGGAAACATCATCTATGTATCTGACAGTGTGTCTTCACTTATTGGCCATTTACCGGTAAGTGACAGAGAAGCAGCACTGATATCGCAGCTAAAAGAAAAGGCCTTAAAGAGCCGGCAGTACAAAACTTACATCTATCTATAAATGCGAGAAGTCTCTGCGTGTCTGCGTGTGTGTCTGTAATCCACGTATCTCGAGAACCGTTCGTCCCACCGGCTTCAGATTCGGCACGCACGTTCTCCGCCGTGGCGCGGAGTGCAGTGCCGGGCCTCGACCCGACCCGACGCACGTTTTTTCCGAAACGGCGCAAAACGTTCGGAATCTCCTTATGCGGAGCTGATTGTTGACATCAGGCTGTTCCGGAGGAAATCATGTCATTGTGACATCACTTCATAAAAGGCTCTGACATCACGTACACCACATGACCCCACACTCCTATGACAACACGGGCATATTTACATTGTTCCCGAGTGTGCCAGGGCGCCGACTAGACGCTCGGCCGCCCATCTCCATATATGGGCATAAATGGATGTATCGGCGCAAGCGCTGACTCATTGTGACATACAATGGACGCAATCTCCGTATATGGGCATAAAGGGGACACAGATACAGAGATCTCCATATATGGGCATATGGGCATTCTGACATCACTTCTGCTGACTCAAAGACAAACAGGCAAACAGATGGTCAAAACGGGTCCTACAGAGATCTCCATATATGGGCATATTTACATTGTTCCCGAGTTGGCTAGGGCGCCGACTAGACGCTCGGCCGCGCATCTCCATATATGGGCATAACTTTATTATAAATGGTCATTGTGTTGGCACCAACCATGTAATGGTTTCTTTTCACCTGTATAATGGAGACGTTTCTCACCAATACAACACCACTAGATTGCCTTTTACGATGCTTTGCCAGTTGCCAATCATTCTGTTTATAAAAGACCAGTGGACATTTGTGCATACATGAGTGCAAAATCTAGAACAACTCAAATACCACAAAATGATAATCATAAATCTACGCTTTTGTATCAGTCAGATATGGTGGATCAAAACATCTTGAATTTCCTCCCTGAGCGGGAACATGGGGAGGTGTACAAGCTGCTATCATCCCACATGCTGATGAATGACCCCATTGCTGCTGACTTCCTTGACAGTGAGGATTTCCTTATGTCCCTATGTTAACATCACACACACACACACCGCGGCAAGACTCTGTTTTGTCCGTGGCAAATTCTAGATTTTCTTTTTTACACACCATTATGTTATTATTATTTTATCATAAGACCCATTTACTGAATGTCAGTCTCCAGGTTTTCTTCAGAATATGTATCACACTTATTTACCATGACACTATGGCATATTAGGAGTTCAACTAGTACTTCTCAAATGTTTTATTTGCGAGGTCCCCCATAACACTGAGTGTGTGTTCCATTTGTACACTCTCTCAGTGTTACAGACCTGTTATGGTCATTCAGGGCTAGTGTAATATTATTGCCCACTCATTTTGTAAATGTGTATGTCTGTGGCATAAAATAATTTTGACAAAACACACACACACACACACACACACACACACACACACACACACACACACACACACACATACGTGTCTCTGCCCTTCAGTGGCTCCTACATGTCACAGTGCCAAAAGTATAGTAGTGTATCTCTAGGTGTGTTTATCTGTGCCACGTGGGACCTTTACAGTATATATAGAGCAGGTTACCAAATGTGGTATTGTAAGCTTAAAGGATTGCTGATTAGCATGTCTATGATTAGCCTTTTAGCTAATAATAGTAGCTAGCCGGCTTCTTTTAGTTAAGACCTTTAATCACTGTTATGTTAACAAAGTAATCTAGAGCAATGCGGTATCTGGGTCTCAAGACACTGACCTTAATCCTGTGCTCGTGCTGTTCTGTAAAAATAGCTGCTTTCTCAGACTGTGTTTAGAACTCAAAATACAAAACAAGTTGTCATGGAGCCATGTCTGGAATAATCATCAACTGCAATTGGCTCCATTTTATTATGAGCAGCAAGGCACACAAATTCTGCATCGATCTGTCTGGCTTTTCTTTTGACTCATATTGAGCTCATCGTATTACTCAACATTCTCAAATATTTGGCTTTCTCAGAACAGTTAAAATGCTACAAACTGAACTTTTAGTCATGATTTCAGACAAATAATTTCCCGAAAAATCAAGAGACATATCCTTCATACAGTACAAAGTTATTTTGAAAAGATGATAACTTTTTTGTAGATTGCCAAACTAGCCTTTTCATAATCCGTACATTTTTCTGAATAAAGCAATCTCATGACTGGCCAACTGACTGCTATCTGGTCTTTTTCAGGTGATTCACATGTTGAGTTTTGCTGTCATTTGGCCAGAAGTAACATTGACCCAAAGGAAGCACCAATATATGAGTATGTGAAGTTTGTTGGAGATTTCAAGTTTCATAACAATGGTAAATATACACATTTTCCTCCTCAGTGTTTGCTAGATGTAAAACTATGACGTTTTAAATAATCTGCCATCAACAATAGCCTCTAGGTCAAACAAATAAAGTCCCATGTTCTCTTTAGAAGATACTTGTAAGCTTTTTCCCTGACATATTTGTGTGTAACTGCAAACAAAGCGGACATAACATGCAACATGATGAAACATGATGTAATTGTAGTATGAAGCAATGTAACTAAAATCAACGCAACTTGTAACGGTGTAATTGCACTTCATTTTTAACATGGTTTTAAGAGTGACTTTGTGGTCTGTTTCACAGTGCCTACATCCTCATGTAATGGGTATGAGCTGACGTTACCCAGAACCCTGCAGTCATCACTGGAGGAGCAGGTCTGCCTTGTTGCTACCGTACGCTTAGTTACTCCACAGTTCTTAAAGGTAAGACGCAATTTGCTTCCACTTCAACCTGATCAGAAACCACTTCTGCTAATCATTTGTAATAACACATTTCTGCAGTCATAACCAGAAAGGCAGCTTTGAAGTCGATCCCTCCATATTAATAGGAATTTCTTTACCAGGATTCGTGTACTGTGGAGGATCCCTGTGACGAGTTCACCTCCAGACACAGCCTTGAATGGAAGTTCCTGTTTTTAGATCACAGGTAAGTTAATAAATGTATTTCTTTTAAATATAAGCTATAATTTAACCATCAAGGTATTTGAGAGCACCAGTGACATGTACTGAGTTTCCTTGTTCCCCACTAGAGACATTCATGAGAAATTAGTTTACTTTTATACAACCCCAATGTGTCCCTTCATTTGCAGGGTCCAATTATCCTGGAAAGACTATTGCTGACATGACAGAGTGATTGACCATTGTTATTGGTTCATAGAACTTCATACATTTAAATACTGCTATGGAAATTATTTGAGTGAAATAACTAGAATGCTTTTAAGTTCACATTTCTTTTACAAGATTGGTCAAACCAGGGGAGACATACTTACCTTCAGTGAGCTAGTGATGGGCTCTCATTTCAAAATCAACTTAAAGCCACCTATCAGGAGGCTGGCTGAGTGAAGGAGTGAGACCGGCTGTGACATGAGAACGCTATTAAGCTATTGTGCAAGAAAATGATTGGGAGGAAATGGTATGTCTTATCCTTTGCTGAGCTATAATTGGTCTCTCTCGGCTCCTTGTGAAAGTGCAGTGTTATGTCACATAGTGAGGGTACTAGGTAGCCATTCTTGAGACTCGAGTGCCATTCTGAATTTGACTCTGTGAGGCCAGGGCTAATTGGATCTTACACATTACCGATGAAGGAAATAAATCAAGTGAGCACAATTGATGCAGTGACGGATTGAGTAAGGTGTTAGTAGCCTAATAACTAATTTATTTACTGTGTATTCAAGGCACACTGCCTCACCAAGCTTCCCCCCACACAAATGTAGACTCTTTTCTGTATGAGCGTATCACATCACATTTTTCCGACAACTTGGAACAATTCAGGTACTGTCGGTTTATCTCTGTGATGTAAGATGGAGACAAATTGAACGAACAAAAGAACTACCAAGTGTTATGAAGTTTAGAGCGAACTAAAATGCAGAACACAGACACATGAGATAAGGTGAGGTTCAAGAAGGTTTATTTGTAGATTTTGGGTGGGAGTTGAGGAGCAATGGTGAATGGCATGTGTAGGCTGGAGCGGCAGGCATATTGCCAGGTAAGCAGGCAGATAGACGAGGAACGATACTGTGCAGAAATAAAGATATTTAGTGAAAACTTGCTCTCAAAAGTCAAAAGACAAACAAACTGGAGGTTACGTTATGTAACCATAGTTACTTTACTTCTGGGAGAAACATAATTAACTATGTAGGTCTGATGCGTGTCACTACCACTGGAGCTGAAACAATGTAGCTGATGAACAGTGGTGTAAAGTACATTTTTAGGTATTTGTACTTATATTGAGTTTTTCCAATTTCCAATACTTTGACTTCTACTCCACTACATCTCAGATCCAATTATTTTACTTTTATTCCACTACATTTATTTTAACACTTTAGTTACTATTTACTTTGCAGATATTAATTACAATAATAGAAAGAAATACATAAATCACTTTTTTATACCTTGGCTATTTGAAAATAGACAATCTACGTGAGCTTGTAGATCTGCTATTAACATTTTGTACTTTTACCTTTTTCTTTTTTTTCTTTTTATTCCGGACTTTTACTCGTAACAGAGTATTTCTACATTGCAGTATTGATACATTTACTTGTTTTAAGTAAAACACCAAATACTTTTCCCACCACTGCTGATGAAGATTGGGGGTAGAGCTGAGGTTAGTTTACAGGAGGCGAGTTTTCTTTCCCTTGGAGGAAAAAGGGATAACCACGCCCCAAACTCATCACAGTGTGTTCTATAAGAGAAAGTTGTCTTTACACTCAAAGCATAATACCATTAAATGGACCATCATCAGCACCATTTGCACCGCTTCTAACTGAAACTTCTTGATCTCCTTGTCTCAAGTTATAATTGAATAAATTAATCCAATATATATATATATATGTCTTACATGAAGATGTGTACAGTATAATGACTACCGGTATGTGTAATTGTGTATTTTCAAATTATGAAATGTCTCTTATGGCATTTATTTTCCAGTTAAATCAAAAAGTATCTTTACAGTTCGTAATGCTTTTTTGTGCTAATTTTTCCTTTCCTTTTCCAGAGCTTCACCAATCATAGGCTACTTGCCCTTTGAGGTTCTTGGCACTTCTGGCTATGATTACTATCATGTGGACGACTTGGAGCTTATAGCACAGTGCCATAAGCAACGTAAGCAACTCTCTCCTCCACACTGTCTTTCACGGAGCCTCCCTCACTGCCAGAGGATCCAGGCAGCCATCTCACAAAAATAGGTCATCTCACTATAGTCACATCTCTCTTTCCACTTCACCAGTGCATGGAAAAATTCTAGACCTGTAACATAGTGCAGGGCTTGCTAACATAGCCCCAGTGTTTTTAAGATGCCCTGTCGTTAGACCATGAATGGGAACAAGCTTAATGGGTTGTTAGTGGAACGTGAGCATTCTACATAATGTACATTCAACTTCTGTGCTCTCTCTCCCCAGTAATGCAGTTTGGGAAGGGCAAATCTTGCTACTATCGCTTTCTCACCAAGGGTCAACAGTGGATTTGGCTGCAGACCCACTACTACATCACATACCACCAGTGGAACTCCAAGCCTGAGTTCATTGTCTGTACTCACACAGTAGTCAGGTAAATGTCCCCCCCCCCCCCCCATTTTGTTTTTTTCTTTATGCTTTGCTTAGGGTACCATTAAAGGTAGGTAGTACTAGTGATATTGTTTGATTAAAATCAAAACATTTCTTTGTTGAAAGGTTACTATATTCTTATAGTAATCATTGCTATAGAGTGTTTGTTCAGTAGTAGGGGTCTCTGCGTCCCTCCTGCTCTTTAATAAACAGAAAATAAATTTGGATGGCCAATCTTCAGGCAATCAGGTTAAAGTACCCATTTATAAGCTTCAATTTTATGGAGTGTTCCAGACAGTTCCAATTTAGTTTGCTCTTTTTTTTGCGTCATCACTTCCAAATTCACTTGTTTATCCTGTGTCCTGTGTGAGTTCTCTCTCCTGATTGGACAAAATGTATATCCAGAGACTCTTTACCAATAGGTACTATCAGATTATAAAGCACTTATTTTAACAAAACAAAATCACTTACCCTACCTTTAAAACCACTTAGGGTCAGGTTGCCACTATGCAACACAACTCTCCCAGTGATGAGCAAAACATATAAGCACATGAATCCTTTGAAGATTCTTTCTAGATTCTTAAAGTCTGTGTTTGTACATGTTCATAGTGGAATATTACATGTCATTTTACATGGCAAATCAGTATCCACTAATTGGTTCATGAATAATCACTATTATGATTGATGGTTTTAAAATAGACATAAGCAAAAATAAAACGTATCTTAAGTTCTTGCGCTGCACACACTAGATAGCATGATTGCCATTTGGCATAAACACTTGATTGTCCGCTACTACTCCACCCATATATATGCAACAAAATGTCTGCATGACTCATAATAGTACTATCATAGCTCAGAGGAAGCAATTATAGTACAGTCTGTACTATAATTGCTTCCTCTGAGCTATAATTTGGTGTTAGCTGTACCTTGTGGCCAATCAAGCTAAACAATGTGGTAAAACATGAGTACACAGTCAATTTCATTTCAAAGAAAAAAAAGAACATGGAATGTGATTAGGACAAATTTGCAATAGAATACAAATTCAATAGTATAAAAGAAAAAAAAAGATACTAAGGCACACAATGAGTGTTTCAGCAACTGAATTTGTTTGTTTTGTACACCAGGTGAAGTTAGTTTCACGTTTGACATTCTGGTTACCTATCACGGTGTTAAATAGGCCACAAAACAATGCAAATGATACACTTATGAACGCACATTTGATTTACCAACAGGTGGAATTAATTATCTGAAATGCACACAAATCAGGGCTTTACATACCCGTTCAGAATCAGACATTGGTCTATTACTTAGAAATGTACGAATATCATTGTGAATGAGGCCCAATGTTTCATTTCTTTAACGACTGGAACTGAGTACAGTTGGAAATTCCAACTGAACTGTCTCTACTGCACGCAAGCAAGCAAACAAACAATCAACAAATATGCTGCTATCTTGGCACACATGACATGGTAGCAATTGCGTGCCCCTCAAAAAATTCCCCTTGTGCATAAAAAGGTCTCCCTGGTGATGGTTGGTTGCATGACAGTGTTTAGCAGGAGACATACTGTATTCAGTTTGTGTTGGTGTTTGATTACTAGAATACTCCCAGAGGACCTTACAGTAGCTTGGCAATGTATGACTTACAAGTATAATCAATGATGTTAATGTTTAGTATGGTTTGGAAACAGCTGTCGTGATGGTGGGAGGGTGTCAAGCGGATCGTAGAGGATGTGGCACATGATATCGTCGCTGTCGGGTAGAAACCTTGTATGTCCAAACTGTTACTTTTCAGGAAATGGAATAAAGAACCTGAGGATCCAATGTAGTTATTATTCAGTCACAAGCCTTTATTAATACATTTCATAATCATCATTCATTTTTACGTCATTGGTTCAATATTTATAAAATCTGCAGAAACACTTAATCACTTTCACATAAAAACAACTCTCCAAAATAGCAAAAATAGCAGCAAGCATTGCGATGCGTTGTGTGTGAGCTTGTAGATCGGCTATATTTGCTACTTTTGTGAGACACTGTAGTATCACAAAGTAAGGCATTAATTTATGGGGGAAAAAATATACAAAGTTTAAAGTGTAGATACAAGGTTCCTTCCTGCCTGACAGCAACGATATAGAACAAGCTATATCTGCAGTTGCCACAACCTTTCTTTCTTCTGTACAGTTACGCAGAAGTACAAGCGGAGAGAAGGAGGGCGTTTGGCCTGGAGGAGATGTCACCCCCGGAGATAGCCTCCTCCTTGAAGGTACGTGATGTGGGTTCTTCTGCAGTGGTTCCCAATCCTTTTAGCCTGTGACCCAAAAGAGAGATTGGACGTTTGCCCGGGAGCCAAACTAGGGAAAACAGCAGATCTACAAGCTCACAAAAGCACCGCGTTGTGAGCTTGTATGTCGGCTATTTTCCGCTACTTCTTTGTTTTCTTATTTATGGAGTTTTCTTTTTTATAATTAATGAAATTAATTTTTCATTAAAATATTTTTTATTCATGAAAATCTTTTTGGGGAATGTTTTTTGAAAATGTTTGAAATAATAATAATTAAAAACAAGATGTAGGAAACTCAAAATTAAGGGACCCATAAAAATGTGTCCGCGACCCACAAATGGGTCCCGACCCACTGTTTGGGAAACAGTGCTATTGAGTGTTAAATATAAGATAGATAGATACCTTTATTATCCCAAGGGGGAAATTCAGTAAATCAACACTAAGGGCTGTACTGAAGGCACTGTTTTATCTCCAGCCATTTGCCCAGATGCTTTGAACTGAATATTGTTTTGTGCCCCCAGGCTCAGGAGCTGTACTTGGACCTCTGCTCCACACTGGATCCTCCACGGGACAGAAACAGTGGTGCGCGTTCTGTGTCCTCCCACAGCTCCCGGAAGTCCTCCCACACCGCTCTGTCGGACTCGGCATGTGAGTCATTGTCTGCTGTTATTGCTGTCGTCATTGCTATATTATTGCTGTCGTCATTAATACCAGACAGTGATGGAAAAAATTACTCACATGTTTTACTTAAAGGCCCGCTGACACGCCCCGTAATTATAATAGTATGTATGATACAGTAGGTCACGTGGTCTCTCTGAAAACGGTCTGAAATAGTCTGAAACTCATGTCACAGTGTAATTTGCCCTTGCCCCCCAACAACAGCTGACCAGTACAGTAAGTAGTCTAAGTACAGTCAATTAATTTGGTTGGCTTATAATTGCACATTCCCACAATGACATCATACAAATATTAACTTATATTTTAAGATGACTTCTTAATTAGGGTGACAGTACCCCTTTGACAGTACCCCTTTAAGTAAAAGTATCAATACTGCAATATAGAAATACTGCAATATAGAAATACATCAAATTGTACTTAAAGTACTAAAAGTAAAAGTACAAAATGTTTGAAAATAGCAGAACTACAAGCTCGAGCTTGTAGATCGCCTATTTTCAAAAATCCCACGTAATAGGGCTACAAGTGGTCAGTGTATGTTTTATAATATTATAATGTATATCTGCAAAGTAACTAATAACTAAAGTTTTCAAATAAATGTAGTGGAGTAAAAGTACAATATTTGGATCCGAGATGTAGTGGAGTAGAAGTAAAAGTACTGGATATTGGAAAAGCTCAAGTAAAGTACAAATACCTCAAAATTGTACTTAAGTACATTACTTAAGGAAACGTACTTAGTTACTTTACACCACTGATACCAGGTCACTCTAAATAAAGTCAGGTCCTGGTTATAACATGGTTATAACGAGGGTTTACTCTTTATGTTTGCCACAAATATAAATAAGGGGTTAATTCATTTAAAATGTAAATCAACATTCTGGATTTTACAGTGCACAATTTCCTCTGTTAATGTCGCCACGGTGATAATCTTTAATGATTTTATTTTATTTGGTTTGGGAGTCCTTAGGTCCATTCAGCCCCTGCAAAATTAAAATAGACAAGTACTGTAAGTTATGGCTCAAAGATCTACAAAAGTGTTGAACTTGTGATGCGACACGTGAGCTTATGATCTACTGTACTATTTTCACTATTTTATATATAACTGTCGGAAATGTATTTGGGGGAAATGTCAAAATTTCGGTACAGCACTGCATTGATACTAAATAGGATGTACTTTTGTATTTTGCTTTGTTGTGCGACGATGTTGCATGCCGTACAAAGCAGATCAATAAGCTCACAGCGCATCGTGAACACAACATGTTGTGTGTTGTTGAGTAGCACGAGTATTTTTGGCACCTGACACCGTCATTAATGAAGTATAAATCAGGCTTATGGGGACAAACCTTTCAATAGTGGCAAAGACAGCATGGAGGGTGGGGAACCAGCTGTTTACCATTTTGTTTGTAGTGTAACTGCACAAAGGTAATTCTATACTCAAAAGGCATGCATGTGAGGGATGCCGTTCTTTTGAACTCAACAAAAGCCTGAAGCCGTTATTGTGTCAAACTGTACTGGTCAGAGATTTGATTGGTGCATATTGCAGAAAGAGTAAACAACCCTCAAAATATGGGCCAGGCATGTACTGTATACCTCTTTGACTTCCACCATGACACAGGCCTGCTTAATGTTTGCATGATGGGTTCATTACAGAACTCTGGTGACAAATTAGGAAATAATTAGAAGAACTGCAAAGGTGCGTAAATCTCCACAAGGAGGCATGCATGGATTAAAGTTCTCAGTTGCCACAACTGGATGGTAATCTGGATTCCATAGAGGCCAGCATGCCTTTCTCATGGCTTGTAACTCTTTTCTTTTTTCTTTTTTTTTTTTTCATGTTTTGTTTATTGGGCCTTTTCCAGCACAGGATACACAGATGAAAACATCATTTCAACAATAAAATCAAGCCCAACAATAATAATTGATATTTTGTATTTGAATTGGTCAAAATAGTAATGGAATACCGTACATCAGAATGAGCATCTTCCATAAGACCCTAATAGTATTGTATATTTCATAAAAGCAATGGTTTCAATCTAGGATTTCTTCAACTTGGTTGGCTGTATGTAGAACAGCAGCAACATAGAGTAGATTTAAAATTATAAAACCAAAACATAATCATTTTAGATGTTGTGCTACAGTAATTGTCAGGGAAACAGATTGCTTGTGTGAACCAGGCTTCTTGTTAAACTGTTATTTCAAAAATCACAGTTTGGGACTTGGCCTAAGAGTCATAAGAAACAGTCTACAAACATTTATTTTGTGATTGCTGACTGTTTGCTGTGAGTCTGCACCAATCCTTGAGCCATTCAATTATTGTCAGTAGAGCACACTTCGGGGCTTCAGTCCTATAGTATTTTAATTATCCCTTTTATCCCTAGGCTACATGTGATTACCACTTGTAGCCTACATCATCTAAATCTAAACTGTCTTCCTCCAGGGATGTCCCAAAACAATCACCTAAAACAATTCATTTTCAAATCCAGCCACGCTCGTTCAGCGTCTCTACATGTCTGTGATTTCAATAGGGTGTAGTTTTAATTTTGGTGCAAGCTGGAGGCACTGTGGAGAATTTAAACCCCAGTCATCACAGTGGTGGGCAGAACTTTACCCCAGGGCCACCCGAATGTAACACCTCTGTTCTATAATTGTCTATCATCAACTTACTATATTATGCAAAATGTATTTTTTTTAAATGTAATTATAGTTAAACTTGGATTTTCTTTCATTTAAAAGGTGTGTGCCAGTGTGTTCATATGTGAACGATCTTTCTTCCAGCAGCAAACTCCTACACAGAATGCACACCATCCATTGGGACGGACAAGACCTCTGCCAGACTTCAGCCAAGCAGTTCAAAGGTCAGTCCGCCCATTACTTATGGGAGCTTGTCAGTCCCTCAAAGGTCAGGCCACCCGTTATTTCAGTCTTTGAAAAACAAAGTACCGTAGCCACTGGGAAAACAACAACAACTGCATGACTTGACAAAATGTCATGCTGAGGGGTTTGTGCCGCTGAACCTCACGTCTCTTTGTTTCCCCACCCTTGTAGACTTTATTACAAAGACAAAATTATTTTGACCTCCTTCCCCAACTGAGCCTCCCCCTTTCTCCCACCTACAGCAAGCAAGTAATGGTTAGTGCAGGGGTCTTCAACGTTTTCAGGCCAAGGACCCCTTAGTTGAGAGAGAGATGAAGCAGGGACCCCCACAACCTGTTCATAGATTCCATAGTTTCATTGTTTGACAGCACAATCATCAGTGTATTTTGGAATCATGTCAATTTAACCACTTGAACCGTCAATACTTAAAAAACTTGGCCTTTCACTCTGTACTTAGTCTGCTTTTTTCCCCTCTACACCAAAGCTCTTTGCCGAAAATAGCCGATCTACAAGCTCACAATGCCTCACAGCGCGAGGCGTTGTGAGCTTGTAGATCTGCTATTTTTGGCTAAATTTCTCCGAATATGGACGCTATAGGGGTTCAAGTGGTTCATATAAAAAGTTTCTATCACACAAATATTTGGAGGACCCCCTGTAGTAACTCTGAGGACCCCCTAGGGGTCCCGGACCCCCTGTCGAAGACCCTTGGGTTAGTGTTGTTTAGTCATCCTCTCCCTCCTGTCACCGTCCATTCCTCTCTGTTTATGGTCTTCCATTATAATAGTTGCTTACCTCTTTACTTCCTTCCGTCATTTATTTTGTCTACAAATGTTTCCAGATCCACACACAAAAAAACTAAAAAGAGCTCAATAGATGATGTGGATTTTGTGACACTGGCATTTATCTGGTCACAAATCACAAATAAATACATAATTCTTTTTGAAAAGTGATATCCTTAGTATTGGACATTTCCATATAACAATTAAATTGTGTTGTCCTCTCACTATCAAGCTAATAAAGTTGTGTTACTTAAGGCTTGAAGCTTAAAATCAACTTCCCTGACACTTATCCAAAGAAACCTTTAGCTGAAGTGCACCAGACCCTTTATTGATGTTTACACTCTCACAGTTCAGTTAACACTGAAGAATTCGCTGTACATCTAAGTTACGTTTACATCCATCTTCTCCTATGACGATTGTGGATTATGTGCTCCCAGCAGCAGCAGCAGCAACAGCAGCAACAACAGCAACAACAACAACAACAACAACAACAACAACAACCGCAACAGTCCATGTATGACCTTCAACAGCCTCAGCTCGGTGTGATGGATCAGTTGAAGGAGCAACTGGAGGAGAGGACGCGGATACTGCAAGCTGACATAAAGACACAGCAGCAGGAGCTGTATGATATCAAGGAAAAGCTACAGCTTGCTAATCTCCAGGTAACACTCCTGCAGATGACTGCAAATCCTCCCTATTGGAGCCTGAAGATAGCCTTCCTAAATGGGGTGATAGAAAAAGCATGTTGAACTTTAAAGGCTTAAAATATTATATTTATATTTGCTAATTGATAAAGTATCAATAAAAAAAGTATTTAATACATGTGGGCTTTAAGGGTACATGTGTTCCTTACATATCTATCTTTGACTTGATGTCCAATTGTTGATGTGCTGAACTGGGTCACATCCTCTACATATGTACAACTACGAAGTTAGTACCTCCTACAATATGGCTACAAAATATCAGATGAAATACAGTATCTAATAATAATATATATGTTATGCTTATGTATGGCACTGCCATTGTGTATGAAATGTGCTATACTTGTTACACAAGATTATAGATACAAAGCCAATCCTTAATTTTTAGTCCCATCTCGTAGTCATGTTTCAGTTTAACCCCGGCTCTCTGTCTCTCTCTGGTGGGTGAACATTAGATGCTGTTACAGCAGCCTGTTCAGAACGACTTCAACCAAGCCCAGCAACCCCAGCAGCAGCAGGGTCCGGGAAGGCCCGCTCCGCAGAGCCAGTCTGGAGTGATCAGGCAGATCTCTGGCCACCCGAAACAGCAGGCCTGTGGTGGCCACAGTTCATCCCCTCACTCTCTGGTCAGAGAGCACAGCTCACCCTCTCCTCAGGTACCACACTGCTGGGCGGACGCTTCTTTTGTGGGGATCCCACTCATTTGTTCTTATACCCATTTAGACCTTGAACCAAGCCCCCAGAACCACGGTAGAACGTTGAAGCAGCCTTACGGCCTGTCAAACCTGGGAGTGCAGTTAAACGCTACTGCACGTGCGTATGCTAATGCTACTGTGTACCCTAGTGCGCCTAATTGTATACTCAGGCCATTCAAAAAACAGCAATTCATTTAGAATTCACGAGGTTGGTTCACGAGGTGCTGACACCTGAAAATAAAAATAAAAACATTTTAATTGTGTTCAGAGAAGTTGTAAAACATTTGGAATATTTATAGTAATGTCTTTAACTTGTCATTAAACAATAATATATTGACTTATTATCTAACTTAGTTCAGTACAGTAAGTTAGGTCACATGACAAGATAGGAACCTGCCAAGAGATTTTCAATCACCCAAATATGACAGATAAATAATAAATAGTGTTCCATCATGGTCAAGGCGCAGAAGATTGACCTGGGTCTTCTTATGTTCTTGTCTTCAATGCAGGTCCAGCAGAGGCTTGTGCGTAGTGGGCAGATCCAGTCAGTCAGTCTGCCAGTGCAGACTCACACCAGTCTGACCATGCCCTTCTACAGCAACCCCATGATGTTCTCTCAGACCAACGCAAGGACTCTGCAGGATGCAAACCAAAGACACATAGACAACGAGTTCAACCAGGATGGACAACTACGGTGAGAGCCCAGAAGAAGCATCACTTTATTCCTTTCTAGAAAGTCAAATGGCCCACTTATATCCATTATTTACAGCAGTGGTTCTCAAACCTTTTTAATGATAAGGACCCTCATAACTCTCAGAGTTACAGACCTGTAAGGGTCCATTTGGAATCCCACCAAGGAACCCTGAGGGTCCTTTGACCCCACTTTGTTGACCACTGATTTACTACAGTGTACACTAGTCCTACTCATGTGTCCTGCCAACATCGCAGTTGAGGATGCTATATTGGAAGTATAGATTATAGATGGGCGATTCAGTTTAATTAGTGTGGTTGCCCCTGCAGGGTAAGACGGAATTCAACCGGCAACCACACTTGCAATTTTCCAGAATCGTTCTAGTTTTTGAGTGGTGCAAACCGCTCCTATGTTTCACTTTGTGTTAGCACAAACATTAGCACGGACCAATTAAAAGTTCTTTTGACCATGATGTCACGTGTTAGCCAAACAGTACAGACCAATCGAACGCTGTTTTGTCCATAACGTCATGGACGCAGCGGCTTTCGATTGGTCCGTCAGTCCCAGAACGAGTTTAACCAAAAGAATTAGCATGGATCAACATTAGCACGGACCAATCAAACGCTGTTCTGTCTATGAAGTCACTGAACCTCAAAACGGCGCCGGCCGAACAACACCAAGACCCGAGACAGTAACCACACCTTTGATTGTGGTCACTGTCACAGGTCTCAGACGGTGCCCAGCTGACACCAGCCCACATGCTGGACGTTGCCCTAGCAGGAATCCGAAATTCGTCCCAAAGTACAGGGACAACCCAGCTCTGTGGCACAGAGACCCTTTGCAAGAATTACAATGCCCCGGTTGATCTCATCGTTCTAGACGCTCTGGATATGGTTTTTGTTTTTCAGAACAGAGTACCTGGTCTGAGAGCTGGGCAACATGCCTGCTCCAAGCGGAGACACATTGCCAGTTCCAGATGACAGTTCTACTTTTCCCCAGAGCATTGCAGTACCACTGCTCCCCTGAAGATTTTTAGTGGGTCATTTTGAGTCCTCTGCCCTCAAGGGCAGAGGTCATCGCTATGTTGGCTCAAACCGGCGCCGGCCTGAGACAGTTACCACATTTGCACATATTCGTGTGCAACCATTATTTACAGGGAACGTTAGCCAAACCATCAGTTGGCTGGAAATGATCCTCAAACCATATTTTTCTTTCACATTTTCTTTGCTAAGATCATGTGATGCAAAAATCATGTCCTCAGCCAACAGCACATAATGTGAATGGCATAATGGCAAACAGAAACTTGTCTCACATGATTTATCATCAGTGGGCTTCGAGATAGACATTTGCAACTTGCAGATTTTCTCTATAATGAAGTTAAAGGGAAATAATGGCATGAATAGTAATGACCCAATGATATACATGTCAAGATTTTATGGCATCAAGTCAGATTTCTAGCTCTTAAAAAAGGTTTCTCTCCTGCAGCATGCTTCTCAATCAGCCAGTGCAGACGCTGGTTTCCAATAGCAGTGTAAGCTCCCAGCCTTCTCAATGCAACTCAGGCATCCAACAACCCAAGTGAGTGTGATGGGATAGATGCATCCTCCACAAGGCAATTCATTTTTGAACCACCATTTTTCTCAGATCCCATATTTTCATTGCTGTGTAACATGGAAAGAGACGTATTTTCCCCACTTTGACATAGTTGTGTGTTCTGATATACCAGTGGTTTTCAAACAGTTTATGCCCAAGGCACAACAATGCACACAAAATCTCAGGGCACAGTTGTATTCATAGCAAAAATAGAAGATCTAAAAGCTTGTAGATTGGCAATTTGGAAGGAAAAAAAAGAAAAGAAAAAGAATGTGGAAAGAAAAAATAGAATTAACCTGTAATGACTAAAATAGAGCTCATAGTGGTGAAAACATTTATTGTAGGATACAGCGTATGCCTCTGTACTGGTAAAAAGAGTACTTTGCACACAAAGTACTGATATAGTAGCCTGATTATCAGACTGAAGCACCAGATAAGCAGTGGGGTGGGTGTGGTCTATGGCCTGGAGCCAATTTACAAAAAATCATACGCTTTTGTTTAGTTGAATATAGTGCAATAACAATGTGTGGTAACTTGTCACAAACTCCCAAAGCACACCTGGATGGACTTGTCTCACGGCACAAAAGTGTGCCTTGGCACACAGTTTGGGAACCACTGTGACATATAGTCGGTACATATCGTTGTTGTCGGATGCAAACCTTGTATGTTAACAGGTGCGAGGCGTTGTATGCTAGTAGATCGGCTATTTTCACTACTTTTGTGCAACACTTTTGTATGATGAAGCAGGGCTTTAATTTACCAAAAAACATACACCTTTGAAACTTGGAGATACGAGGTTCATCGCCTGACAGTGACGATATGGAGCCTCAACATTACGAAACTAGGAAATGGCGTGTGCCTGACGTGCCGGTTTTGCTCCTCTGCACAGGTATACGCTGGAGCAGCAGATGATGGCGCCGTCGTTCTCCATGCAGCAGGTCAACTGTAACGCCGTTCTGGTGCCGTCTCCGGTCTTCACGTCGCCCATCATGATCCCTCACAACAGCTTCATCACACACCAGTCGCAGCAGGGCTACCACACGCAGCCCCACGCCCAGCAGCAGTCACTGCAGCTGCAGCAGCCACACCAGTTCTTTCAGGTAAAAGAAATGAACATCCATAACAATAATATGGTCATTGGTAACCTGAGGGCCGGGTCCCACTGGCCGTGAGGATATTGCAAGTAGGCCCCTGAATACGTGACAAACACAAAGATTCGCAGTGGGGTAATTAAGTAACTAAGTACATTTACTTAAGTACCGTTCTTAAATTAAGTACAGTTTTGAGGTATTTGCAGGACTGACGAGAATGTTGTTCTTCAGTTTATTTTCTATATTCTGCCTATTACATGGCAGTTTATGAATTATCAATAATTGCACACAATATATTGCTTAGAAATGTGTTTCCACAATGAAACAGCTTGCGATCTGCTATTAGGAAATAACAAATAGCCTCAACAAAGCTTCGTTTCGAGCTTGTAGGTCTTGCTACTTTTGTGTGACAGTAGGCTATAGTGTGATGAAGTAGGACATTAATTTACAAAAAACAAAACAACGATATGGTACTATTCAAGAAAAGCGAGTGCTTTGTCGTGCTTTATACATCGTCCGTATACATTACATGGGTGGCAGTGGCAGCCGGTTGTGAACCGGAAGGTTCCCACTTTGATCCTGGGCTCCCCCAGAGCTACTGTCGAAGTGTCCTTGAGCAAGACACTGACTGAACCCCGAATTGCTCCCGATGAGCAGATTGGTTTCCTCTGCCATTGGTGTATGAATGTGTGTGTGAATGGATAGTAACGCACAATCATTGCAAAGCACCATTTACCATTTACATTCCATATACGTTCATCCATGCCCATTATGTGCTTGAGCTACAGAACAAATACAGTAACTGAGGAGGGTCTTTTTATGCAACTGTCACAGTATATCTGTCACTCATATACTCTGCTTTTAATGCCATAGATGCAGACTCAAGGACTCCTACATAGTGGATCTACTCAAGCCTTCTTACACGCGACTACAGTTCCACAACAAAGTACTGTGGGATATATCCAGCAGCAGCCACAAGCACAGCAACAGTCACAACAGCAACAACGGCAACACCACCATTCCCAAAATCAGACTGGCAGCCTTTCAGACTTCCGAAATATGCTCACTCGGTAGCCCTTTGAACTCATTGAGCACTGAGATATCATTCAAAATGGTCACAGTTTAGGTGAAATAGCGCCACAGCATTGAAAGAGACAAGTCTTGGCGCTAAGATCTGTGCTCTGCGCGGGAAGCCAGAGCTTATTTCTACAGCAAGATTGCTTGTAGTGACCTTACATTTGAAAAAGAAGTCACCTTTCACATGAAGCTGTTTCTACACCAATTCCAAAAGATCCACAAGCTGAGGTTAATTTTAAATTGTGTAACAAATGGAAGCGCTGGACCTTCAATCACATTTGATCATCAATCAATGACATGGCTGGAACAAGAGGATTATCAGAATGCTTAAAGAAAACGCTTCTTTCACATGTTTACATGCTGAAGATTTTGTTCCCTCAAGTGTCTCTCTACAGTAACTGTTTGTTTGTTCCATCCTGTTGTCCTGAAGTACCTCCATTAGTCGATAAATGGAAATTACATTCCCCAAATAAAGGGTGGTTTAATTTTTACTGCCTTCTACCAACGTCAACGCATCGTCCCAGACTTTCTACTCTCCGAACATAGTTCAGAGCCCCTGAAAATTGATCAGTGGAGGACTGGAGGTGCATGGAAAGGTCCACTTGCTACAATCAAAACAAGGTTCATTTGTGAAGCAAGGGAATGTTGCAGGTACACAGCCCTTTTTGCCCTCAAACCTATGATATGTTTTATAATTAAGTCACTAAAGATGTCTTTAATCCTAACCTTCAGATTTTTAACCACTTAAACCCCCTATTCTTGGTAAAAAACTGACCTGAGATACCACTGGAGTTGAACCGCTTCCTTCAGTCTACACCAAATCTTTTTGCCAAAAATAGCCGATCTGAATTGGCTATTTCTGGCTAATGTTCCCCCCAGAATAAGCATGCTGGGGTGACTAAACAGCCGTTTGTATCTGTAATTAAACACATTTCAGAAGAATATTTATTGAAATGTGCTATATTGGGAAGCTTGGGCAATATACCTTCATTATTAAACACAATAATCTAGATTTTTAAAGCCTAAAGCCTAATTTATACTGTCATACAATGGTGTTGGTGCTGTAAATAATTGGTTCAGAACTGAACCAGTCATTTCACACTGTCGTACGATGAAGTGCAAATTAGGCTTAAATCTGGGATTGAAGGGATGCCATGATTGTATCATGACAGAAAAGCACTTGAATTAAGCTTGTGAGTAGCCTACTTTTGTTGAGCGGTGGGGCAGAATCTTGAAGTGAGACATGGCTTACAAGTGGAGGTAAAAATGTGCCTTTAACAACCATGTAATTATATGGTGTGGTTTGCTGGTTTTGTCTGATTATGGCTTTAAAAATCCAGCTCAGGTCCTTTGAAATAGTTATATTTTCATAAGTCATCATTTATTATTTTCCACATACATTTTGAAAAACAAAATACAATTTAGATTTATATTGGATATATTTGTCACTACAATGCTTTTTGCGACCTTTCCATTTTCAGTAAGCAATTATTTTAAGACAGAAAAGATTATGTTATGTTTTCTTCAGTGTTTCCCTGTTTGTGTTTTATTTATTAATAATATATTTTAAAATATGGGGTGTTGAAAATAATTATATGGGCAAATTAGTTTTATATGTTATATTTATGCATTGAGGCATTAAAGATAAACACTGTAGTCTTAATGCCTTAACCTTTTTAAACTTTGTTCATGGTAGAATGCTTTGAACAGGAGAAAAACATGCACAAACGGTTGCCTTTTCCTGGGGAGATGTGTATAATGGAATGATGTTCTCATGGTGCCCTGCAAATTGTTTTCTTTTTCTTTTCTTATTTATTTATTTTCTATTTTTAAAGACAACACATTCTGCGTTTCCCCCCACTCTGAGGTCATGCAATTATGCTGATAAAAATGAAACTAGAGCTGCAGCAAGCTGTGGGATCAGCCTATTGCTACTTACTGAAGGTCAGTTTCATACAAAAGGAGAAGTACACATTTAAACAAATATCAACAATGAACTCAACATATACTGTGGGCTCTGCGGAGCACAGAATTATAACTAAAAAGAAACTCAACCCCAAAACAAGAAACGCAGAAAGCTTGAGGAAATCGGTTGGCAAATCGTACTTCTCAAACAAGCGAACACACAATGGTACTGTACATTGTGTCCTACCATGAACTTAACATTAAAGGACACTCCACTGTCAAATGTGTGATGTCTGCATGATGAATAAAATGACAAAAGTGGAGTGTGAAATGCAAAAGTGGAGTTTTCCTTTAACAATCAAAAGTACCAGCAACCTTTATATTACATAACTTAGCCAAGGAATTACAATAATCATCACTGTATCACATTTTTACACAGTATCATGTAAATTGAATTGCTGCCACGATGAATTGAAAGAAGAAAACATTGTAATCAAACATTAATTATGTTGCTTATTCATACCACTACATTTCCTCAGGTTGTTTATAAAAGGAAATAGCAGACTAATGGATAATTCTTTTCATAATGTTCTGAATACATTTTAGGTAGTACTATGTACTTTTTGCCAAGATCTTTTTAAGCTAGAGACTGCTGCTATGGCTATGAATTTAATTAGCTATGCAACCAATTATCAGACTTCATAACCAGACTCCTAACTTCACAACAGCCATTTCCAACTTCATCATATTTTTTACAGGCTTAATTCCCAGGGAAGTGCTTTCCCTGGCTGCAGTATTTTATGTAATTAAGAAAGTAATATGAAAAACCTTGATCAGAATCAGATCCATTTGTCACACCGGGCGTCAATCAGGGCAAACGCCATTATTTCATTGTTTTCCAAGAACGAAAGAAAAAAGAGAAGATATTTACATACACAGCATAATAAGCAGCAGGAATATACATGATGGGCAAAGGTAGCATCACAACAGTAGGTCCACATAAGAAGGTAGCCGCATAAGGCAATAATAATAATAATGTATCAGAAAGTCCTTTAACAAATGTTGTGAAGTTTGGAGTGGAGTTTGACAGTCTCCTTGCTAGTTGCATGGCATGTGTGGGTTATGGTGTCTTGTCACCTGACTTCTGGAATAACCCCTGGGAACACCATACACACTAGAATCTATACACTTTATTTAATGAATGACGATCAAACCAACCACTTAGAGTATATATGTGATTGCCTATGCCAGAATCATAAAAATAGTACTATTAACTCTAGCTGGTTCACTTGTCCCATGGTTTCCATAGTGTCTTCGTTTATTTTATTTTATTTTTTTCAGATATTTTCACTGTGGAACATATAATTATACTACAATTTCTAAGAAGGGTTCTGTAATCTGTACTGGTCAATGTGACGGTTCTTAATGTCGCGGCTACCTCAGCTTTAGACATTAATTTGCAAGTTACCATTTCTCTTTCATGGCCGCTGTCATGTACAGTAGACTAGTGCCATTCATATTGGCTAAAGACACTCAAAAAAACACTTTGAGCATGTACGTTCAGTGCCGTTTTACACTTTACTATGTGCAATGTCAGTTTTAAAAAGACGAATGTTAATTTATACTTTTTAAATTATGTTTCCGAAGAGATGGACTCTTTATAGAGTTTATAAAAAAGCCAATGTAAATGATATGGAAAAAAATGTATTTTTTTATGAAAGTATCTTTAACATTCCTTCAACCATTAATATCAGCAGTATCTTTTCTGTGGTACAAATTGTATCCACTAAGGACTATTAAGATGTTGTTCAGATGGCCTGGCCAAGAATGTGATGGGTGATTTTTTTTACCCTCCAGGCCTCATTTCATGCATTTTACAAAATATGAGATGTACATTATTTTAAAAAAAAACACAACTTTGTTCATTACTTCATTTGATAGTTGTGGAAAATGTGACCCTTCAGATTAACTGAATACTACAGAATTCAACATGAAAACCAGTGACACCCCCCCCCCTCCCCCCAAAAGACTGTACTAATAACTGCCAAAATGACGGAAATTGAGACATGTATTATTGAATGATGGGGTGCTTTTTCTCGGCATCTTTTAAGTTAATTCATCCTAATAGAAGCAATGGTAAATGCCAAGAATTATAAAGTTATTTTCACGGAGCCAGTGGTGAGGAGTTTTATTTTGTAATTATCTCAGAACGCTTGTCTCCTCCTGCCAAGACAATATCCAGAATAATGGTCACTGAATGGACAGTCCCAGCCAGTGGTTCCCAAACTTTTTAGCTCAAGACCCAAAAGAGAAATTAGACATTTGCCCGGGACAAAAAAAAAATGAGTGAAAATAACAGATCTACAAGTACACAACGTGTTGCTCCACGCCGTGTTGTGAGCTTGTAGATTGTCTATTTTCACTACTTCTTAAACATCAGTTTTCTAATTTGTGGAATTTCTTCGATTTTTCTTTCATTTCTTCAAGAAAGTAGGGGGGGGGGGGGTATTTATTGAAAATGTTTTGAAATAATAATAATTAAAAACAAATTGTAGGAAACAAAAAATAAAGGGACCCATAAAAATGTGTCTGCGACCCACAACAGGGTCCCGACCCAGTGTTTTCAAACCAGTGCCAGCCACACAAGCGCAAAGTGTATGAGACTTCAGAGGGGAGATCTGTCTGTTCACTGGCCACTCCTTGTGTGGGGATCTGTCACAGAATATTGCCCATTGGAGCTTAGAAGTCAGGGCTCACGACCGTTTCATCAGGGCTGACAAAGGGAAATGGAAACAGGGTTCTTTCATCAGGGGAACACCTAGTTCTAGTGGTCATTTGGAACTTTCCATTTTTATCACGAGGCAAATGCACAGTGGGAGGAAGTTTCAAATGGCTTCTGTTCCAACCAGAAGGAAAACTGAAGGACAAATGTAGCTGGTAATAAAGCAAGATGTCCAGCTGTCCCCTCAAAGAAGATCATGAATTGTGAGAGCCCCACCATCTGTAGTTATTTTTGTGGATTAATTCCAATAGAATTGTTTACATTGGTACATAGTTGCCAAGGTGCAGTAAAGCTGTTCTGGGAATTTTGTGTCATATACTGTAATGACATCTCCTGTTTCCTTGATTTTGGCAGTTCCTTTCCTCTTTAAAAGGGAAATTTCTCACTAATATGTCCCGATATGTTTTCCCCCTTTTTGTTGAGATTTGACATAATTAAGATAATAATCCAAGGCATCATTAAATGCATACCTTATGATTGTTAAAAGGACATTGTATAGAGACCGCTATACCCATTTATTTTTATGTCAAACACAGATGCTAAATGTTAAATGTAAAATACTTTGATGAATTGAATTCTACTTGTAAAACATGTTTTCCCTTCATTTTCAAAGCCCATAGCTGTATGCAAATACCCTATGAAATGATTAATAATTGCCTTAGAAGTTTGAAGAAATAACGATTTGCCTGATAATTAAACAGATTGAACAACGGCTGGTGAATCACTGTAACAGCTTGTCCATTCTGATCATGGGTTAAGCCCTGAATTGGGAATAACTTTAGATGACTCACCCCTTTCTCACCATTTGTCAGAGATATGACAGAATGTTGAGAGCCACTGATTAGATTAAATCCTACCATTTTTTTGTCTGTGGTCGAGTTTATCTTGCTCTCCCAAGCGGTAGGCACTGTAAAATCCTGTTAATTTAATTCTGAGTGTTCAAATGCTTCCATTTGAGCACTTTGAGCTAAATGAACACTCTGGACTTTATTGTGTAGTTGTCGCATGTTTTTTTATTTAAATTTGAAAGTGTTCATGTTTTTTGAAGTTGTGTGATTTCAATCACATTTTAATCACTACTTTTATCTTGGAGAAAAAAAGTAGACAGTCATGTAATGTTTTGTATATAATTTACCAGGTTATGAACAAAACTGACCTGGTACAACAGTTTCTGCAGTTGCAATGCAGGAAGAAAAATAAAAACATTGAATATATTGTAAAATAGAATGTACAAACATTTAGAATATATAGTTGTATATTTTATATGTCGAATAGATTACACATATGTTACATGATTTTAAAATTAAAGTAATTTTGTAAGATTATGAAGTGTCTTATTAGGGGAAGGGATACTTTCTTCTGAGTTCAAGTTGATGTTGCACAGTCACTTGTATGGCTTGGTCTTTATTCTGTATTTTCAGTACCATCAAAATAAGCTTTAAAATGTTAATATTGTTTTAAAAATAAATTAATAAATATGTTTACATACTGACAACTTGTAGATTGTTATATTGAATATTTATAAGTCAACCTCGATATTATGAAATATTCCCAAATAAATATGTGCAAACATTTGCCATGAGACAATTGCTTATCAAGTCAATAATTTATTCTCAGCTGTCACAAATATTTTAAAAATATGCTCTCTGCTCCTACTTCTCAAACATAACTGGTAGGCATACTGTGCTGTTCAGCTCAGTGTTGATTTTGTTGACTAAAACTATGACGAACTAGAAGCAGTGCACAGGTCTCCGCCAGGTCAGATATGTTATTGTGGGCTCCTGGTGGCACTAATTATAGGCCAATGTGAAAAGGGTGCCATGTCTTCTTCGGCCTTTAACGGCGATCTGTCGCTGCATGCATGATTTGAGGCATTTTGTTCCAATAATGAGTTTGGCAAAAGTCAACCTACTGGTGGCGCTATAACAGGCCAATGTGAAAAGGGTGGCATTTCTTCCTGGCCTTTTGGGAATGTGCTTGCACAATTTCACCAAAACCGCACGCTGCGTTATGATTTGAGGCATTTTATTCAAAATGGACCAATCATGCAAATTTTGTAAGCCAATCTTAGCCAATCAGGATGGAATATGGAAAATCGGACAGGTTCCTGTCGATCACATGACTAGAGATACTGTCTACCGATTTGCGTGATCTTTTGACAAAATCTGTAGGAAATAATGCCCAAAAATTTGTCTTGCAAAACTCTGCCTCCTCATGGCGCTAGAACAAGCCCATGTTAAAAATGTGGGGCAAAGGTTCTGAATTGGCATCCAGGGAGTGTGTGTGCACAGTTTGGCAGCGACCGGGCCAACGGTGCCGGAGATTAGCAGGTAACAGACGGACAGACTCCTCAAGCCGAACATAATGTCACCCCATGCCTTCGGCGTTCAGCCTGGCGGAGACAAAAATGTTCGGCGACTACTGTACCTTTTATCACTGAAGAAAACAAAATTAAAACTATGCTATGATGACTAAAACTGAGACTAAACATAATGACAATTTCGTCAACAAATAAAAGCTAAACTTAAATGTTAGGGATGGACTAGTGGAGAGATCCAGTAGAACGCAGGTGTCACATTCCAAAAATAGCCGATCACAACGCGCCACAGCCCGAAGCATTGTGAGCTTGTAGATCTGCTATTTTCGGCATGCAGCTAAGTATAAATCCGGCATTATGATGCCATCATGGCCTGCTAAGATACAATTTAGTCGACTTAATTAACTGTAAATTTAGTTGACTAAAATAGTATGACATTTAGTCAACTAAAACTAGACTAACACTTAAACATTTCAGATGACTAAAATGAGACTAAAACTAAATGAATTTTATTCAAAAGACTATTACTAAAACTAAATATAAATTAGCTGTCAAAATCAACACTGCCAGCTCAGCAGCAAGCTGCGACATTAGATTGTTTCTTTTTCTCTTTGGTTCTCTTGCTACCTACAGTATGCAGGCTGTCTTTTGGACACAATGATTCTTGACTATTCATAAGCACGGGAGGGATGAGATCTCTTGGTTCCTGGTTTGGTTCCTGGTTTTCACAGACAATGTGGGATTTTGTAGTCCACAAAATAGGAGAAAATGCTTTTAAAGCAGCAGGCATTTATTTTCTGTGTTCTTGAACAGATTTTCTGTACAATTGCAGGTTGACATGGGCAATATTGCTACAGTAACTGGAGTAACTGATGCTGTGAATTGGGCTGGTAGTGTGCCCTCTGCTGACAAGTTGTGAGTGACTGGCAGTGATGCTGACAATAAATGTGACACAGCTGTTTGTAATGCAGCTGGTATTCTGTATCCGTAAACATATATAATGGGAATATGTGACTTGGCTAATTCGGTCTAGCGTTAGCCTTAAAGATGTTCTCTTTCATAGGACCTCTAAAAATACACATTTCAGTAAATGTATTTTGAGAATTGCTATTCTGTTGTTGATTTGTTGCCTAACCTGAGCCATCTGCCACCAGCTGAATGAAGACCTGTGGGGGGTGAGGGAAGCAATAATGGCCACGAACAATAGACTTCTGAAGCACGTTTTGGTCCACTGGAGGAAACTATTCTCCCTTGGTGCAACACTTGGTCACACATATGGCTGACCTTTGTGACACAGATACCTCATGATATCTTGTCTAGTTATAATTTTCTTGTAAAGCATTAACAGCTTTACTAAGCTACCTGTAACGAGCTTTCTCGCAACACCTTAGGTAATGAACCTTTCACTTGGGAAACCCTCATTTGAGTGCAAATCAAGTAGCCTATTTCACTGAGAAATAGGAAACAAAAATGACCTAAATGTAGATACATTTTGTTCTGTATGGTCTCTAATAGGTATAGGCCTAACATGTGATATTTTAGTTACATACATAGGCCTATATGTACTAGTTGGGCAGATAGCATTGAAAATGTCTGGCGGAGAGGGGGAAAATCTCTCTGATAAAGGGATGCTTCAATGTCCCATTCGCTGCATGGATCCAGCGATATGTCCAGAATTCTCTAGACCTAAACAAAGGCACAGACATGGCGTAGCATAGCATCACCACATTTAAATGCACAAGACTCTTTCTAATGATTTCTAATAAAAGAGTTGTTTGCTACAGTAAAGTGAGTAGGAAATAACAACTTATTATTCAGTTAAGCAATCATTTTTGGCAATTTCTAGGAATTTTGTTTTAATTATAGTAATATAATTATAGTAAAGGATAGGATACGCCTTTGAAAATCTTGCATTTCCATTTAAGGAATGGAAATAAACAGCAATTCTAACCCTTTGGTCGAATCTGACATACTGTAGGCTACAAGGAGACATAGTGAGGAATACAATTGTTGGCTTGAAACACACGCATGCACGCACACACACACGTGCACACAGTGAATCCCACATAATGTTCCTGTTCTTGCAGAGGATAAAGACAACTCCATTTTGTAATTATGTTTTCCATTGGCCACAATCAGGACTGCACTTCACTACCTTCTCTTCAGAAATGTAATCAATGTCAAATGTCATTCTAAATGTAAATATGTTACAATTTGATTTGACTTCAGCACATAAGTACATAAATAAAATATTAAGGTCAATACATTTGAGAAGCAAGTGTTATATCTTTTTGTTTGTTTGTTTGCATCTCACAAAATGAATCCATAATGCCCTGCTCAATTAAATAAAAGATTGGATATTCAAACATGAGTGTTCACACATGTCACCATCCACAACAGCACCACATCAGATGGAGGGCCATGTGAAGCCCATAATGCTGCCCACAGGATCCTCATTATTCCAGAGAGAGGGGTGATGTTTTCGGCTCACCTGAGGGGGCATGTCATTTTGCAGTCCCATTACATTTCCAATGTCATCTCTGCCCAACACAGGGAGGGAAATCACATTTGGTAGCACAGCAGAACCCTTGGAACTACACACATTCTGACTTTGTAACCACGGCCCAGTCTCCTTTCGTTGTAAACAAGGGAGCAGTCAGTGATGTTGATATCAATTTCACTTGGAAGCAAATTTGTGTGCACCAGATATAAACTGTGATGAAGAAAGTGTTTAGTTTGCCACACTCCATCAATGAGCATCATGTGTCATCAGACTTTCTGAGGCTGCTGTATGAATCAGCTGTCATTATCCCTTTTATACGCATATATGGAGATCCCTGATATCATCATATGCCCGTTTGTGCCCAATGTCACTGTGATGTCACTGTGATTGATGACCAACTTGGGAGTGTGTAGGGCTCTCTATATATGGGCATAAACAGGGCACAGACACACTTACATACATGCACGCCCGCAGTGAACAGGCTTTACAAAACCCAAGTTTCCAATGCACACAGTTACTTTATTAATTGGGCTGCCGATGTAACATCACAACAGGATGTCTAATAAAGAATTGAAAACGGCACTAAAGAGTGCCAGAGAGGCCATTAAAAACAAAGAATTCAAAGAAGCCCTTAAACACTGCAAAGCTGTTTTGAAACTTGAGAAGAACAATTATAATGCGTGGGTGTTCATCGGCTTGTCGACAAGTGAGCTGGAACAGCCAGAGCAGGCTCAGACTGCGTACAGGAAGGCCATTGAACTGGAACCTAAACAGCTACTGGCATGGCAAGGGTTGGCCAATCTGTATGAGAAGACTGACCAGTGGGATTTCAAAGCAGACCTACCTGACATCTACCAGAAACTTAGTGAGCTGTATGCCATCTCAGACAAAAACAAATGTTATGACGTGATGAGAAAATTATCAGACATCTATCAGTCGGACAAAGAATATTTAAAGTTGGCTAAAGTCTGCCTACGACGTATTGAACTGAAGGAGGAGGAGGCTGTGGAGAAGAAAGTGTTACTGGACCTATGGAAGCAGTTAATCTGTCTGCTCTCAGACTGCAATTCTGAGGAGCAGGACGATGCAACTCAACAGCATCTAATCACAGCCTTTGAAAGGGCTATGGTTCTCACCGACCCTGTGCCAGGAGAGGACCACAGGAAACTCTCAGCCGACTTTGTCAAATGTCTATCAAAGCTGTCACACGAAGAGGCCAAAATGAAAGAGGCGTGTGAGCACATGCTGTCCCTCTATCCAACTCTGAGTTATCCTCTGGAGGTCCTCTGCTCTAACTATCTTAAAACAGGTGTCCTCAGTGAGGACTCGAACCACTGTTTTGTCCGGCTCCTGGAAATGGTTCCAGACAGTGGTTTAGGTCATCTAGGTCTGGGTACCAAAGCCCTGCAGGAGGGCAAGTATGTAGATGCCATTAATAAGCTGGCACAAGGGTTAAAACAAATAGGTTCCAGTACAGGCTGGCACAGCCTGGCTCTGGCCCAACTCAGAATGCATAGTTACTCAGACTGTGCCACATCCTGTGCCCAAGGTCTGACTTTGTGTACGTCTGGCGATGAGGAGCTGAGGCTCAGCCTCCTGAGGCTGAGGCTCGAGGCCTTGGTGAGGAGCATGAATGAGGAGGCTGCAGACCAGGCTCTGGAGATACTCACAGAGATCCCGGATGCTAAAGATGATTCTGTGCTGATGGCCTTTAAAGGAAGAGCGTATCTGATAAAAGGACAGGTGGACCGTGCCCTCCTGGTATCATCTGAGCTGCTGGAATCTGACCCTAATTTGTCCCAGGGCTTGGCTCTTAGAGGCCTTTCCCAGTTAGCCCAGAATCAGCATCAACTGGCAGAGCAGAGTTTCATGCAGGCAGCAGCCCAGGGCTCAGATTGTGGAGAATACTATTTCCTCCTGGGACAGCTCTACTGGGACATGGGAGAAGAAACTCGTCAAGACAGGACCAAGGCCCACAATTACTTGCTGAAGGCAGCGAAGCAGGACCCCCACCATGGTTCTGTGTTCCGCTACCTGGGACATTACTACCGCAAGGTGGCTAAGGACCGTGGCCGAGCACAAGGCTGCTATAAGAAGGCCTTTGAATTGGACAACAGCGATGCTGAGTCAGGGGCTGCCTGGGTGGACCTCAGTATGGAGCAAGGGGACATGGACACTGTCTTGGCAATGCTTGAGTCAGTGTTACAGAAAGCCTCTCCAGGCTTGGCCAAATGGGCCTGGATGAGAAGTGGCCTTTACTACCTAAAGGTTGGACAGCACCCGCAGGCCATTGCCGACCTGCAGGCAGCTCTGAGGGCAGACCCAGAGGACTGGGTGTGTTGGGAGTGTTTGGGTGAAGCCTACCTGAACCGCAGGAGCTTCACGTCAGCCATGAAGGCCTTTGGCAAGGCCCACCAGCTCCACCCTTCCTCCATCTACAGTGTCTACCAGGCAGCTGCAATCAAACAGACCACCGGCAAATTCAAAGAGGCTGCTGCAGAGTACCTGCAGATCACAGCACAGGAGGACTATGTCCCTGCTCTCAAAGGTCTAGGGGAGTGTCTGCTGGAACTGGCTAAAGGCATGATGGAAGATTGCAGAGATGGAGCGGCGATTGACCTCATCCAACAGGCTATAAAAAACCTTTTTAAAGCAGTGGAACTTCGTCCAGACCTGTCCTGTTTGTGGAAGCTGCTTGGAGATGCCTGCACCACCGTTGGAACCATGTCTCCAAACAGAGCCCATGTTCAGGTGCCTGGACCCTTGGCTGGTTTAGAACCCACCACCCAGAACCACAGTCTTAACCAGGCCCAGACACTCAAAGCTGGGGAGAGGTTTTATGGCTGTGCCCTGAAGTTAATGCCTGAGGCCGCCAGCCTATGGTATGCCCTGGGGCTATCCTACTACCACCAGTCGAACATATCTTGCCCTGCAGAGGAGGAGGGCAGCTCTTTCCTGGAGAAGGCCCAGCAGTGTGTGAAAAAGGCGATTATGATGGACAGTGGGAACCACAGCTATTGGAATGCTTTTGGAGTAATTGCCATGCACAAAGGAGTTGAAGACTTTGCCCTGGCTCAGCATTGCTTCATCAAATCCATTCAAGCAGAGGCTAATAATGTTGTTGCCTGGACAAATCTTGGTGCCCTGTATCTGAAGAATAAAAACATTGAGCTTTCACATGAGGCCTTCAAGATTTCCCAGTCCTTGGAGCCCCTTTATGTCAATTGTTGGATTGGGCAGGCCCTGATAGCAGAGACAGTGGGAAACCATGAAGCCATGGATCTCTTTAGGCACACCACGGAGCTGAGCACACATGCAGAGGGAGTGAAAGGCTATGCCTACTGGGTGTGTTCTACTCTGCTTGACAAGAGCAACAGGGACTCTGAGTTGTATCGCTACAATATTGTCCAGATGAACGCTGTAGCTTCAGCTCAGGTGGCTCTCAGCAAGTACACAGAGAGGATCCAGTGTGATCCCGATTCCTTCATTATGCTGGGATACCTAAACGAACATCTGCAGCTGAGGATGCAGGCTGTGCAGGCCTACCAGAGAGCTGTGGAACTGCTTAAATCAACGTCTCCTTCAGAAAAACTGTCTTTTGCTCTGGGCAGCTATGGCCGTGCATTATGCGCCTCGGGTCAATGGGATGATGCGGTGCGTGTGTATTCTTCCACGCCACTGCAGGATCTCTGTGATATGACTGGCCTGGCTCTGGCCTTTTGCAGGGCAGGGCTCATCCCACAAAGCATTGATGCGTACGAGCGTGCCCTGGCGGTGGCATCCAGTCAGAAGGAGAAGGCACACGTCTTGACAGCCCTGGCGCTGCTGCAACACAGACAGGGTAACCTGGACGCTGCTAAAACACTGCTCTTCGAATGCTCCATGTTAAAGGAACCTATCCCAGAGTCTCTACTGTGCCTCTGCACCCTTGGTTTGGTCCATCGTGATGCTACACTAGCCACTGCCGCTCTAAGAGAGCTGCTGAAACTGGGAATGGCCACAGGAGAGGCTGTGGAGCAGCGATGTCTGCTCACCTGTGCCCTGTTGGCACTACAGGGTGACTACAGTGCTGTGCAGAGGGAGGCAGCCAGAGCCGTACATTGCAATCCAGGTAACCCATCTCTATGGGCCCTCCTGTCCAGGCTCGTCCCAAAGTACTGCCCCAGGAAAGCCAATGGTGGAGCGATGGCCGGCCATGTGGCCTGTCTTTCCGGCATGACACAAGGAAAGAGGGCATTGTTATACAGTGGCGTCAACCAGCTGGCCTGTGGGAGACACACTGGAGAAGACAGGCACAGGAATGCCCTGAAAACCATGCAGAGGGCTGTGCTGATCTGTCCTGATGACCCTGCAGCGTGGGCGGGATTAATGGCTGCCTGTCACACAGAAAACACTTGCTGTTTCCTCTACGGCTCTTCTCCAGGCAGAAAAGGACTGGAGGTAAACCTGATGTTGGTGGTCTCAGAGAAAGTGCGTGACGTGGGAGAGTTGGACTTGGAGCGCCCCCTAGCACAGGCCCTGGAAGGCTGGGTACTGCAACAGGCAGTGACAGGTCTCACCTTGGGAGGGCAGCTTGACCAAGCCGAGGCCCTCTGTTCACAGGTGCTGAATCTGTCTCCAGAACATCCAGCAGTAGTGCTGCTGCTCAGACAGGTGCAGTGTCAGCGCCTCCTCATGGCTGATGGTGGTACTGCACTACCAGAGGCTGTATTAGAACAACCCAGTAGCACCGTTGTGGCTAACCCCAACCAGATAGAAGCTTGGCATTGGTTTGCAGAGGTTTATCGTAGTCAGGGACGTCTGTTCCAAGCTGTGATGGCTTACAAGCAGAGTCTGCAGCTGGCCTCGCAGCTGGGTGTGCACAGTAGCCAGATATCCAGCCTGCTCCGACTGGCCCTGCTGGCCCTGAGACCCTGCATGGCTGGTGTTCCTGGTAATGACTGGAAGGACTTGGTGCTTGAGGCCACCACAGAGGTTCTGAAGTTGGGATCGTCCCCTGTGGTGGTCCTCTTCCAGGCTCTGCTCCAGTTTACCACCAAGATGGCCGCTAGGGAAACCAGGTGTCTGCTGGAGCGCCTGGTGTACACGTCCTCCCCGGACTGCCCTGTGTCAGTAGGTCAGGTGGCCAGGTGGTACCTCCTCAGACACCTTCATGCCAGAAATGACCAGGGGCTGATGGATACTCTTTTGGAACACGCCAAAATTAAGAAAGACCATAGACTGCTGGAGTTCCATTCACTGCTTACATCCTCCTCCTTGTCCTGAAGCACAGACACAGACCCAGCTAGAACTGCACTCTGTCGAGGTGCAAACTTACACTTTGTGCACAAGTAGGCCATACAGACATCACCAGGAATGCTGGTCCCTCATTGGCTGTTAATGATGACGTTACCAGAAATGCTGGTCCCTGATTGGCTACAGGCTTAAACACACATGGCTATACGCAGCCGAACGCAGTACTTGCACGCTCTGCTGGCGCAAGATGAAACACCCAGCTTGTATCTGTATTCACACAGTGAAATTAATGATCTACACCAGTGGTTTTCAATCAGTGGCCCGGGGACCCCCCTGGGTTTCCAGGTGGTCCACCCACCCACTGGAGGTTCCGTGGTCCCCAGCTAGAGTTGGTGACCAAATGAATCCTTATAGATGTTTAACTGTAAAGTGTAAAATGAAATCAAATGGACCTTTATGGGTCCATTTGGTTTCATTTTACGCTCTCAAGAGTTAAATTAGGCCTATGGTTAAACATCTGCATTACTTAATTTACAACAAGTCAACACAATTAGAGAATGCAGAAGAATTGTTATCTCTCCTTTGGTACCAACATCAAGACAGCATGGAAATGAGGGGGAAAACGTATCGATCAATAGAAAAAGGTTTTGGGTTTGAGATATCATCAATCAGTGGTGGTCCGTGGCTCAAATGCTGAATAAATAATGGACCTTAAAGGAGTAGTTCACCCCCAAAATGACTTTTTTTCTATTGATTACTCATGCCATGGAGAGTAGAGTTCAATAATATTTTTTGGTTTTTGTCACATTCCTAAGACAAAAATTTGATTAGAGTAAATCTACCCCCATTGATTCCATCCGGAATGAATGGGGGTAAATTTATTGTTATCACATTTTTGTCTTAGGAATGTGACAAAAACCAAAACAAATGATTGAACTCTAGTCTCCATGGCGTGACTAATCAATAGAAAAAAAGTCATTTTGGGGGTGAACTACTCCTTTAATATGAAAAGGGTTGAAAACCATTGATTTACATATTATTTTACAAAATGATGGATTTTTTTGCATTGGAGTGTGCATGTGTAACCAGGTGGACCTCAGGACCTGTGAGGATTTCTGCTCAATTATGGACAGACCCACCCGGGTCTTTGTTGATATTTTAATACCCAGCCTACAACATGAACTTAAACCAGAAAATAGATTGAGCCTTAAAAAAAAAAAAAAAAAAAAAAAACTATATGTATAGGGCAGGCCGATCGTCACACACACACACACACACACACACACACACACACACACACACACACACACACACACACACACACACACACACACACACACACACACACACACACAAACAAATATGATATGCTGGTGATGAAGACTGGCATCTCATTTCAAATATTTGATTTAGGCTATTCTTAATTTTTTTTATTTATTCTTCAAAGGAAACAGCATGTTTTTATAAATGCTTTAAAATAAAGTTTATATTGTAGCCTATTATTATTATTATTATTATTATTATTATTACCCTTATTACACAGCCGTGACAGCCTATTATAATTGTTGTTGTTGTTTGTTTGTCCTAACCATGGTCCTAACGTTTGTGCTTGATGATGAACGTCATGAGAGGGCGCTATCATAACAAAAACTACAATCCCAGAATGCCTTGCAGCATTGACTTTGGCAACGTTTTGTGTCGACGTGGGAAGGGAGGGATCCGTCCAGTCACAAACAAAATAGTCAGGAGTGTAATGTTATGTTAGCTAATGTTAGACGAGACATTATGGGTCCATGCTAATTCCGTTTGATCGAACGATCAATGACGTTGGAAGCATGTGGCTTAAACCCGAGGAAATACTGCTTAAAAACGCGTTTAAATTATGGGTCACTGAGAATAATAATGATTATTTCATATTGCAAAGGAGACGAGGGTATGGTGAAGGTGCAGGCGGTTTGACAGGTAACGTCATGTTTGTTTTCACTACTTGTAGCGTTTACCAAGCAGATGTTCAAGCAGATGTTGCATTGTCAACCCATCATCTCATATGACCCATACATATTACATGCATGGTCAGATTAATTTCATAATCTGGATTGTGCCATAGAACGATGTGTGCTGGACTGGACTGATTGCAACAGGTAACAGGATTGGTGAAATGAGGACTCTTCGCAAGTTACAAACATTAGGTCTATATTGTGTATGATTTGTATATCCGGGGGTATTGAATTTGATTGAATGCTTCTTTTAGGTAAAGTTAACATTACATGATTTCCATCTGATTTTGCTTCTCTATGTTTGGGCAACTGGCTGTGGGTCCATTAATGACATAAACCAATTTAAATAGCCTACTTTATATTCTAAACTTTGATTGACTTACAGTATTGGTAATTTGACAGAGTTCAAGCAGTTCTACTGGCATTCCCATAGATGGCCAGTGGGTTCCTCTCCAGAGTGTCACCACTAATGAACGGGGTTGTAGATGAAAGAATTGCAGCCTTATGTGGGCAGTCTAATGATGGTGGAGGTTAATCACTGCTTGACATTACATTGAAGGTTGCACTTGAACCACTCTCCAACATAGACCCCAGCATGTCTGAAGTATCCTGTTTGAATCTCTCCCTTGTGCTATAGAGATTTCACCTTCGTGAATATGCATCGTGTTTGCCTTCCTGTGTATAATATGTGGTGATTTTCTCTGACAACATCTGGAGAGATGTGTCAAGCCAAGCGGGCCTGTGTAATGCTGATGCTGGGCTTGAGTGTGTTTTAGCTGTAACCTTTTTAATAATTCATAGAGGGCATCTCAGAGATAAAAATATTAGATGTCATGGGCACCGGGCACTGCCATGGACCCCGGGAATATCATGTCCTCACAGCGATGACGTATGATTTCTTTAAAAAGAGCATCATTAATCATAGTTTCATAAATGCATTTGTCACGTGTTCACATCTGTCACCATCGGTTGTATTAATGTGGTTAAGTTGCTTGCATTTGCAGGTCTTCTTGTGGGAACTCTGGATACTGTGTTGGATTCTACATCCAAGGTGGCTCCCTTTCGGATTCTACACCACACACCAGACTCACAAGTGTATTGGCACGTGGCATGTGGTATGAAGTGTTTTACTTTTACCTCATTCACATTGAAGCCCCCCCCCCCAAAAAAAACAAAAAACAAAAACAAAAGAATCACACCCGTGTGAAGTGGAGCTGTGTGTGTGTGTGTGTGTGTGTGTGTGTGTGTGTGTGTGTGTGTGTGTGTGTGTGTGTGTGTGTGTGTGTGTGTGTGTGTGTGTGTGTGTGTAGATCATGTGTACCGATTTTTGTGACATTTGAAGAAAATATGTAGGAAAAGGAGCAAAAAGTGTGTTTTGGAGAAAATTCAAGATGGCGGAAAATCTATCCTGGCGCAAATGGGCGTGGCCTATATGGGGAGATGCGTCTTGACCCAAGGAATCCAGGGAAAAAAGAATTTTAATTTTCCGATCCACGGTTCAAGAGTTACGGGGCAAAACGTAAAGTGGGCCGTTATAGCGCCACCATGAGGCCGAGTGATGTAATTATTTTTCGATTCATTCTTAAAATCATTATGAATCTCCTCTCCGAGGTTTGAAACTGTAGCTCCTATGGTTTACGAGAGAAAAATACTTGAAAGTGATTTCTTGCATTGTCCCATTATTAAGCGTCGGGACAATTAAGCGTCGTTTTTTGCCGATTACGTCGGCATGATAAGGCGGATCGGAACGAAAGGTAATAGAACACCATTCCCGGCCGAGCCGCACATTTTGATGTATATATTGCGCGAGTGGCGTAAATGGTGCGGCACTAGTTACGCGCCGAAGTCAGGCTACATACACACAGACAGACACACACACACACACACACACACACAGACCCACACAGCCACGTATAGGGAGCCTGTGTTTCACACAGCTCCAAAAAGGATATCATTTTTGTTTTGTTTATATACTGTACATACGTTTAGGGGTGGGCGATATGGAAAAATACAACATCACAACATTTTTCCAAGCTGTATCATGAAACACGATCTTATCGCGATTATTTTTCATGTTGGTTTTTATGGTTATTTTTCAAGTTACTTAACAGTACAACCACCTACAGTACAAGGTAACAAAAACTAAAATAAAAAGGAGTAGAAGACTATTTAGACCAGTTGTCCTCAATGTGGGGTCCAGGGACTCTGTGGGTTCCCTTTGGGAGGTCTAAACTGACCCTTACAAGTATGTAACTCTGACAGTATAGAAATGAAACCCTTACGGGTCCATTTGGTTTCATTTTGTATACTGTCAGAGTTAAGGGGAGACCTTGACATTTTAGTTTGAGAACTACTGATTTAGACCAAAATGCAGGTTTAAATGGATTCTGCAATGCACACGATTTTTTCAGTATTTTTAAGTATCACGATATATAGGATATCTTTGAAAAGAAATATTGTGAAGATATTGTATCGTCTCAACGATATTTATAACCATATCGCCCACCCCTACATACGTTCATGTTTGTTGCTGATGGTGTTGTTGGTGGTGGTGTTGTTGTTGTTGTTGGGTTAGCTGCAACCAAAGAGGAGATCGTCCAGCACTGGGAATGGCTGCAGCACAACATCATGAGAACGCTCTCTGTCTTCGACTCTACTGATGACATCACCAGTTTTGTGCAGGGCAAAATCAGAGTAAGTAAATCACCAATGAATCATCACACTACTAAAGGGAATCTGGTCAGGGAGCACAGCTCTTTTTAATGGAGGAAATGTTTTGTCTGTGGTTTAGTTCAGGGGTCTTCAACGTTTTAATGCCAGGGACCCCTTAGCTGAGAGAGGTGAAGCAGGGATCCCCTCTACATATTGTATAGATGTGTGATGCAGATTTTCATCGATTTCATCGATAGATTCATAGACTTGTTTGACATCACTGTCATCAGTCTATGTTGGATTCGTGTTTTTTTTTTAGTTAATTTGACCTTTCACTCTGTACTTGATCTGCTCTTTTTTACCTCTACAACAAACCTATTTGCCGAAAATAGCCGATCTACAAGATCTCTCAAGGCCTCGCCCGGACCCCCTGTTGAAGACCCCTGATTTAGTTAATTCATAAACTGCAGGAATATGTCGTTTTCTCAATACAGTTGGAGATGCTTCAGTCAGCGAATGCTCCAACCAGCATTGACCTTTTTCTGCCTTTTTGTAGGGTCTCATTGCTGAGGAAGGGAAGGTATCAGGAGTGCAGGAGGATGACCCGGAGAGGTTTCGAGAAGCTCTTTTAAGGTTTGAGAAGTGGTTTGAACTTCCTCAGAAGGAGAAGCTGGTCACCTACTACTCCTGCAGCTACTGGAAAGGCAGAGTCCCCTGCCAGGGCTGGCTGTACCTGAGCACAAACTTCCTCTGTTTCTATTCCTATCTGCTCGGATCTGAAGGTAAGTAATACCTACAATGCGGTTTACTGACACTGGGGATTTGTTTCCAGCACATTATGTTCCTTATGTACACTAGGTACAGTACATATTTGTAAAAGATTCAACATGATAGACTTTTTTAATTTGGTCGTGATAGGTTGGTCAAAGCCAAGGCTTTTTTATGGTAATCCAACAATTTGATTTGGTACAATTGTACATTTTGACCTTTTGGCCTTTTAGTTATCTTGTTTAGGATACACATTTTGCACAGACTTACCAAAAAAGATATACTGGTGAAAGGTTAATCATCTTTTCAGCCAGATCTCAGTCAGTGCTCCTGATGCACATGCATTTTGTGAAGGATGTTAAAAATGTCAGCATTTCAGCATTTTGACAGTCAAAATATTTATATATCAGAGCACTGCCCTTCTGGGTGCAGTGAACTAGCAGATAATGGTAGATACACACAGTAAAGGTAAACAGTAAAGTGTTGTCTGTTGAAAAAAGAATACCGGTAATAAAGATTTGTGCAAAAATTAGAGAACATATCATTATATGTGCATTTATCTTTATATTTTTTGTATTATTATTATTTACACAAACTTGCAACTTTAAGAACAATGCTATATCTATATTGTGACTATTAGGATGGTTATTTATGATGATGATTATGATTATTATTAGTTTTAAGCAAGCTATATTCAGGAGCTCAGTTCACATCCTCCTGTCACATGTTTAGATTATTATGTTAGATTATTATGTTATTGTGTCTAGAACGCATCCTTGTACCAATGAAAGCGAACCTTTCAGTGAATGTTTTTATCTGTGTAAAAACAGTGCATCTTTTAAATGACAGTTATTGTGATTCCTCAGTGAAACTGATCATCTCCTGGGATGAGGTGTGGAGGCTGGAGAAAACCACTAATGTCATTCTCGCCGAGAGCATCCATGTTCTGGCCCACGGCGAGGACCACTATTTCTCCATGTTGTTGCACCTTAATGAAACTTTCCTTATCATGGAACAGTTGGCTGACTACTCCATCAAGCGTCTTTTTGATAAAGAGACGTTCCAACGAGAGCCAGCCCTCTCTGACCCCCTTCAGATTACCAAGAGGTACGCGACTGTTCACTGTGTTACATAATCCTATTAGTAATGGTGGCAAACTCAATCCAACTCTACATAGAATCAGAAGATCTAATAATCTGGCATGTCTGCTTTAATCTGTCTGACTCTGGAGTACCCGTTGAGTGGAGTTTTGTCTGTCTGTCTGTCTGTCTGTCTGTCTGTCTGTCTGTCTGTCTGTCTGTCTGTTTGTCTGTCTGTCCATTTGTATGAACAGTATGTACTAGTATTTGTATGTCACGCAGCTCACACTGTACACACATTTGTCCATCAGAGGGTGCTGAAAATGCCAAAACGAGGCTGTGCTTTTATGTGCACCCAAGACAAGTTTTTTAAGTTGAATGATTCAATATTTATATATACTAGCCCTTACCCGTTCAAAGATATGAGCTCCAAAATGATGTGCAGTGTGTGGGTTATGGGATGTGCACTGTGCACACAGTATATGAGGGATGGAAAGTAACTTTAACTGGTGCTTGCATGATGTAGGAGCATCAATGTAAGAAACCCGTTTCGTTTAATGGCTACAGAGATACTGTCCCCCCCCAGCCCGCCCTCCGCCCACCCGCCTGCACACACACCCGCCTGCCTGCACACACACACACACACACACACACACACACACACACACACACACACACACAGAGCTGGTTAAACATTTTGCCTCATGCTAGATGCAGAATAGATATGAATAGAAGAATATGGTCCCGCGCCTTCGGGACGTTTTTTTGTCGCGTACATTTGCACATACGTGAGATTTATCTCTGCATTTTACCCATCCTATAACAACTAGGAGCAGTGAGCAGCCATATTCGGCGCTCGGGGAGCAATTTTGGGTTAAGGTCTTGCTCAGGGACACATTGACACATTGCTGCCTGACCGGGAATCGAACCAGGGACAACCAGGGGAACTGGTTCCCCAGGCAGGCTCCCTAACCACTCAGCTATGGTCACCCCTCATGCTGCCTCATGCTAGATGCAGAATAGATAGTAGATACACCATAAAAATGCTAATATACAGCATATGATTTGTGAAAGTGACAAACGGGCTTCACAGTTATGTCAGGTGTGTTCATATGCTAATGGTGATGCGATTTCAGATCAATTGCTGAAACGCTGTTTCAGACAGACAGACAGACACTCAGACATTTCGAAAAGTATATGTTTGATGGGTTTATTGAAAGGCGGTGTGTCTGATAAAAGCAATATCATACTAAATACTGATTTAAGCAACCTAAAAACTGTCTCTAGGTGCAAAAGCTTTTTTGGAGCTGTGTGCAGCTCCCTATACGTGGCTGTGTGGGTCTGTGTGTGTGTCTGTCTGTCTGTGTGTCTGTATGTAGCCTGACTTCGGCGCGTAACTAGTGCCGCACCATTTACGCCACTCGCGCAATATATACATCAAAATGTGCGGCTCGGCCGGGAATGGTGTTCTATTACCTTTCGTTCCGATCCGCCTTACCATGCCGACGTAATCGGCAAAAAACGACGCTTAATTGTCCCCATTGACTTATAATGGGACAATGCAAGAAATCAATTTCAAGTATTTTTCTCTCGTAAACCATAGGAGCTACAGTTTCAAACCTCGGAGAGGAGATTCATAATGATTTTAAGAATGAATCGAAAAAGAATTACATCACTCGGCCTCATGGTGGCGCTATAACGGCCCACTTTACGTTTTGCCCCGTAACTCTTGAACCGTAGATCGGAAAATTAAAATTCTTTTTTCCCTGGATTCCTTGGGTCAAGACGCATCTCCCCATATAGGCCACGCCCATTTGCGCCAGGATAGATTTTCCGCCATCTTGAATTTTCTCCAAAACACACTTTTTGCTCCTTTTCCTACATATTTTCTTCAAATGTCACAAAAATCGGTACACATGATCTACACACACACACACACACACACACACACACACACACACACACATACACACACACACACACAGCTCCACTTCACACGGGTGTGATTTTTTCCCTTTGTTTTCCCCCAAGTACAATTCATATAAATAATTAGAAAATTGTGATATCCATTGCCATGGTTATTTTGCAACATCAAGGTGGAGCAGTGTTATTTTTGAGCGGTGGTCACAACGCTCCTATACGTGGCCGTGTGTGTGGGTATGTCTGTCTGTCTGCGTCCGTGTCTGTCTGTCTGTCTGTCTGTCTGTATGTAGCCTACAGTACCTTTTTTGACCACACATGTTAAGGGAGGGGCGCTGTTGTCCAGACCAGACACACACACACACACACACACACACACACACACACACACACGGATGATGGATGGATACCAGTGGCGGCCTGAGTGACATGCATTTTATTATTAATATTTTGTTTAATATTGTTTTAATATTTTTTATTATATATATATATATTTGTTTTGCTGTTGCGCAGCCTCCACGACCACTGCTCAGTTCACACAGGTGTGATTTTTTAAACTACTGCTTCATGAGATAATTTGATGCAGGCAACTTGAAAATACAATACTCTGATACACGTTTGTTTTGTCTGTGACTGCTGCTGCTGCATATTAAATACCAGAATATTATATATATAATTGCGACCGTAGGTCACACTATTGCCCTGCTCATATCTCCGCAACCGTTGCCCCGATCCATGCCAAATTTTGCACACACGCTCCTTGGCTGCCAAACTACAACCTCCAAGGACCCCCGGAGCTCCAGGGACCCCCAGGTCCCTGGGGGACCCCCAGATGTAAAAAATGACCAAATGTGCAAAAATGGCCAAATGACCACCCCAACGGGGCTGCTCACGGGGAATTCCCGGGGACCACCCACTCCTGGTGCTCCAGAACGGATGCAAAAGTGGTGGCGCCCCCAGTGGAGGACCCCCTCCACTGCAGCTCACATAAAATGCCGTAACTCGGGCTAGGAGGGTCCGGGAGAGCCAGGGCCGGTACCTATTCGTCCGCCAAGGCAACGCGGACACCCCACCCCTCATTTCTCACATGGCCCTCTTCTAGCGCCACCATGAGGCCGATTTTTAAAACACATTTTTGGACACTGCTCCTACAGTTTTTGCCCTAAAATCACGCAAATCGCTACACAGTATGTCTACACTCATCCCATCACCATGAATCTGTCCCATATAGCGCCACCTTCAGGCCGATTTTTAAAAACACATTTTTGGACACTGCTCCTACAGATTTTGCCCTAAAATCACGAAAATCACTACACAGCATGTCTACACTCATGTCATCAACATGGATCAGGAAGATTTTGGAAAAACACATTTTTGCCCTATTTGTCGATTAGGGAGTCTTACTGGTATAAATACTTCTTTTGAATGCAGTTGTTTTTTCTTATGTCAACTTTAAAATGCAATTTTTTAAATTGGTCGCCTGTGTGTGTGTGTGTGTGTGTGTGTGTGTGTGTGTGTGTGTGTGTGTGTGTGTGTGTGTGTGTGTGTGTGTGTGTGTGTGTGTGTGTGTGTGTGTGTGTGTGTGTGTGTGTGTGTGTGTGTGTGTGTGTGTGTGTGTGTGATGGGACTATGATACTAGAAAATGCTCTTTACGGTTCACTCTCTGATGTTCCATTTGTTTTGTTCTCCTCAGAGGCCTGGAAACTCATGCAAGGAGTGAGCAGTTTCGGGCATTTTTCAGACTTCCTAAGGAAGAGAATCTGTTGGAGGTATATGAGAGCTTCCTGTGGGTCCCCTTCAGCCACTTCAACACACTCGGCAAAATCTGTGTCTCTGAGAGCTACTTGTGTTTTGCAAGTCAGGATGGGAGCCAGTGCCACGTTATTATTCCCATGCGAGAGGTAAAGCAAAGCACAGTGCATCGTTAAGAATACAGCATATGTCTGAAAAACCTCAAATGAATGCCAGTCTGTTTGCTGCTTGTCTTCTTTATGTTGGAACAAATAGACAGCTGGGCTGTTAACAGGAGTTGAACAGTATCTCGTTATTTAGTGAAGAAGTCTATTTATTTTGCGGTGTTGAACGATGGCCTCTTGCAGATCATAAGTGTGGAGAAGCCGGACAGCAGCAGCAGGGCGTTGACAGTGTGTTTGCGGGGTAAGAGAGCGCTACGTTTCTCGGAGGTCCGGGACTATGAGCGGCTTGCCAACACAATCCGTAGCAGGTGCGGGATGACTGCAAGCCCTCAACACCTTGTACAAGCTGAGGTAACTTCCTCTGGTTTACAGGATGTACTGAAGGGGTCTTCAGTGTTTTCAGGCCAAGGACCCCTTAGTTGAGAGAGAAATGAAGCAGGGACCCCCACAACCTAGATTCATAGATTCCATATAGTTTCATTGTTTGACAGCTCATGTATTTTGGATTCATGTCAATTTGTGTTTTCAGATATCTAACCACTTGAACCGTCAATAATTATAAAACTTGACTTTCACTCTGTACTTAGTCTGCTCTTTTTCCCCAATACACCAAAGCATAGACAAGCTCACAACGCCTCGCAGCGCAATGATGAGGCGTTGTAGATCTGCTATTTTTTGGCTAAAGTTCTCAGAATATGGACCTTAGGGTTCAAGTGGTTTATATAAAAAACGAGAAGAAGGTTTCTATCACACAAAGATTTGGAGGACCCCTGTAGTAACTCTGAGGACCCCCTAGGGGTCCCAGACCCCCTGTTGATGTACCCTGATGTACTGTATCTGCTCATCATCCCTTTGTTTCTGTTATGTAATTATCTTCTTTTTCCCTTGTTCTCTCAATTTATTCATTGTATGCTGATTACCAATTTCCCCTTGTACTGTATTCCCCTGTCACTGTCACTGACCAACTTGTTTAATTGGCTCAGCTGCTGATTTGAAGTGGAAACACACATGACATCTTCATGTGTTTCCAGTTTGAAGTTTTATTATGTATTACAGCCATTAATATCGCAGCTGTGAATCTTTAAGCCGTTATGTGCGGCTAAAGATATGTTATACATAAACTCAGCACAAAAAGAAAGGAAACATATTGATAATTAATTATATCTCCCCTTTAATAATACTAAATTGTATTGTGTTTATATCATTTTTATCATTGATTTGTCACCTTTACAACGAGGTATAGCTTGTAATCATCGGGCATTCGAGGCATGAGCTACACAGCCAAACGTGTGGGTAGCGCCGACCAGAATTTTGCCAAAATGGCTTTCAATGCAAAATGTGCCAACATTCGGTCCGTTATATCCCCCCTTTAATTATGCCAAATGGTATTGTGTTTGATATCATTGTTGATTTGTCACCTTTACAACAAGGTACAGCTTGTAAGGATCTGGCATTCATGGAATGAGCAACACAGGCAAACGTGTGGGTAGCGCCCCTCCAAAAATGTTCAAAATGGACTGGCAGGCCTGCAATACTGTTCTTTTGGTGTTCACCTTTGTTGCTTGGAGCATTGAATGATTGCACTCTCCCACAGTAATAAGGAAAGAAAAAAACAACACATATTGGCCACTTTTAAACTTTGTTAATGTTAAGCTCAATGTCAGGGAAGCCCAAAAACAGAGTAAATGCCAGCAGACTGCATTGCAAGCCATTTTGGCAAAATTCTGGTCGGCGCTACCCACACGTTTGGCTGTGTAGCTCATGCCTCGAATGCCCGATGCTTATAACCGTTTGCTGTCCTATTCTGTACCTCCTAGGCTTTGTCGCTGTCATTGAAAACACAATGAACAGTATTTATAATATGCTGTAGTCCATGCAGGGGGTTTGTCATTCACTTCTCAACCACATTGAGGACAACCCAGAAGAACTAACCCTGATGGTGGGTCAGAGGGACAGCAGTAAGGCAGTCAGCACTGAGGCCCTGATGACTGTGTTCCACCCTCAGGATGTCGAAAACCTGGACCCCAAATTGGTAAACACCAGAAGACATTTTCTTTTATAGAGCAGGGGTCTTCAACGTTTTCAGGCCAAGGACCTCTTAGCTGAGAGAGAGATGAAGCAGGGACCCCCTATACATATTGTATAATGTGATGGAGATTTTCATTGAATTCACTGATAGATTCGATTCGTAGACTTGTTTGACAGCACTGTCATCTGTCTATGTTGGATTCTTTCTTTTTTTTTTTTTTACTTAAATTGGCGATACTAGACTTGACCTTTTACTCTGTACTTGGTCTGCTCTTTTTTACCTCTAGACCACCTATTTGCCGAACATAGCCGATCTACCATCTCACAACGCCTCTCAGCGCCTTTTAAATTTCTCCTCAGAATAGGGATGCGAGGGTTCAAGTTGTTAATTTAAAAATAATTATCCTTTCACACAAGGATTTGGTGGCCCCCCTGTAGTAACTCTGAGGACCCGCTAGGGGTCCCGGACCCGCTGTTGAAGACCCCTGTTATAGAGGGTATGCGCGTGACATCATCGTACCCGAAAGTTATGCAGGAATGCCAACTGAGTGGCAAAAAAAGAGTCGGTAGGAGTCATGAGGAGTCAGTTGGAGTGAGGAGGAGTTTCCCAACCAGCACTTTCAAACTCCAATGCTTCATGCTGCTTTATGTTTTGCCACTCAGTCCTGATGAGTGGCATGTGATGCATACCCTCTATTGGAAATCTGAGATCCACAATTAATGTGAAGTCATTATAACTCTGTGGTGGGTGGGGGAAAAAAACTTTTTGTTTTTGTTTCACAGCTTAAAGAGAAGATGAAAGAGCAGTCGTGGAATATCCACTTCTCAGAGTACGGACGTGGCACAAGTATGTTTTTTACCAAAAAGACACGAGACCTCATCGTTCGTGGTGTACCAGAGGCGTTGAGAGGAGAGCTGTGGATGCTTTTCTCAGGTATTTCAGAAATATTTTGTAGTCTTGATAATTGAACACTGTGAGTCGAGATTGGGAGCTTTATGTACGCAGTCAACATAAATTATGAAGTAATATTGTCAGCTGGATTGACAGTAGACTGTGTGTTGGGTGGGATGTATTTTCTTTTTTAGGTGCAGTAAATGACATGGCCACTCACCCAGGCTATTACACGGAGCTGGTGGAGCAGTCCCTGGGCACAAGCACACTGGCTACAGATGAGATCGAGAGAGACCTGCACCGCTCACTGCCAGAGCACCCTGCCTTTCAGAGTGACACTGGGATCTCTGCTCTACGCAGGGTCCTTACTGCCTATGCCTACAGGAACCCCAAAATTGGCTACTGCCAGGTACGATGCTGGAAAATGTCTACATTCCTCACTTGTTGGTGATTAATCCCATAGATATATTGGATGTTTAACACATGCTGCCATAGCTTTGCCATAACTAAGGTTGGTTAGCTGCCATGTATCTTTCCTATTGTTTTTACCTGATTTTCGAAAAAATACAGCCGTGATTTGTGTGAAAACAGGCGGTTTTGACCAAACAAGCCATATGGGAAAAGTAAAATTAAATGAATAGATACATCCATGTTTGTGCAGGAGCTTGTATACAATGAGGAAAAAGAAGTGAGCAGCAGCGGATTGCGCAAGGCATCATGGGAAATTTAGTTTTTTTTCTTTTCGCTCATTAGCGGCTGCCGCAGCACGGGGGCTATCTGTTACCATGGTAACCAGTTAACACGTCCCTGTTCGTGATAACGGGGCCGCAGCACTCCACAGGGGTTAATCCTTATCACGTTCCTGGACGTGTTACCCCAGGGCTCCACTGGCTGCGTCGCGTTGCTCTGCGTCTTGACGGCGTCATTGACGCAGACACGTTGCCGTCCGACTGGCTCCACTGAACGTGACATGTGTTGATATTTCAATCAAAGATCATAGGATATTCGCATTATAAACTGTAGTGTTATATATGCCTAATTATAATAATTTATGCTGTGTAAAGTGCCGGGAAAAAATAGCAGATATACAAGCTCACAACATGTCGAGTGCATGAATCTGTCATCATGCTGTTGTGACTGTGTCTGAGCTTGTAGATTGGCTATTTTCGGTACACCAGTCCAGCGCAGCCACGATAATGTATAGCCTAAAAATCTGTGTTCAGACTCAGTCACTCACTGCTGGCCTGTTTTTAGGAGGAAGAATTGAGAAAGTTGTTGCCTGTTGTGAACTTGTGATTAAGTGTGCCTGCCATGCAACGCAATGGCAAAACACTTATTGTAATCCGCCATACTTAATTAATGATAATGATCCCACAAATTTGGTGCGGTAATAACTGCCGCACAATTTACGCCACCGCCGCAATATATACATCAAAACGTGCGGCTCGGCCGGGAATGGTGTGCTATTACTTTTCTTTCCGATCCGCGTTACCATGGCGACGTAATTCGCAAAAAACGACGCCCAAAAACCCCATTGACTTAGAATGGGGGAAATTTCGGCACGTAATAACTGCCGCACAATTTACGCCATCCCCGCAATATATACATCAAAATGTGCGGCTTGGCCGGGAGTGGTGTGCTATTACTTTTCTTTCCGATCAGTGTTACCATGGTGACGTAATTCGCAAAAAACTACGCCCAAAAACCCCATTGACTTTGAATGGGGGACTGAAAAAAAAACAGAAACTTTGGCGCAACATTACTCTGCCATACTTTTGCCTAGCAACGTCATTTAAAATGTAAAATGCTCACACAACTTTGGTCTTTTTCCGGCCAATAGGGATGAGCTGTAATTGATTAAGCCCCGCCTCCGCTGTATTCCTATTGGCTGGGCTTTAAACAGCCAATACTCCAGTTCACAGCATGGTATTGACTTGAAACTTGGTGTCTGGACTTAAACGGCCAATAGGGACGTATTACTTAAGCCCCGCCCCTATTAAGCCCCACCCCTATCTTCCTATTGGCTGAGCTTTAAACGGCTATATCTCCAGTTTGCAGCATGGTACCGTCTCGAAACTTGCTGTGTGTACTTAGATGGCCAATAGGAATGAGCTCTGTCTTCCAATTGGCTGGGCTTTAAACAGCCATAACTCCACTTCCCAACACATTACTGGTCTCAAACTCAGTGGGTGGTCCCACAGTCCCAACCGCTACACAAGGTTGCACACAAATAGCGAGCTGCAGGCACACTTAAAATTTCTTCGAAATTTTCTTTTCTAGTTAGCCTATAATATCAAGTGGGAAGACCACCGTAATTGCATTAAAAAAAAATAATATGCGAGGAATTTTGGGACATCTAGTCACCCTTGTGAATGACGTGAATGGATATCCAACAGCAGAAAGGCACGTACGGTATATACATTTAATATGCAATGCAATTACATTTAATCATAATTTATACATGACTGGACGTTGTGGACGCCGTCAAAAAATTGAACCGGGGCAATTTTTGAGTTTGGACGCCGGCACCGGAGCGTCCGACGTTGACGTTACCGTCGGCAGTGGAGCTCCCTTCATTGATTAAAACGGGAGCGTTCCCAACGTTGACGTTGACGCGACGCTCGACGCGCCTGGTGGAGCCGGGGGGTTAGGCAGCCTAAGTGTTAATACACCCATCTTTGATATTCCCCCCCCTCTATCTACTGTAGGCCATGAATATTCTCACATCCGTTCTGCTACTCTACGCTAAAGAAGAGGAAGCCTTCTGGCTACTAGTGGCCGTCTGTGAGAGGATGCTGCCTGATTACTTCAACCGTCGTATCATTGGTAAGAGTCAGGTGTACTGGAGGTGGGGCGAGGTGCAGCACCCACACATGCACCATAACACACACACAAGAATAACTGAGTATAATCTAAAAAGGTTCCTACTAACTGTAAGTATTTGGCTAAAAGTCACATTATGATCAGAGGAATAGTAGCTGGATAATCTGATATTGCCATGGTTCAACACAATATTTTGTTAGTCCAGGACTTAGTTTGAACACTGTGTATTTCAATGGCATAGTGTTAAACGGCTTGAATATAAACTAATCTTGATTTGAATCCCACATGGGAAATGTTCCTTTGGTTACACAGTTCATTTGAATTAATTAAAATGTAATTGAAGGTTAGACACTGGCAGTATGCTTAAGGGTAGGAATGGGTGTGGTTAAAGGTTAGAGTAATGATAACCATTGGGGGACTGGATCCTGGATGATTTTTGCTTGTACCTGGTAGCTGAGCGTTTAGTGTGTTGATCACATAATATCTGCGTCTGCGTCCCCAGAACAATTGAGATCAATGGCGACCTGTTGCATGGGCCGTCTCTTGGCCCTCAGTTTCATGTCCCCCTGCTATCCTGTTTAAATGAAGCAACAAGGATATATTTATACCAGTGGTTTTCAACCAGTGGTTCCTGAGGGGGTTGAGTTGGTAACCAAATGGACCCTTATAGATCTTTAACGCTTGAGAGTGTAAAATGAAAGAAAACAAATCCAGCGATGATAAAATATTATACGGTTTGGGTCTGAGAGGCTAAATGTCATCATGTGGTGGTCCGTGGCTCAAATGCTGAATAAATAATGGTCCTTGATGTAAAAAAAAGGGTTGGAAATCACTAATTTATACCGCTTCTTAAATCACGTTGGAGGAATTTCCACCATGAGAGCGAGAGAGTGTTCTGAGGTCAGTGCCTGCGTTTCCTCAGGTGCTCTGGTGGACCAGGCTGTGTTTGAGGAGTTGATCCGAGAGCAGCTCCCGCAGCTGGTGGAGCACATGACGGACCTGACGTTCTTCAGCTCCGTGTCCCTGTCCTGGTTCCTCACGCTGTTCATCAGCGTGCTGCCCATAGAGAGTGCTGTGAACGTGGTGGACTGCTTCTTCTATGACGGCATCAAAGCCATCCTGCAGCTCGGCCTGGCCGTGCTCGACTACAACATGGAGGCACTGATCCGTTGCCATGACGATGCGGAATCGGTCACGGTCCTGAACAAGTCTGTGTCAAAAGGGCGAAACAGATTATTTAAAAGTTTAGTTAGAGGTGATGAATAAAAATATAATGTATCCATAATTACAACGTTCATTAACATCCCCTTTCTCTCTTTGCGGCGCTGTTTCATTCCTGACAGGTTTTTTGACAGCGTGACAAACAAAGATAGCCCATTGCCTCCCACTGTCCAGCAAAACTCAGTGGGCAATAATGACAAAGCAACTCACCTCAAGGTTGACATCAGTGATCTCATCCGAGAAGCCTATGAGGTAAACCTTAGTAATTGTATATGTGTGTATATTCATATCACTTTCAACCTGCCTGGACTGTGTGTGATATTTATTTTATTTCTGACACTTGTTTTGGAAATATAAACATATGGTTTCTCATGCCTCATGCCCTTCAAAGCTCTGTTGAATTGAATTGAAATTGATATGTGGTTGTCTTCAACTTAAACCATGTAACTCTGTTCAGAAATATGGACACATTCGTTCTGAAGAAGTGGAGAGTTTGCGGAAGAGAAACAAACTCCATGTGATCCAGACCTTGGAGGATACAACCAAACAAAATGTTGTGAGTGCATAATGTTACGTTTTTTTTTTGTTTATTTTGTTTGTATAGTATTGCATGGTTTACTTTATGTCATTGCTGGGGGTGTCTGGTGTCTCAGTTACAGAGTAGACCATATTATGCTCATTGTGAGTGCAAGGACCTCGGGTTCATATCTGACTCCAGTCTTGTCTCGCATCATGCTCTCTGACCTTAGTTTTGAATGAAGCATAAAAATGGCAAAAGTACTGAAATCTTTAAACTCTGCTTTCAGCTTCGAGTAGTGTCACAAGAGGTAAAGTTTGGCGCCTCGCAACTTGACGACCTTTATCGATTGTTCAAAGTGAGTGAAGAGCTTTAGTAAATCTCTAGACTGAACTCTTTAGAACACACTTCAGCTTCAACCTTTTCTTGCCAACACGATTGTCATGCAAATATAACATTTAAAAATAAATAGTGTCAGACATTTATATCTGTTTTGTCCGACTTTTCAGAGGCAGCATTTCCTCAGCTGCTATTGGACGATCAACAGCCAAGCGCTGTTGCACCATGATCCCAGTCTGGCCTATTTAGATCAGTACCAGCTGGGCTTCCAGCAGTTCAGCACGCTGTTCTCCCTGCTGCAGCCCTGGCCTCTGTGCACCAGCAAGAACACCCTCTCCCTCTGGGTGTTCCGCCTCATAGATGAGAACCAGGATGGCCTGGTCAACTTTAAAGAGTTCTGCTATGCCCTTGGTATGCGCCCCCCCTCTATCTTTTCTGATGTTCAATCAATGTCCCATCACCATACCTTGATCCAGTGTTGATTTTGACAGCAAATTTAGATTTAGTTTTTGTCATAGTCTTTTGAATAAAATTCCATTTAGCTTTAGTCATCTGAAATGTTTTAGTGTTCGTCTAGTTTTAGTCGACTATATATCTTAAGATTTTAGTCGACGAATCTACAGTTGACTTTGTCGACTAAAATGTATTTTGGCGGGCCTTATGCCTTGTACTGTACGTCAAAATGCCTGATTTTACATTTGGTTGCATGTTGAAAATAGCCAAGCTTGTAGATCTGCTATTTTCAGAGTGCAACCAAACATAAAATTACTTGTTTTCTGTTCTATTGGATCTCTCCCTAACATTTTTAGTCTATTTTTGTATTTCTTGATGAAATTGTCAATATATTTAGTTATAGTTTTAGTCATCATACCTTAGTTTTTATTTAGTTTTCGTCAGTGAAAAAGGTAGTCGACAGACATTTTTCGGCATAGTTATAGTCGACAAGATCAGCTCTCTATCATCCCCCTGCTATTATTGTATGTTGCTTCTTTCACAGATACTTTATACAGTGGCTCTTTCACAAATAGGCTGAAGTTCTTGTTCAAGCTGCACCTGCCGCCCGGTAAGTGAAGGAACACATTGTTAATACCAAGCACCACGACTCCAAGTTGGTTTGTTTCTTGTGAAAAGAGTTAGTGGTTAGCTTGAGGACTGATCTTTATACAGTAAGGCTTGTATACTGTATCTCAAACAGCAAGGGTTCAAGATCATCACATAGAAAGGACCCAAACTTGGAAGTAGAGTAGGAGAAAAAGCCTTTATTCTGATTCACATCAAACTGTCCTTGATTCTGAGCTAGATCTTATCTTATTATGGCAAGAGGAAACAATTGTGTGTGGACAAGGTGAAAGAACTTTGCCATGGCAACCTCTGGACACCACTTGTGTAAGTAATGGGCAAAGAACTGCTTCAATCACCATTAATTGCTAAACAATAGAAGTATAGAAAGATAGACTGACAGCTGCTGACGTGCTAGAATGTGCTAGCAGGAGGCTATTTTTAAATGGAGTGCACGTTGCATCAGCACCAAGGACAGGTCCCATTCTGGTGCTAGTGCATCTGAGGTGTCAGGCAGTGAGAAAAGATGTCATTTTGTCCACATACCTTTAGCCACAGATCTTATTCCGATCAAGATCCTGGGCTAGTGCTAATTAGAAGTTGGCTCATTGGCAAACCTAAGAGTAGATTTGGTTTTCGGGCTAGAGAGCCATGTCATTGGAACGGAAAAGTGTCAGTACATTTCCTTATAGAGAAAAGAACCCATTGCAGCCAGTGTAGTTGATATTGGAAAATATATACATGTATAAATAAATCTCTTAGTTACACCAACAGTGTTGTTGTGAAGCAGTTTTGTTCATATAGGTGTTTAGTATTTAAATATCGTTATTTACATTTGCTTGGGATGCAATTACTGTAGGTTACCAGTTTACAATAGAGGGATGTCTCTAAGTGAACATAGCTAACTTTATAATCTTCAATAATCATTAAACTTCTTCACAACAACCATCCTTAAGACAAAGGTTTATCTACCACCCATTAATAGCTAGGCTTTTTTAAATGTCACTTTATTCTACTCTACACTATCTTTGCTAATTACCTAATTTAAAACTACTAACACGCGCAACCTATATAACTGGGCATAATTGAGCCATGAAATGCCAATTTAATGAGTCCTTATTAAATTAAGTAAAATGCCTTGAGAGAAACTTGCAGTCAGTTGTACCATTTGTGTATATTGAGTTGCATATCTCGTACTGTATGTATATGATGTTTCTTTTGCTCTAAAGATGTCTAAAGATTTTGTCATTGTGGACAGTCGCATACATTCAGACAAACAAACAAACAAACAAACAGACACATAGCCTCATTACAATTCACCATTGCTTTGTGGCTCAATTAACTATTAATTACTTATATCTGGACGCTCAGTTCAAATAATCCTTTCTTGTGTGCTGTTCTGTTTTGTGTGTGTGCATGCACTTACTGAGACAATCTTTTAGCCTTCACAGGTAGTCCTTTACATTCAAAGGACCAAAGACTCCAGCACTTTATTCCAATGCCTGAAGACTGTTCTCACTTCACTAAACTGACCGGTCAGCTTCTTTGCTGTGCTCTTTTCTCCTTTCAAACTTCTTTCTGTGTTATATTCCTTTCTAAAGGACCATACTGGACAAAATGTAAACAAATTCTAAGTCTACAAATAAAGCCATTGAGGTGAAAATTGTTCATGTACAATAATTATCTGGCCGACGTTATGAATTGACATGAATTGATAAATAAATGAAATTAATAATGTATTGATGTCAGTATGGTCCTTTAGGCGTATGCCTGCCTACATTGTGATTGTGTTATCCACTTATCAATAAATTGATTCTGTGTTCAAATCGCTGACGTACTGTTCACGTATTTTAGCATTCGATCTCCCAGAGGATGGTGTGATAAGGAAAAGTCCTGAGAGAGGTATTATTTCTACTTATTAGCTTATTAGTCTCCGGCTAGAATAGTAACTTAACCTACTAGCAGATTTGATCTTGTCATTATAACATTGCTGAAGATGTCTTTTTGGTTTGTGTTTCAACTTGTCCCTCCATTTTACAGGTAGAGGAAAAGTAGACTTGCAGGCCTACCTGAAACAATGGCAAGATGAGATACTTAAGAAAGAAGAGACCATCAAGGACTTGCCCAGAATCAACCAGGTAATTCAACTCATTATTCATGCTGCTGGGACAACACATTATCTGTTACCATGAATGCATAACGTTAGCCTGGCTTGCCAGGCTATTCACTCACTTGTTCGTTCTCACAATATGAGTCTGGACTTTGGGCTATAGGCAGCTTGAAAAGTAGGTGGTAGTACCGTACTTGCCTTGACAGACAGACTCAGCGTTGCAAAACATCTGACGACATCACAGTGCAGCCAGTCGGAAGAACGGCAAACATATCTTAAAACTAAAAATAAACGGCAAACACATAATTTCGGCCTATGAGTTCCGCTAAAGCATACTCCTGTTCCTTTTTAATATTTGTAATTGATTCCAATTCTGAAATAACTTCACTTATTGCTTGTTTTATCGTTTCAACGTTAACTGTTACACTTGTTGGATCGAGGGCAGCCATTGTTGTTTTGAAAATGCCACAGCATGTATTCTATGTCACCATCTACACATGGACCAATCAGGGGAAGCTTTTCACTTGTTCTGCAGACAGCAGTTGAAACGCAGTCACTGATTGGCCTCGATCATTTTCTGATTTATCATACTCGGTGCCTATAAGCCGAAGTCCAGATCTGATACTGGGGAAGGAATGAGCGCAGTATCAGGGCTGGCTTGTAAAGCCTCGCGATGCGAGGCGTTGTGTGCTTGTAGATCGGCTTTTTTCACTATTCTAGATCATTTTTAAAATGATAAATACCAAAGAACGGTTTTGTACATAACAAGGTTTCCACGACAACAACGATAATATACTGTATATATTTTTCTCTCTTAGGCTCAGTTCATCCAGTTCTCCAAGACCCTGTTCAACCTCTTCCATGGTGACCAAGACGAGGAGCCTCTGTACCGTGCTGTGGCCCATGTGACCAGTCTGCTGCTGAGGATGGAGGAGGTGGGACGAAGGCTGCAGGAGCCAAACGGCGTCCAGGAGGGCATGAGGTCCTTAGAGTCTCCTCCGGAGGGGCTTCAAGTGAACACCGAATCCTCAAGTTCCCCGGAGAGCAGCTCGGACATTTCGAGCACCCAGGGAACGGCACCCAACCTCCAGGAGGTGGAATGGTCGTTTGCCTTTGAACAGGTGTTGGCGTCTCTGCTCAACGAGCCCACTGTAGTGAGGTTCTTTGAAAGGCCCTTAGATGTTCAGTCTCGACTGGACCAAGCCAAGATTGCCCAACTGAAATCAAGCGCAAACAAATGAGTGGCTACTTTGTCTGGCTTTTGATCAATCACTTTGTCTCTAGTAATTTGTCCACTTGAAGGGAACAACTGATTTTGAAGGTGCCGTTTATAAGATATTGAGGATTGAAATGATATCAATCATAAAGAGGCAGTCACTAAAGCAAAACCACTGCTTTACTCTGCTTCAATGTTTTCATAATTTGGCATCTTAGTGTGTCTGACACCAAAACGCTCTTCTCCCAGAGGGACCGCCCATGGTTGTACAACGCATGTAGCTACAGTAGTGCCTGGTGGAGGTTGTTCAACCAGATTATGACCAGTAGATGACTAGCTAAAAATGATGGCTGGAACAAAATGACGAAACAAATTTCCAGCAGTACCTTCCTTCTAAACTTAAGTTTAAGGCGGTATAAAATGCCATTGATAATAATAATCTTATGGCAATTCAGATTGAGTACATTCTCATTTTAATCCACCATGGCTTTACAGCCACACCCCTCAGTATGGAATTTAGATATTTATCCGACATCCCCTCATCGTCCTCGAGGGGAATTCTGCTGAAATGTCATTGAATTTCAAAGTTGTCTTGCCTTTTCTGGATGGAGATGCTGTTAATGGCATCGTTGTGGCCTCCTACAGCCAGAGGTTTTAACAGAATGAATGTCAGTCAGTCAGACCCTAGACCTCGTGCCATGATGTGACGTATAGCTCTAATTAGTGTGACTTTGACGTTGACAGTGGGCAGACCCAGGGGAGCTCTCTGGGCAGATGGACATTTACTCTCAAGTACTCAGATGTTAAAATTTTAAGTAAAAGTCCTTATCCATTTAAAACGGGTACACATTGTGTATTATTATTTTATGCTTTAACTATTGAAAAATAGCAGATATACAAGCTCACCGCTCACAGCTATAAGTGTCTTTTGAATCCTTCTAAGGTTTTTTGAAGAAAAAAAACTATGTTTCTATGTCAGCACTGATATGTATTTGGCCACAGACCCCGGATCTCAAAATATATAGTTCTAGGGACCCCCCAGAAGCAAAATTTTAGTTTCAAACGTTCGCTTTAAAAATATATATATTCAAAGATTTGCACACATTTTCACGACTTTTTCAAAAATAGCAGATCTACAAGCTCGCAGTGCGGCACTCGGTGCCGCGCTGTGAGCTTGTATATCTGCTATTTTTCACTGGTTAAAGCATTCAATAATTCTAGGCCTAAAGTACTTAAAATGTAGAAATACACTGTACAAGTAAAAGCCTGGAATTCAAAATGTGCTTGAGTAAAAGTGCGAAAGTATTGGCATCAAAATGTACTTAAAGCACCAAAAGCACCAAAAGTAAAAGTGCAAAATATTTGAAAATAGCAGATATACAAGCTCACAACTCGTCATGATGCGACGCGTTGTGAGCTTATAGATTTTCAAATAGCCACGGTATAAAATAGGGCTAAAGTGGTTTATGTATGTTTTATAATATTATAATTTATATCTGCAAAGTAACTAGTAAATGTAGTGGAAAAAAGTACAATATTTGGATCCGAGATGTAGTGGATGGAGTAGAAGTAAAAGTATTGGAAATTGGGAATACTCAAGTAAAGTACAAATACCTCAAAATTGTATTTAAGTACAGTACTTAATTAAATGTTCTTAGTTAGTTTACACCACTGTATCTTCTTCTTCTTCAAAGTGAGTCTTGCTTGCTTGTAATTGCCCAACCACTATTAATCTACAGTCCTCTGCTGTTTGCAGAGAAACTTTGTGGGATTATCCACAACAAAAACCTCTTACAATTTCTCACCTCAAGGGAGAGCTGTTCATGCAAAAACTAACATTACAATACAAAAGTCTTGATTGACCGTTGGATGACAAGGTGCAAATTTTACAGCACCGCCCATTATTGTAGATAACATATTATATTGGAACTATTTGATAAGACCTCAAACATGAGCAATAACATACAAGAGGAAAGCTATGCTGGTCAAAGCTATACTGTCCAACTAACTGTCCTTTCTCCCACAGCAGCACATGCTATAAGGCAGGGTTCCCCAATTAGTTTTCCCCAAAGGCCGAATTATGTCTAGGGTACCAAGCCGAGGGCCACAACATTGCAGGGGGCGACGGTGGCGTTCCCACTACTCCAGCGACAGTTTTCGTTGTTGTCGGGTGAAAATATTGTATGTCCAAAACCGTTCGTTTTGAATTTATCTTTTTAAAAATTATTTAAACTAGTGAAAACAGCCGATCTACAAGCACACAGTGTGCTTGTATTCACTACTTTTGTGCGACGGTATACCACCATTAAAACGATATACCACCATTATTACTGGGGTTGGTGTGGGCCAGACAGTAGCCCCCCACGGGCCGCAAATGGCCCGCGGGCTGCCTATTGAGGAACCATGCTATAAGGTTATAGCATGGCCTCATGTATGTCCTATGCTGGAAACATAGCCACTGGGCTTTAAGGCCTTTAGAACATTCTACACAGTTGCTGCTGTAGTTACTGAAAATAGGCAGAATGACTGAGTAAAAGCATTAGGTCTGAGAGATTCAGCTAGGCATCAGTGGAGTTCAGACAGTGACAACAAAGGGAAAAATGCATTTTGTGCTTTTCACATTAAAATGCTTAAAGGGAATTCGTCAATGTTTTCTTGATAAAAGAAAAACATGCATGTTTTTGTTTGTAATATTGCATTATGGAATTAATTTCTATAGAAAGTATATGATATTGTTCATAAGATTCAGTTAAATGTAAAGTAGTGGTTTGGTTATTAAACTAAGAGATTGCAAAAATATATATAATAGAGTATATGATATGGGGGATTACTGTGCAGACTCCTGCACATACTGTAGCTTTGTGATATATTTTGCTTGGTAAATCTCATCTCAGGATGTAATTTGACGACTTAAAATAAGGGAGCAGGACATCTATTTTTTGGTATATTTTTCCTCATTGTGTTATCCTACAACAACCAGCCTAATGATGCCACTTATCAAATCCATTGCCTGTAAAATACCAGATATGATGTATTTCCGAGTTGTCTTTTTCACTGTAAGTGCATGTTGTCTCTGCTTCCTTCCATAGCCATAGCACAAAAAAAGCGCTTTTGAGATGTGTGATTATACATGGTCTGCCTTTGCTTAAATGTTTTCAAACATTTGATCATAAAAGCATTGAACAGTGTAATTGAGACATTGTTGCACATTAGCTGTATGCTTTACTGTACATGCTGTAGTATATGTTTGGAACTTGACTGCCACTTTAGATGACAATAGATGTTGGAACAGTCTAGCGGTCAAGTTCACAAACACTCACACAGGAAAGAAAATGTTTAAAGAAGCTTCTTAAGTGCAATTGTTCATTAGTATAGTTTTGCTGTACCTTGAGCTATGTAATTTTATTTGTATTCGTTATTTTTGGACATCACTTAAAGAAACTCTGATTTTGGATCAATATGTTTCAATAGATTTAAATATATACAGTACGTGTGAGTTTCCTGTTAGCCGTCACTTTGTATAAAACAATCATTCAACCAATTGAAGTGACAGTGTCTCCAGTCCAAATGTATGCTAAGCAACTGTGGTGTACAGTGACTGTAATCAAAACGTTAAGCTTTAAGAGTGTTTCAGCACATTCTGTAACAGGACATCATTTCTATTTCTAATATTTTAAATTATTTTTTGACAATAGTGGTCTATTAAAGTAAAGTATGACAATTAGCTTACGCCTTTTGCCATTTGTAGCAGTTTAATAACCTGGTAAAATCTCAGAAAACAACTATATAATGCAAACCATACAACTTATCTAGTAGTAGTATTACCTCTATAAATATAGTGTTTTTTTTTTCTTTCTTTTTCGTGTGTTAAGAATCATGCACATTAAAGTTTTTGTTTACTATAAGTGACACAATTTGAATATAATTTGTTCACTTGGTTTTAAGTATTTTCAGAAAGGGCCATATTGAGAAGGTTTAGAAAATGTCAAGTATACTTTTAAGTCTGTGTGTTTTATTTTTTTTAATTTTTCTGTCTTCTGGGACGAAAGCCAATTGAGTCCCTATTTAAGAGACAAATGATTCAAAGATGGAGCATGATTGTGCACAAGCACAGGCGGGACATGACAATGCTGTCAACCGTATCATTCCAAGTGATGTCCCTTGTATGGGTAACTGTCGTAGACCTACATGTATTTTGTAGTCAGTGAATTTTGATGGGAAAGATGCTCCCCCCCCCCCCCCCCTTTTTCCTGATTGGTGATAACATTTTCCCCGTAAAAATGTATGATGATAATAAAGACCGGAAATGATTCTATAAACACTTGTATTTTACAGTATGTGTATTTTTTCATTCTTTGCTCTGGTATACGTATGTCCAGAAATAATGTAATATGTACAACCATTTTACCTTTTCCTCCAAAACAAGACGTGCATAATGGATCAATGGCACCACTACTAGCACTAGTTTGATCTGTTATCTCTTCTTTACAGGTCATTCTGGTGGTTCTGCGGTTCTCCTGGCACAAGTGGGCTACGCTTCATGTAACATACATATTACATATGGGCATTCTGGGTGAGTCATGACCTTGGTTACGTGTTCTTTTCTTTTTCCAGTTTATTCTGACTATCCCCCCCCATATTACTGTGGTCAATTAGTGTGTTCTGACTTATAGGCTTCTGTGTTTTGACTTATAGGCTTCTGTGTTCTGACTTATAGGCTTATATTGCATTATAGGATATCTATCTATGGTGTGTAGGGCTTCATCACCAGTGGTGCATTTGTATAGCGCCTTTATCCAAGGCGCTTTACATAGATTGTGCATTACATCCACCCATTCACGCACACATTCATATACCGATGGATGGCGGAGTAAACCATGCAAGGCATCAACCTGCTCACCGGGAGCAACTAGGGGTTCAGAGTCTTGCTCAAGGTCTCTTTGACACCAACTCTGGGGTAGCCCGGGATCGAACTGGGAACGCTCTGTGTTCTTCATACTGTGTCTATGTTCTTATTGGGATAGATGACCGCCAGAAAGCAGGGATAGTTAAGAGTCTATAAGTGAAAGTTGCACCATAGCAGCCAGATATTCAGATCATACTCAACTATTGTCATAATAATTGTTATAATAACTATAATGACAGGAAATGCATCCACATTTTGAGCAGTGCCAACATTTGACCAAGTGTGTCTGTCTGTCTATCTCTATTGTCTGTCCGCATGTAATGTATGTATGTACCGTATGTAGTATGGCCTCAACCGCTGCAATACTGCTGTGTGACCTTCTTTCAAGTGGTGCTGTTGAGCACTGAGCACTATAACTAACTATAACTAAAAAGTATAGTTTAAAAATCGTTAGTGGATGGCAGAGTTCGCACAGACTATAACAAAATCAAATAGTGAACGATATAGTTATCTTTATAGTTATGGTGCCCGGTGGGAATGGCGCTTAAGGCACCACTCACTCCCACTGATGGAGTGGAACTCAGCTTGTGTGTCCGTCATCATGACAGATTTGTTCCAACTTTTTCAATAGTCAAGAGTTGAGCTAGCACAAAAGAAAGTATTTTACATTTGTTTTTTGACCACACGTCTCTGTCAACAGTAACAGGTGAAGAACTACAGTATTAGGCAAAGACCACCCAGAATCCAACACAACGCAGATAATGGGTAGGCCTATGTGTTATAATGTAGCTAATTGACTGTGTTCGTAGGTGTCATTTTGGTATAATTTTAGTGTGTTCTCGTGTTCTTCAATTGGCATTTCATAGTTTCTTGAAATAACCCCCGAAGTGCAATAAAGAAAGAACTTTGAATTTCTAAATAGGTTATAAATTGAGTGAGCCCCACCCCCGCCCTCAAACAACACCACCACCCCCAAACAGCCTACAACCCCCACCCCTGACGCCGCAACCAGACCTCAATAGTTTCCAAACCACATTATGTCTGTTTGACCTAGAAAAGGCAGGAGCCAATGACAGATGACCTCTTGAGTGTACAGTATCACTCACGTCTTCAGCCGTGGCACCGGGTTACAACCCTGTCACCTGTCTTTAACCACTTTAACCCTGGCGGCCCTATTCTGGGGCATGTGGTTCTAATGGTCAAAATATGTGGCTCACAACGTCTCACGATTTGCCGCCTTGTGAGCTTGTAGATTATTTCAATACGGCTTAAGTGGTTCATTGAACAGTCTTTCAGAATAGTAGAGCATTTGGCCATGTTCTGTAGACTCTAATATGCCCACATACATCTCACACTTTTTGGCCTGTGACCCAAAAGAGAAATTAGATGTTTGCCCAGGACCCAAACTAGTGAAAATAGCAGATCTACAAGCACACAATGTGTCGCTTTGCGCCGCGAAAGGTTTTGCTTTTTTAGTAATGTTTTTTTAAGATGTTTTGAAATGTAGGAAGCAAAAAATGTATGGACCCATACAAATGTGTCTGCGACCCACAAATGCGCCCCAACCCTGTGGGTTGTGAGATGGCATATTAGCTCCAAGCCTGATTATAAAGTGTAGTTTATTGCCATATACATGACATGTAAATAGATAGATAGATACCAAATATAAAAACCTGAGTATTAAAAAATAAATAAAAGGTACATAAAACATTTTAAAATAAATGACCAGAGTATGTGTGGGCAGTGCACAATGACTCAAAGGAAAATACATAGAACAGCCCACAATCATTTAAACAAAACAAGGATTAATAATACAGTAATACCTACCTAATAATGTAAATCCAATAACATTCAATTAAAGTACTGGATATTTAAATAACTAAAAATGGCTTGCTTAGGATATGTTTGTAAAATGTCTGTCAGCCAGTAGGGATCCAAAACATTGGTTATAAAATCAAATCCAAAACAAAGAGGACTTACTTGTATTCTTCTTACTGCACTATTTTCATTATCAATTTATCATGTATATGTTAGCGTAAAAAAAAAGAAGATTAATGATGACAGAGCATGTGGGTAAATACAAAGTGGCCTTGGAGTCCTAAAATGATGATATTGCTGAAAATACTTTTTAAAGGGAAGATTTAAACGTGTTGACTCAGTTGAAGTAAATACATGTAAGATGAGCCGATAATGCTTGTGAGATATTTATGGTGTCAGTCATTTATGGAGTGTGTATGCAGTGGAATTCTGAAAATGTGTTGTTGTTTACTGCGATGTCAAGAGCAAAAATGTGTGGCTATTTAAAAGGTGCTTGTCATTTTCGTGCTATCAATGTCACTTCGAAATTCCTATGTTGTTATTTAGGTCAGTTAAAGGCAGGGTGGAGCCAGGCACTGGTTTTATATATATTTCTTTTGTTAAAATAATAGGGTTATTCTCATAGTACAGATTGAGTGTTCAGTTACAAGAGAATCCCTGTTTCTCCAGCTCTTTTGTAAATAGAAAATGCGTTCTCAGGTCAGGATACCAATGTTATCCAATCAGGAGAGAGAACCTATGGATAAGAAATGAGCAGACAAAATTAGAACTGGAACACTATCAAATTGAAGCTGATACATTGGTACTCTAGTCTCTCCTGGTTGGCTGAAATTAAAGAACTGGGGAGATGGGGAGACCTCTGTCACTGAACGGTGTCAGGCACAATCGCCTATAACATTTTCGCCAGGTCTTTTCGCGGGGCACTTTTGCCGTGGAGGAGAGTCTTTTCACCTACCTGTCTGAGCCATTTCGCCTACCCTCAATTCTGCTGTAAGACTGTCCATGTTTTCATATTATCTCTTTGTCATTTAAATATTATAGTGACTGTGACAGTGGTGTTACATGTCAAACCTACACACGGCTATCCTATGCACTCCATAGTAATCACATAAATACAGAGCTATTGGAATCAGGTACGCCCAAATAATTAATTAATCCATGTCCCGATACTATACATTCTTTGGTGCAGTATTGAACAGTATTGTAAAATGAACAGTATTGTAGGCCTATATTGTTTTAACATTAGGCTATACAAAATATATATGTAGGCTATTAGCCTATATAGGTCTATATAAGATATGCTACACCTAAATAGCCTATAGAATCAACCTTGCCTGTCAACAGGCATAAAAAACTATTTTGCCATTTTTTAGGAATAAAATGTGATGTAAATAATAAATGTCAAGTAAACTGTTAGATTCACTTGACACCACTGTCACAGTCACTATACTATTTAAATGACAAAGAGATAATTTGCAAACATGGACAGTCTGACAGCAGAATTGAGGGTAGGCGAAATGGCTCAGACAGGTAGGTGAAAAGACTCTCCTCCAAGGCGAAAGTGCTGGTGACCCACTGAACAAACACTCTATCTATACCAGTGATTAGGCTACTATGCAATATTACTACTAATACTGCGCTTTATTTAACCCTTTAACTTTTTTTGTTTGTTTGTTTTATCCCAAAAATATCACTTAACCTAGCTTTAAACATGGGTTTGGTAATATATTTTTGAGAGATACTGTCTTGGCTATATTGTGGCTACTGACTAATAGTTAAAAGAATAACAGTAGAATGTAGGGCACTGGTTTTGGCCTCCTTTTCCCAGTTTACTAATAATACTTTTGTGAGTGTGCCAGGAGGTATTTATAGAAACAAAGAGTAGCCCATTGAAGTACTTCTCACCATTGGAGATGTACAATGGCATGTGTTGTGGCCCCCATTCACATAACACACCATTTGCAACACGTCTGTGTTACTGGCAAACAAACAGCATTATCTAAAAAGCAGGGGGACAACATAAGACATTTACCTTAACAACTTAAACAACTTCTAACAATATCCTTGACTGGATATTGTTTGGACATGTGAACGCATTCATTAATCCTCTGATTCTGTCTTCTAAATCCTACATTTCTGTAGAAAAAAAAAAACAGGTTTCTATATCAGTGGTTCTCAAACCTTTTCATGTCAAGGACCTCCAGAATTATATGTATTTGGCTGTGGACCCCCATCTGAATAGATTTTGTTCCAGGGACTCCCCAGAGGCAAAGATTTGAGTTACAATTGTTAGCTTGAAAAAATATATATTCAAAGATTTGCACACATTTTCATGATTTTAAAAATAAATAAATAGCAGATATACAAGCTCATAGCTCGGCACCGCTATGAGCTTATTTATCTGCTATTTTTTAATAGCTAAAGTATATAAAAAAATGGACACAGATGCTTTCCAGGTCTAAATGAACAGTTCAGTCAGTTTTTCAAATATTTATATGACTAACAATGTGTTACTGAAGCAGACCCAGACCCAGTTTGAATGTTTGGATGAATCCATTTTATTTTATCACATTAAAAGGGTTTCTCATCATAAGAAGCAGTAGGTATAAATCCTCACCAGCAGCATTTTAACCACTTGAACCCCAGCATCCCTATTCTGGGGGTAACGTTCACCAGAAATAGCAGATCTTCAAGCTCACAACATGTTGCATTGCATTGTGAGCTTGTAGATCGTCTATTTTTGGTGAAGAGACTTGCAGCTATATTTTCGTCCATGCCTTACCCCTTATCCCTAAACTTCTTTGCCTTTTTTTATTATTTTTAAAAACATTTTAAAATACTTCAATAGGCGATCTAGATAGACAAATTGTGAGCTTGTAGATCAGCTATTTGAACTATTTAAAATAGTGCAAAGAAGTTTAGGGCTGGACGTGTAAACCCCAATGTAAATAATCCATAGTGCAGTCTTGGGTATAAATCTATTAGTAGACCTTGTATCTGAACTCTACTGTCCTGTGCTTTTCCGATATGAACTTCTAATAAAGTATTCAATCAATAAATCAATCAATAAAAAAAGAGCATACCAAGTACAGTTTCAACTTCGATCCATTGTACTATGTCTAGATGGTTTAAGTGGTTAATAGACCCATTCTCTGGAATGTGTCCACTCAGCAGATCTGCATTATTGAATCATAGGAGCACTGTCTGCCAGTGAGAGACTATTGTGCATGAGACTATTGTGCATGCAATTCCTTGTTTTTCAAATTCATTGAAGAAATATACTAATAACTGAAGGGAAAAACAACTACAACATTAAGCACTATTGTTAAAGGGATAGTTAACCCAAAAAGATATATACAGTATATATATATTTTTTTCCTATCGATTACTCACGCCATGGACACTTGAATTCATGAATTTTGTTTTTGTCGCCTTCCTAAGCCTATACTTTGATGACCAGCAGTGGTTCCCAAAGAGAGACACAAAGAGCCTAATTTGTTCCCTATGGAGAGTTGGAGACACAAAGAGAACATTTTCTGGGGTGAGTAATCGAAAATGTCATTTTGGGGGTGAACTATCCCTTTAACTAATGAAAGTAAAAGGGGGAAAAAGAAAATTGCATATCGTTGTTGTCGGGTGGAAACCTTGTATGTCCAAAACCATTCGTTTTGCATTTGTCATTTTAAAAATTATTTAAACTGGTGAAAATAGCCGATCTGCAAGCACACAACGCCTCGCACCGCAAGGCTTTGTGTGCTTGTAGCTCTTGTATGATGAAGCAGGGCTTTACATTAAAAAAGTACAATTTTGAAAGACGTAAATACAAGGTTTCTGCCCGACAGTGACGTGATATGTGGCATTCAATGTAACATTACAGTAGTTTGGCCTGTCAACCACTCTAAACCGTTACCTGCCGCCTCTATTTACAAAGACACACATTTTCAAATAATGGTAAAAATGAGTGGAAGACCTACACCAGGGGTTTTCAACTGATTTTGACCCAGGGACCACCATCCTGACTAAGAGCTACCTGGGGACCGGCGACTATATTGTTGGATGGGTCCATCATAGACCCACCCGACACAATAGTGTCAGTTTTCAAAGCAGATCAGGGATATCGTTTGCCAAGAAGCGCAACATTTTTGTTGGATATCCATACAGCCACGTTTGATCAAATATTTACAAAAGTATTTTTTCCCTGGACAAAGTCCTCTCTCAAAAATATTATTATTCACATGCAAACAAGAAAGAATAGTAGCAAATAAAAGTTAAATGTAAAAATTAAAAAAGTAAAAGTACTTTTTAACAAAAAAGAAAAAGAAAAGATTTTCGTTAATGCATGGCCAGGCACCTGCAATACCTCTGTGGACCACTGACCACCGGTTGAGAACCCAGGAGGATCTACACCATTGGCCCGCTGGCCTAGCGGTCCGGGCACTTAGGCTCTAATGCAGCCTAACAGCGCGTTGCGGGTTTGAGTCGTAATCTCTGCAGCCTTTGCTGCCTTTCACTCCCCATCTCACTGTCAATGAAGGCATATAAAGCCACAAAATCTATATTTAAAAAGAAAGAAAGATCTACATGATCATAATAGGTCGTGCCACTGCAAGGCATTGTGAGATCGGCTGCTGGGGGGGGGGGGGGTTAAGTTTCTAAAAATGTTCTACATATTTTGAAAATAGGACTTAAATGATTAAGTTAAGTTATTCATGAAGTGCCGGCCATCAACACTGTCTCCTTTAGTAGCTTGTAATCACCAAATCTCACTTACTGCTGGTGTTCATGTATCCATGCAGCTATCTTGGTTAAGTTTGGATTTACAATACTAATGATGTGGATCAAAGTGCAATGCCAGCTGCATTTTTGCAGAGTTGCTTGCACTCAGAGTAGTGTTTTATGTCTTCTCTGCGCAATGTATTCCCTGAGTTATTCGTGTTGAGTCGCCAGTTTGACCTGCTGGGGGAAGGTGGCAGGACGATTGTAGATTTGCTCTGTCTGTCTGTCTGTCCTTCTGTCCATCTGAGATCTTGTCGGGAGCATAGCATATTGTATCTTCTATGTGCATGGTATAGAATCTATACCATGCAGCCTAGGATGAGCAGACTAGGTACAGTATATGGTTACGTCTAGGGAAGGCAGTTGGTCTCTTACCAAAATAGTTCACTGTGACCTTAAAGCCCAATCATAAACCCTGGTTCATCTAGCATGGGACTATGGATTGCCCTGCAATACTTTGCCTTGTTACTTTTACAGTGTTTGAATCCACATTTTTACATCCTCACGCTAATTGTACAAATTGTGTAAAATGTTATATATATATATATATATATATATATATATATATATATATATATATATATATTTTTTTTTTTTATCTACAGAAACAATAATGCCATTTCAGTTAATGATGAAGGAAATGCTTGATTTATCTTTTTTCATTTCAAGTAAATAGGTTGTAAACAAAAACAACACATGCATCAGACAGTATAGTCTTTGATGCGTATTGCTGGAAAACAAAACAAAAAAGTCCTGGAATCTACCTAGACCTTCAGATCATCCAGCCTAGTTTTATTATTGCTGTGCTTGCTTGATTCACTGTTTCGCCGCTGGTGGTTTTCAAAGGGCCCATCAAAGACCGGACTAGATCTTTTCTTTTCCTTCTCCTCTGGTTTACTTTTCCTCTCAACTGCCAGGTTGTCTCTGTTCTGCTTGTAAGCCACTTTGCTGTTGTAGGGGCTGTATGTAGAATTAGGCTCTGGCATGCTGTACTTGGCGTCCGCAGGGAAGGTTTCGGTGACTGCAGGGTGACCAGCAAAATAGTTGTAGCTTGGGACAAAGGGCATGACCGGCTCACTCGCTGCCTTTGAAAGCTCCCTTTTGGCATGTGACCGTCTGTAGCGGAGGCCCTTGCAACACTTGGTGAAACCCAGGTGGTACATCTCTACGAGGTTGAGCAGTAGAGAGAGGCAGGCCACCACCAGCATGAAAATGATGAAGATGGTTTTCTCTGTAGGCCGGGAAATGTAGCAATTGACCACGTTAGGGCAAGGGTAGCGGTTACAGGTGTACAGCGGTTTCAGCTCAAACCCGTACAGCAAGTATTGAGCTACAATGAAGCCCACCTCCAACAGGGTCTTGAAAATGATATTGAACACGTAGGTTCGTAGCAGAGCCCCTTTAAGTATAACATGGCCCGTGTCATCCTTCACTGGCTTCTTAGCCTTGGTCGTGGGCAGCATGTGTTGCTTCTCGAGCTCCTTCTCTTTCTCTTTGGCCTTCTCCTCCATTCGCACCAGGTGAAGGATGTGTCCGAGGTAGATGAGCGTAGGCGTGGAGACAAAGATGATCTGCAGTACCCAGAAGCGGGTGTGGGAGATGGGGAAGGTCCTGTCGTAGCACACGTTCTGACAACCGGGCTGCTTGGTGTCGCACGTAAAGCCCGACTGTTCGTCTCCCCACACCTTCTCGGCCGCGGCCCCCAGCACCATAATGCGGAAGATGAAGAGCACCGTCAGCCACACTTTACCCACGACAGTAGAGTGCGTCTGAACCCTGTCCAGCAACTTCTCCAACAAGCCCCAGTCACCCATGGTGGCTCACAACGTGTACTGTAATGTCACTTTTATAGAGAATATCGGGACAGACACCTGTAAGAAGAAAGAAAAAAATATATATATTTATGGTATAAAAAACTACCACTACTACCAAAAATAATGCCAATATTGTACTGAAAGGTAATGTGAGTGGAAAACCTGGGATATTTTACACTCTTATCACAGACAGTAGGCTACACTGTATAATTAATGGATCTGAATCCTTCCATTTTTACACCCCAAGATAAATGGACACTCACGGTTTGCAGTGTTTATTACCGTACGCGTATTTAGTGAAAGGTACAGTCACACTGTACAGATTCATTTAGGATAGATTTCATTTCATGCCTTACTAGGTCTACAAAGTACTGGTATGTTAAAAAGTATCTGTTGAATATTGGTCAAAAGACACTCCACAATCAGCGAGGCAAATCATGATTTAAAAAAAAAGAAGAAAAAAAATAAAATATATATATATATATATATATATATATATATATATATATATATATATATTGTATATACTGTATATATATATATTAATGCCATCACTAACTGTTGTAAGAAAGGTCTTTCAAGTTCTGATTAGTAATTAGAACCTGGTTACTTTTTGACGGATATGTGTGATAATACACCACTTGTACCATACTGTAGGCCTTGAGATGCAGCAGCACCCAACAAGTTGTAGCGTAACTTTCCTTCCAGAATTACGTTTCTAGTTCATAGCAAAGAAGTTGTTGGACACCATTGGAAGCCTATCTTTTCATAATGGTAATGTGCATGTGTTGTACAGTATGTTCATACAGTTATTTCGTTTTTATTCTTGCCCCTATAATGCTTGTTGCTAGAAACGGTTGGTAGTAAAGTGCTCTATAAATAAACTTGACATGACTTGACTTGTAGGATATGACTCCCAAGCTGACAGCAATTATCGTCTGCATTTGGATGTCCTATTTTGAAGAATACAACCATGGACTTTAAGGAGTCTTTCTGCTCACACTACTGAATGATTGAGCCAGGCATTTGAAGATGATGGTTGACTTGGATTTCTCTTTTTAAATAATACAGACTTACTGTACAGCTACTGTATTGCAGCTTAATAAATTGCAAGACAGATTTGATATGGAAAAAATTAAGGTAGCATAGCACTGTTGCAGCATCTTTAATTTTAGCACCAAATTAGACCTACCTGACAAAGTTCATCTCCAAAAAGTGGAGCTCTCCTGTCCACTCTGATATCTTTTCCTTCTTGATTGGTGATGATAGTAGTGCTAAAGTTTAATCACAACTACTGGCTATAACTTTCAACTAGTCGAGGTCCCTTACTCTGACCCCAGTGAATGGCTACTCTATGAGATGGCACAACTAGACCCCATGTGTGTACCTCTACCTCAGCGTGTTAAAGTGGCGTGTCTTCACATTTGACTGGCAGCCCAGTAGTCCAATAAGGATGAGGGATAGTCTTTCATGTCCTAAATATAATTCAGGGAGTGGCTATGCTGTCATGGTGTTGTGGGGTTTGGTGAGATGGCCTTTGACTATCCGGTTAGCGATATGGTGGGGATTATTTGCCGTGTTACTCTTGAGTGACTATTGATAGACTGACAGGAATTTCAGAGTGTGTGGTGGTTATATTGTCAACAGATTATATGCTTGCAACAGGGTGAACACAAATATGGTTTCTCACTTTAATGTGAAATGGCCCTACTTGACAACCTAGGGAAATCAAACGTCAAAATTCTTCATTTAGAGAATCACAATGCACATTGCCAGACCAAAAAAAATGACAATGACAGACAGATGATTGCATAAAATCATAATTAATTTTAATATTGCTAGTCATTCAAGTAAGGCATCCTGTACACTACAGTCTAGCATGTAAAGAAATTCTAGGCACTCCAAGCTGTAATTGTATGACCTATAAGGTGGTGAATAAAATTACTTCAAACTGTGGTACATGGTGCCGACTCCACTTTGGGAGTTTGACACAGTGCAATGACGTTGTAATTCAAAAAGGATTTCTTTAATCAGAATAAAGCCTCTTCCTTATTGACTCGGAGCTCGCAGTTTACATCAACAGTTGCCTAAATGACCAAACGACCACCTATGTGCCAGAAAAAGAGAAGTGCCCTCACGCTTGCCCTTGGCAGCTGTCCAACCTGAATCAACCTCACTGACACAGTAACCCCTTCACATGACCAGGCTATTGATAACCTAGTCTAGAGAACTTAATTAGTAACACTGTTTGAGTATTTTTTACAGGTGGCAAAATGTCACAGGATCTCTTAAGTGTCTCTATTGCACAATTTCAATGAGAGAGAGAGATGAAGCAGGGACCCCCACAACCTTTTCATAGATTCCAACTCAGCACAAAAAGAAAGAAAACTTGACTTTGGTCCATTATATCTCCCCTTTAATAATACCAATTTGTATTTAGTGTTTTATTATTTCTATCGTTGATTTGTCACCTTTACAACGAGGTACAGCTTGTAAGCATCGGGCATTCGAGGCATGAGCACCACAGCCAAATGTGTGGGTAGCGCCAACCAAGATTTTGCCAAAATGGCTTGTAATACTGTTCTGCTGGCATCTACTCTTGCTTTGGGCTTCCCTGACACTGAGCTTAACATTAAAAAAAGTGTAAAAATGGCCAATATGTGTTCTTTTTTTCTTTTCCTTATTACTGTGGGAGAGTGCAATCATCCAATGCTCCAAGCAACAAAGGTGAACACCAAAAGAACAGTATTGCAGGCCTGCCTGGCCATTTTGACCATTTTTGGAGGGGCGCTACCCACACGTTTGGCTGTATTGCTCATTCCACGAATGCCAGATCCTTACAAGCTGTACCTCATTGTAAAGGTGACAAATCAACGATAACAATGATATAAAACACAATACAAAATTTGGAGGACCCCCTGTAGTAACTCTGAGGAACCCCTAGGGGTCCCGGACCCCCTGTTGAAGACCCATGCTCTAATGTACTTTCTTTCACACAGTCAGAATACTTTAGGTAGTAGTAGAATCTCATATTCACATTACCTGTAATATATTGTATGTATGTAATGGAATGAATGTTCCAACTGAATGTTTAAAACCTTCTTTAATTCGGTACCTAACAGTATGAGGACAATTACCCAACCAGACAGGCCTTCTTGAAAAATTACCTGAAGTTGCGAAAAAGATGGTGTCTGAAGTCCAGTTGATATTTTTCTGTGGCAGGCTATTGCTTCTTTAATTTGGGTTTGAAAGCAGACATCATGTATATTGTTTTAACATTGGTTCAAAATGTAAAATGTTCTCTATGAAGCAGAATAATATATTGCTTAAAAAACTCTCTAGGAATGTTTCATTCAAATAGGATTAGCAAATATTATATTATATTATATTCAATTTGTTTGCGGTTTAAGGCAAATGCAAGACATTTATTGTCATGATTGATATACTGTAAGCATAAATAATATAGATATTAACTGTTTAAGTTACAATAGTTTCAACATTGAATTAAAATATGTTCTGTAGATTTGTCTGTATTCATATAGGCTATTATTATGTTCATAAATAACTAATTGCATGTAAAGAGAACAACTGTCATAATTAAAAATGTCTTACAATACTGGTTATCAGAAACAATAGTGAGCCTTGTGCTGGGCCTAGATGTTGCTTCAGACATGGTAATGATAAATAATTATTTTAAAGACCAAGCACTAACACTATTTAAATATGAAATACAATACAAGTAATATGTGCTAAAAATAATAATAAATGAAAATAAAAATGTGTCCCCTTTCGTTGTTATTGGGGCATCAAACAAGTACATTTTGGACATACCTGGTTCTCTGCATTGAAACTATTAGGAACAGCAGCAGCAATTGGGTTCCATTCCGGACACTTTGACACTTGACTTAGCCAGGAGGAGCTGGGGATCGAACCTGGAACCCAAGTCGCTCTACCTCCTGAGCCACTGCCGCCAGAACTGATTGATGTTTATACACTACACCAAAATAACACGAAAGTCTGTATCTGAAGTGTGATTACAGCACTTCATTTACAGATTTACCGTATACTCTCACCACCATTCACATCGTGCATGTTAACGATTCCGAATGTGTGTAAAAAAAAAAGGGGGAAGAAAATACTGTGGCCAGTTCAATATTGAGTTGAATCCAGTGATTTCACTTTCTATGTTTGAGTGCTGATCATATGAATGTTCAATTTATCAAGTGGTTATTCAATGGCAATACTTTTTATATTATTCGTAAAATCTACATTTCCCCCATGATAAAGTTACCTGGATGGATGTACAGTAATTCCATTACTCTTAGGTGGCACTTTCATGTCCATTAGTGCCAGTACTGAGTCACACGTTTGTTAGTAAGAGCAGAGTTTTTGGGAGATCCAAGCCCCCATGGTTGAATCTTTGTACCTGTGCCTGCCAACAGCCTTCAGAACCAAGAAGACCACTTCTGCAATATTGAGCACAATACAGACACCTGAAACAGCCAGCATGAACACAGTGAAGACGGTCTTTTCTGTAGGCCTCGATACGAAGCAGTCCACAGTGTTCGGGCAGGGGTACGAGTCACACTTCACCAGCCGGATCATCTTGTAGCCGGGGTAGATCATATAAAACAGATACATGAAGGTGACTTCAAAGAGGATGCGAAAGAACAGGCTGATGACGTACGTCCACCAGAGAGCGCCTGTGATTTTCATCTTCTGAGTCTTAATCTGCTCCAGCTCTTTGGGACTGGCGCGTCCAGACAGTTTATGGAGCTTCTTTTCGATGTGGCGGCGGTGGGCCACGTGCATTGCCACCAGCAGGGCTGGGGTGGACACCAGGATCAGCTGGAGTGCCCACAGGCGGATGTGGGAGATAGGGAAGAAGTGGTCGTAGCAGACGCTGTTGCAGCCAGGCTGCTGGGTGTTGCAGGTGAAGCCAGACTTCTCGTCGCCCCACACGCTCTCTGCCGCCACCACGAGAACCAGGATACGGAAAATGAAGAGGACAGACAGCCAGATGCGACCTATGCCCGTAGAGTGTCTGTTTACACCACTTATGACGGCATAAAACGATGCCCAGTTCATCTTCGGTTCTGGGTCTGAAAGACAAAGACATGACAACGGGTCACATTGTGTTGAACAAATTTTGCATTTAAAATCAACATGATATTATCTAATTATCACTTTGCAATGATATATTCCTTGCCTATAGGGAAGATGCACCTTTACATCAAACCCAACATGAGCTGAAGACTTCCCAGTCAGAATCAATTTATAGCTTGCGGGAAATAATTTTCCAAAAAGTGTGAACTCCTTTGTGCTAGTCATCATTTCCCATGGTCCCAAACATGGCTTGCCATTCCGCTAGAAATGTAGTTGGAGTTGTTACCAGGCTCAATGGGTGGTGTAAGAGGCATAGGTGGCACCCAGGGTGGAGGTCAACGTGTGCCCACTGGTTTAGCATGGATATGAATCCAGAGGAGAAGCACATCTCTCTGTGCCCTCTCGGGTTGGCGGGCAGACTATGATCTGGCATAATGCGTCATGTGACCTGCTGTCACCAGTAGCAGGATGGGAGCATGAAATTAATTTTGACATCAGCAGCAACCTTTGTAGTCTCTTCTATAATTTATCTCCATTGTTTGGCCATTGTCATTCAGAATGTGAGATGATTCTGAATGGACTAGATAAGCACACTTCTACAACTTGAACTAGACAATGTATAGCATAGCACCGACCGTACTTTTCATCAGGACAATGTAGTGCACATAATAATTTAAACATAACACATCAACGGAAGAAATATGGAAGAACTATTGGACTAAATGTGAACTAAAAAGTCAAACATTGTACCCCAGCCTGTATATTGTATATCCCTTTCATTTGGTGGTCAATTTGCAATAATGGCAACACATTTTTATGTGTAGGCTAGTATCACAGGATATAAAATTAAGAAAATGTCCAAACATGTTACAGAAATAAGAGACTTGCTAAAGAATGTTAAATTAAGTGACATATATAACTGACATTAGCAGACCATTAGTAGTGCATACATAACACAACAATTTTGGAAAATAAACTATAATTGCTTTAGCTTGATGTTCTGTTTGTAAAATAGACAAATGAAACAAGTTTACCTTCAGATGTAGTTAAAGAAAAGCATGCCCAGAAACATTTACGTTGACATTAGAAGGTTTTTTTTCCATTAGTGACTGGTAAAGAAAGCATTAGACCATGACTTTGCATTGCTAATTTCTGGTCACACTAGCCACTGCCCTGCACTGAAGAAGTCATATGCTTTTGTGTGAAACATTTGCATACAATAGCTCCATTTACAGGGAACAAACAAACGTCTTTTCAGATCAAACGTCTCGACCCAAACCAAGGAATCTGTGTGGGGAGATTCGTCTTTCACCCATTGCCCATTGTGCTGTGTTCTGGAAGGGAAGTGGAGGATGATTTTGACGCAATATGAAGTAAAATGTACAAGAAAACAACAACAATGAACGTCCTATATAAATGCTGGTAGGGCAAATCTTAAAGATAAGAGGACAGGAGTTTATTATACAAGTGCTGAAATTGAATTTGGCCATGGTAATCAGTTGCCTGTGTTGCCCAGCTGCTCTTTCCAGCCTCTGCATCCAGAATATGATTTTCAGCTTTCACAAATATTGCTACCTTGCTCTTGTTCTTTTCTTATGTTCATTTTTCCAGTAAAAAGAATCCATGCTCTTCTTCATCACCAGTGTAGCCCACTTCACATACAGTATTTGTACTTTAAAATGTACAATTTACTGTAGGCATTTAGCAGACGCTTTTAATCTAGAGTGATTTACAGTAAGCAAGAACCTATCATCATAATCTAAACCAGTGGTTCCCAAACCTTTTAGCTTGTGACCCAAAAGAGAAATTAGACTTTTGCCAGGGATCCAAACTAGTGAAAATAGCAGATCTACAAGCTCACAACGTGTCACTTCAAACCGGATTGTGAGTTTGTAGATCGGCTATTTTCACCAATTCTTAAACATTTGTTTTCTAATTCATAGAATTTCTTAGATTTATTTTATTGTCTCCGCCAGGCCGAAAGGCAGGCCGAGACTGTTTTCGCCCCTGTCCGTGTGTCCTTCCGTCTGTGGACAGCTAATCTCCGGCACCGTTGGCACACTGGCAGTGAAACCGCACACGCACACTCCCTGGGTGCCAGAGCAGAACCTCTGTTCCCAATTTTTCACATGGGCCTGTTACAGCGCCACCAGGAGGTGGGTTTGTGCAAAACACATTTTTGGACGTTACTCCTACAGATTTTGTCAGATCACGCAAATCAGTACACAGTATCTCTATAGTCATTAAAGGAAACTCGTCTTTGAGATTTTTCATATTCCTTCATGATTGGCTAAGATTGGCTTCCAAAGTTTTAGCGCCACCAGCAGGTCGACTTTTGTAACACACATTTTTGGAAATAAATGCCTCAAATCATGAATGCAGTGTCAGATTACAGTGACTTTTCACATTGGACTATTAAAGCACCACCAGGGGGCCACAATAACACATTCATGATTCATTTATTTATGAAATTACTTAAAAATATTATGGAAATCTTAGCTTTTTGGGAAATGTTTTTTTTTATTGAAATAAAAAATTAAAACAGAAACAAATAAATTAAGGGACCCATAAAAAATGGATCCCGACTCAGTGTTAAACTGTAAACTGTAAACTGTATAATAAAATAAAATAAAAATAATCTGTACATTGAAAAGATACAAACTTAGGATGCCAGGTCTACAAATGAACCTGCAAGGACATCTGCCTACATAACGTGCTAAATGACATTTTGGCCTGTGCATCAGGCGTCAAGGCTATAGGGCAATTGCTACGGGCTAAGTTGGAGACTGAAGAGGAGAGTCTTCAGATCTAAATTAAACCATATATTACAATTAGTGATCAAATAGATAATAGGATTTTAAATCACTTAAATCATCTAGAAATAAAATATGTGGGGTGGGGGAAAGAAAAAAAACATGAGAAAAAGAGAAAGATTGTTGTGACTTTCAGTATGTTGCAAGCTGAAGCTGCTCAATGTGGGTCACTGACAGTGTTTTAACAGGTGATCCTCCTTGGATGCTCCCTGCTGGCAAGTCTTGTCAAAAAACCTGTTTACCATTAGTAGCCTACTGTTAGGTCACACCTAACCTTTTCAGGCCGTGACCCCCCAAAATAATCTGAAATAATTTGAACTGGGGACCCCCCACCCTGGCAAGCAGTTGGAATTGTAGGAGTTGCGGCAATACATTTAGTTGTATTCAGTTATACAGATACAATAATTGAAAATAGCTGAACTACATGTTCACAACACCTCTTTCAATATTTGGCCAATGTTTGACAAATCTTTTATAGTATATTGTTGATTACCGACTCAATGAAAATGTAATTTCAGAGGTGTTTAAAAAGTCCCTTTTGTCACCCTAGAAATGTGCAGATACCCTGTAGACACGTGTGTATGTTGGTGATTTGTTTACTGAGTTGAGTGAGGAAACAATGTTGCACATCAAGCTATTTGATATGCAAGGCGTTGTGAGCAGTGCGAGGCGTTGTGAGCATGTAGATCGGCTATTTTCACAATATTTATCTCTAGAACCGAGTCACATTAAATGTAATACCTACAATTCCAAGTGCTTGTCAGGGTGGGGGTCCCCAGTTCAAATATGTTTATTTTGGGGGTCAATGGGGTCATGGCCTAAAAAGGTTTGAGAACCGCTGGTGTAGCATATCCTTTGAGCAAAGGTTTATACATAGAACCACTTAGTTATCAGTTTTCAGTGGTATGGTATGAAAACTCTATAGTGGTGTTATTCTGGGAGAAAGTCTGAACAGAATGTCCTCTTGATCATTCAGAGGGTCACCGGTCAAATCTAAATGTCACCAGTCTATATGCTCTGTTAAATTGATTATTTTTAAGTCTAACTGAAGGCTCTATCAGGAAAATATGTGAGCATTTTTTGTACATTAATGCTGACATTATTAGAGTGTGAATTAGGCTAAGTGTGTGTGGTGGATGGTGGCGGTGCTCAAAGACAGCAATGTCCCTGTTATGGTCTTGTGGGGAAGTGTAGCAGGACATCTTAATATAAATTGCATATGGTCTAGTAGTCATAAAGGAGGACATCTGGATAGCAATGGCCATAGTCTTATAGAGGACTCCTGGGCACCAATGGCTCTATGCCTGTGTGGTGTAGTGTAGGGGGCCATCTGTAGTCCAATAAAGAGATTGCAATGAGCCAGAGTGCTAGCCTACAATCCTCTGCACACACATTTAGCGTAACAATATCATAAATAATAAATTACTCTACTTGTTGCCCCTTAAGATTAATTAAATCACATTATTGTGTTTATATAATCACAATTTCGACAATGAAATAGCGGTTACAATTAGCAATATTTTATTTATTATTATTATTATTATTATTGAGAAAGTCAAGGGGGAGAAAGGTATAGAAATTCTTCCATTATTTTCTGGTCCAAATTGAAGTCCAAAGGCCATGCATGTCATGCTTCCACACACTGCTCACCCTGTCACGTGAAAGCCTCTTTCCCTTATGTCAGGTTTTCAACTGGTGGTCCGTGGATGACTGGTGGTGCATGAAGGTATTTCATGTGGTCCCTGCTCATCCATTCATTAATGTATAAAATGAAGTTGGACCAGCTGTAATCATGCCATGGACCATTAGTGGTCCATTGACCACAACTTGAGAAGCAGTGCACTAAATGACCTGGTGACCTAAGAATGAAGTCAGTTACTGGGAAGTAGGAGGCCAAGCAATTCCACAGACTCATGTGGAATCATTAGTGACCACGCAGGTTTCTGGTAGTTTCCTGGAGTCACTGTATAAGATGTGTGTGCGTAATCTCAAGTATGTATGACCTTATCCTCAAACCAGAAAGGTGGAGTGCAGCAGAAGTATCTCTCTGACTGGACATTTATACCATATTGTACTGTGTAATATAATTGGTCGAACTGATGTTTAGTTATATAAATTTACTGCCCTAACAGCACCATAATCAATCTTCAAGGCCCCCCCATCCCACCTTGAACTCATCTTAGGCCACATATCCCAAGTAACCCAACACAACAGTGGACCACGAAAACCCCTGACCTATGTGATTTACATGGTTTTGATATTACAATTATACAACACTGTTGTAAATATTAAATATTATAACAGAATCAGCAATTCGCAGCGTGTATAGATCTGGCTGGCGAAAGGTGAATCTGTAGAGATGCTTCAATAATAGCCATCCCAGGACTGCAAGACGCTGTGTTCTATCTGTCAATCAATGTTATATGATTTCTTTTTTAAAGGATCTCAATTGAAACAAGCCATAGGCTTTTTTGGGTGTAACCATGTATCATTTTAGTTGATCTTGGCTTGTACCAATGAACTGTAGGCCTACTGTTATGAAACTGTACCTTTTCCTATGCAAACCTTGAATAAAGTCATCAATCAATCAATATAGAAGTTTTGTTCCAATCCAGTGCCACAACAATCTCAATTAGCCTACATTTATTGTTTAATTTAATTAATTTGATTTTTACATACTTTTTTTCAACTTTGTTTATTTGATTTTCAGTTGAAGCATTTAAGGCAATAAAGTGGTACTGTACAATAATATGAGTAGCAGCAATTTTGAAGAACTGTGCAAATCTAGCCAAGGGGAGTCTGTCCGACCGTAGGAGACGGGGTTGCATAAATTAGAAGGCGCGGCTTGTGATTGGCTGGAGCGGAGGTCTGGAGCGCTCGGCTGTGTTCACTTGGACTGCGCGGGCGTTTATCGTGCGCTTGCCCAGGCCTGGGCATTAATATAACGATTGCATTCACCACGGCTTCGTAACTCGCGCGGCGCGGCCCTGGCCCGCTCTTCGCGGGCACTCGCGCCTGCGGCGCTCGGGCGCGAAGAGCAGGACCAAGGTCCGCTGGCCTTCGCGCCGCTTGCAATGTCGTGGACAATAACTGTGACATATCTAACCATAAAACGAGCGCTCCTTCAAACACCGTCTCCTACGTTTGGAACAATAGCGTCCGGCACTCCGGGTCTGTCCCTTTAAGGACCTCATGGGTGTGGGAAAGAGGGGCGTCCCGAGGAATCTGGATGCGTTCCGTTCCGTTCAGTTTTATCTTTAGCCTGTCCTTAGACCTTAAATATGTAGAATAAACGGCCTGTGTGTTAAACTTGAAGTATTCTACTGGGACTGAATCACATGTGTGTTAATAATTGTAAAGAGGATCACAAGTGGTGTTTTTGTCTGAATAGGTTTTTCTGTCCAGACGATTTTTAGCGAAATCTGTACAAAGGACAGAACGAGGTTTTATGAAAAGGTCCCTGAAACATGACGGTCGTATCTCACGATCATCATGGATCGACCTCAACCTGGTGTTGGAAAGTGTAGCCAATTTGCCACGTACGTCTACACAAACTTTCAATTTAAAAAGGAAATGCCAATACTGAAGGTACATAAGTGTTACAATTTGGTATGCTCAAGCAGAATTACCCGTATCTTCCGTATTGTTTAATAAAAAGCACTTTAATCCGATCGATGGGCATTTTTTCGACTACGCGACCCCATCGGTTGTGAGGTGTACTGCAATCTGATGCGTTCAAACTTGTTTAGAAAATGGCGAGCGATCTGATTAAAATGCTTCATATTAAACAATACGTAACATTCGCGTCATTCTGCTTAAGCGTACCACACTGTGACATCCGTGAGCCTCCGGTAATTACTTTATTTTTGAAATCCGAACGTTTGTGTAGACGTGCGTGGCAAATTGGCTAAACTGCTCCACTTCAGGTTGAACCTCATCCATGACGTTTGTGAGATACGACCGTCATGTTTATTTCAGGGCTAGTAGGAAGCTCGCCGAGAAACGGGGGGTGCGTTCGGAAATGCACACCGGGTGTGGCAACGGTGCGCTTTTTCAGCCTGAACTCTGAAGGTAAACTTTCTGAAAAGCAGCAGTTGCTAACCTAATGTTGCTATTGATGTTTATAAACTAGGGTAAATTATGGTTATAGTCTTAATCTCACAGTATCATAAATGTTAATGCTAGCAACAACAAACATGTAAAGTAGGACACACAATCACAGTATGCCTTCTTCAGTATCAACATGTATTATTAATATTCTAATATTCTATTATAATTTACCCTAGTTTATAAACATCAATAGCAACGTTAGGTTAGCAACTGCTGCTTTTCAGAAAGTTTACCTTCAGAGTTCAGACTGAAAAAGCGCACCGTTGCGTTGCCCCACCCGGTGTGCATTTCCGAACGCACCCCCCGTTCCTCGGCGAGCTTCATTTCGGCGACTCTACTGATATTCGGACGGGACTAGCCCTGACAGGTTTTATGACAAGTGAACACGGTTTTTGGAATGGAACGTACTCACGCCCTCCTCCATATCGGACAGCTCTCCTAAATTACGGCGTTCCACTTCCAACAAGGGGAAAACTGTCTGTAAAAAATTACAATGTAGTTTAACACTACGTGTACAGGAATCATGGAAATACATTTATGCTTTGCTTAATGTTTATGACACTAGACAGCGCTGTACGGAGGCACACGACTGGCTGCAGGCAGCGGGCTACCAAGGACCCCATGGTTTCTTTCTGCAGTTTCTGAGTGGAGAAAACGCGGACTGCAGCTGAACGTGAAGTCGCCTCTTATAAACTGACCAGAAAACCGAATAACAATAACAACCAGTGCATAAATACTTGATAAATTGTATGTTGTAAACTTCGTTAAAGCAACAATGGGGCATCCGCCTCTCGAGTTCAGTGATTGTTATCTGGACAGCCCCGGTTTCAGGGAGAGACTCAAGTGTTATGAAGTTGAATTGGAGAGAACGAGTAAATTCCTCAAAGATGTCATTAAAGATGGCAACAGTGTGATCAATGCGATAAAGGGTAAGCAATATTCTTCTCCCGTCTCATTTAGTAGATGTAGCCTATTAGCCTACCTACTGTAGCCTTATTATGTGCATTGTTTTCACAACAAGAATTGGTTGGGCCATTTTGGGACCTGGCGATCATTCTGTAGCGTAGGCCTGTAATGTGGGTGGTGGGCACAAATTCAAAAGGTTTTTGTCTTAGCGCTGGGGCCTGGGGGAGCATCATTTGCGTGAGAGATGGATAGCCTATCTATCTGAGCATGATAATGGCCAAAGGGCATGCATTTACCACGATAGCAAAATTCTGTTAGCACTTTATTTTTAGTTTAATGTAACAGCAGTTTTTCTTTACTGACTGACATTGTACTATGGCTTCGAACCTGCACCTGTCTGGGAGTTTCTGTTGACATTTTTGTCCAGTGTCACTAATGGCATACTGTAGGCCTACTACAGTAGGTGGGCACCAAAACCAATGGGCACCAGAGATATCTGGGCACTAGAGACATGTGGGCACCTGGACAACTGGGCACTAGGGACATGTGGGCACAAAAACCTTCTGGGCACTAGAGACGTGGACAACTGGGCACTAGACTAGAGACATGTGGGCACCTGGACAACTAGGCACCAGATGTGGGCACTTGGACGAGTGGGCTCCTTTTTTAAAAACAGTACGCTACTATTTGTCTCAGTTTTTGCCCTCATTTTATTGGGTACTGTTCTATTTTTCCATCATTTTGGTATTTATTTTTTAAATCATATATCATATGAATAGTAGCCTACTTATATGTTGTTCTACTTTTTAACAGTACTTCTTCTTTTGGCAAATAGTATACTCTTATATTGTACTTTGAAACTCTGTTATAATGTACTTTGACCTCGGTAGTCGGTACTCCCACTCATCCAGGTGCCCAGTTGTCCAACACATATGGTGCCCAGTGCCTGCCCACCTGACTTGTATCCCCTAGGGCCTACTACATGTCAATACTGTACAGGTCTTTGTCACACCAAGGAGTGGAACAGTGTTTGTTCTGTATGGTTTACCAAGATTACAGCTTTCTGTCCAAAACAACAATGCCAAGCTTTTTATCTTGAAAACAGAAACTGTCATCATAGGTAGTCTTTCTGCAAAGTGGAGACAGTCCAATATTCAGTCTCTATTATAGCCGTGGCGCTGGACAGAAAAGTTTGTTGTTAGGGTGTACTGTGAGTGGAAGCCTATTCAGGCAAGACAAATGATCTTATTACTAACCGGTTCCCCGTCTGTGAATACCACTTCAGTAATTATCACTATGCATGTGCAACATTGGCATTGCATTGCACAACATGCATTATCTTGTGGTTGTTTTTAGTTCCCCATATCCACCCAAAATGAAATACAGTAATGGCTGATATTTCTGCCAGACTGATGTATAGCTATATAGTCATCCATTCATTAATGTATAAAGTGAAGTTGGACCAGCTGTAATCATGCCATATAATAGACCATTAGTAATATAATAATACAATCTTCCTCCACTAATAGTGAAAGTCAAGCTTTGACATAATTATTGACAAAACCTACTTTTTCCACAGGTTATTCTGTGGCAGTACAGAAGTTCTCAGAGACACTGGGAGTATTCAAGTTTGACTTTATTGGCGACTCTCTAACAGATGATGAGATTAACATTGGTAAGATGATGTCATAGACAATGAATCATATAGCCCATGCTGCGTTTACTGCACACCAGCGCTATTTCCATGATCGTAATACAGCACAATGCACATTAGATATCTGAGGAATTCATAACGATCATTGTCATTAGTATGTGTGGTCTCTTTATATTATGTTCTGTGTAGTGTAATACTTCAGGTCTAATGATATTTGCATGTTTATTCGGAGTCTTTCGTATATTTGTACATGTTTGTTTAATGTAATGCATGTTTATTTGGAGTCTTTCATATATTTGTACATGTTTGTTTAATGTAATGCAATGTGTACTACACAGTATGTATTAATATATTGTTTCTTTTTGCCTTTAGCTGAGTCTTTTCAAGAGTTTGCTGGTCTGCTACAGGAAATTGAGCATGACAGGATGATGCTGGTGGGTTATCAACATCCTCTTCGTTCACTGAACATCCTCTTTGACCATGTGTTTTGTTCCCATGATACCACAATACAAAGATATTGACACGTCTAGCACACTCTAGTACCTCTTCCTAACTCAAACAGCCAAACAGAGACAATCGCTACAGTATTTCCCCTTCCTTATTACTCACATAGAAGAAAAGTCTGTGTGCCAGCAACAACAAGAGGTGCAACCTTTAATGTAGCAGAAGATCAGCCAGGAAAGAGGCTCAACACTCTTTCATACCCATATAAAAATACTAGTGTTTAGTAATTCCTGTTAGGCTGGGTTTCCAGTTCTAGATGGCTATTGACATATCTAACAGTAGAGCCCAACCTATGCGAGATCTTTGGGTTTTAATGCTGATCCTAGCCCACTGATTTTGATTGATTGAATGTTTTATTAGACAAAAATGAAGAACAGTACGAGTACAGTCAAACACCCTTCCTAAAAGGAACACCCCAAAAAAGCCCTTGCGGTCTTGTTTCCACTGGAGGTCCTTGGTGTTCAATTCATCAACATAAAATGTCAACAAAAAACATTCAAATATCATCGCAAGTATAAAACATGATCACTTATCTCACCTGTTAATGGGAGAAGTGTTAACTACCCCTGCCTCTGGTCTCCTGAAAGGTGATTTTTCAGGGCAGTTTTGAAGGAGGCCAGCGAGCTACATGTTTTAAGGGCAGAGGTCAAGGATTTCCACACTTGGGTGGCAGATTACGAAAATTAAGTCAAATAGTGACTGATATGCAGTATGCAATAATGGAATCCGTAGGAGACGGGGTTGAATAAATTAGAAGGCGCAGCTTGTGATTGGCTGGAGCGGAGGTCGGGAGCGCTCGGCTGTGGTCACTTGGACCGCGCAGGTGAATGTTAACCTCTATGCCTAAACCTAACCCAAACCCTAAACTCAGTAACCCTGACGTTGGTGAGTAGCTAACCTGCCGACGCTGGTGAATGTTAACCTCTTATGTCTAAACCTAACTCTAACCTCAGTTGCGTCTAGTGGATACCCAAGCTTGTACAAGTTCCTGCCCCCCCCCCGAGCCCCCTGTGATTGGCTGAACCGGAGGTAGGGAGCGCTCCATTGTAGTCACTTGGACCGCGCAGAGGAGGTGAATAGAATGCGTTTATCGTGGGCTTGCCCAGGCCTTAAGGCCTGGGCATAAATATAACGATTGCATTCACCACGGCTTCGTAACTTGCGCGGCGCTCCGCCGGCCGCGCGGGCACTCGCGCCTGCGGTGCTCGGGCGCGAAGAGCAGGACCAAGGTCCGCTGGCCTTCGCGCCGCTTGCAATGTCGTGGACAATAACTGAATGTCGTGGACAATAACTGTGACATCTAACCATAAAACGAGCGCTCCCTTCCTAAACACGCTTGGTATTCTGCTAGACGCACCTCAGTTACCCTGATGTTGGTGAACCGAAAACAAGCGCTCCTTCCCCCACTGTCTCCTACGGATTCCATAATGGCATACAGCATTGGCCAGACTGCTAGCTGACAGTGGTTGAGATGACAGTGACATCTACTGGTGTTTTTTCTTCCTAGTCCTCAGGTTTTGTACTGAGTTCATTTAATCTTATTTATTAATGGTGTAGTAGTTAATTTGCTGGTGAAGTTTCCTTTTGCATTTTGTTATCCAAACTACTGTGATATACTTTACATTTCAGGTTCAGAATTCTTTTGATCTGCTCATTAAACCACTGGAGAAGTTCCGCAAAGAACAGATTTCAGTAACAAAAGTGAGTTGATTTTTGTTTGCTCTTCAATATTAAAAAAATGGATAGCACTGGATTGTTGTGTTTACAAACCAAAGGTGTGGAGTTTCACAATTACCTTTGTTCTTTTGTGACGGCTCTACCCAGACCTCCCCAATGAATTGTATAACACCACTTCTCTTAATGACAACCTTATACCGTAACCGTATAGGCCACACATACAGCCTTCACTATGTGAGATGAGATAAAAATAATACAATACAGTTCACAACACATACTTATATGTTATTGCACAATTTATGGCACATGGCATGGAAACTATTGCTGTTTCAGCAGCTTAATCAAATGCAGAACCCACAAGTTTTTAAGTGTATTTGTTGTTTTTTTCCCACTGGGGAGCCTCAAGCACCTTTCCGAGGGAAATGAAATCTTGCTGGCCAGTCTCAACATGTTGTTATAATGATTTTGGAACAACAATTTTGGAGCAGATCCTAAGCCGCCTAGAAATGTTTGATTTTAGCTGCACTGAAATATGTAAAGGCCTTTGGTAAAGAAAAGGGGAACCTTGCAGTGCACAAACAAGTGCTCAGGTGACAGCCACCTAGGGACTTTATACTCTGCTACTCTACTGAATGACTATACATTGGACACATGTGTGGGTAATCAAAATGGTTGATTTAGTTGATTATTAAAACATCTATTAATTTTGTGTTATCGATTGATTGATATATACTATGTGAGTGCGTGCATGCGTGTGCACACACACACACAAACACACAACTTTTCCAACAGATTTTGATGGTTCAATTATATAACGATGACAATTTTGTTTTAAACTTAGTTTAAACATTATATTTCACAACAGGACAGGACTGAAATGTATTAGACTATTAACATAAAATAATGCCACTTATCTCCCAGACTCCCACCACACCTTATTTAATGTATCAGTCAGAAGTCGGAGCCAAAACCATATTTTTCCATAAGGCTGGTATGCCTAGAGTAGACAGCTATTTGAACTTTCTTTGCCTTTTTTGTCTTTATTCTCTGAGTCAGAACTGCAGCAGGGTGATCGCAATCATTGTGAGTTGGCGTATAGGCTATATGCTCCAGGGTGTACACAAAACTAAATAGCATAGGCTGCATGAATAGGAGCAAGGATTATGTGAAGGAGGTAATTTGCATACAGATTCGAAGGGAGTTGACTACATTTAAAAAGAAAAAAAGAAACACTTATGCCAGAGTGATTACCCTCTCCTGTGCCAATGTTGGCACCCGTGCCCAAGGTTGCGTACCCCTGGTCTAAGCAAATGCATGCCAGCCAACAGTGTGCGTTGAATAAAGTGGTGTTTAAAGTTCCATTCCGCAGGTCTATGTAAATCAGTGCCATTCTTCAACTCCGCAGTCTTGCATATTTGCGTTGATTTGAAACAGAAACTCTGCTCCAGAATAATGTTGTGGAGCTGTGTTACTCAATAGCCTGTGTCCTGACCAGAAGAGAGTTAAGCCCCTATCAGAGTCGGTACCGCGGTGAAGAGCTATCCACCGCGGTGTAGTCTTTTTGAGTCATAAAACTACAACGTTACATCATTCCTCGCGGTGAAGAGCTTTCCACCGCGAGTCCCGACACATCTCTCTGTTTTTACTTTCAGACAGATAGGCTCTTCACCCCGTTCACTGATTGGTCGATCTAGACCAGTCAGTCACGGTGAATAGGACTTCACCGTGACTGACTATGATGGCCTCCACTTATTTTCTGACTTGAGGTGGAAAGCTTTCCACCTAAAATTTGCGGTGGATAGCTCTTCACCTTGGACTCTGATAGAGGCTTTATTGTCTGTCTGCCTGAAGTGGGACACTAACTGCTCTATTACTCTAATATTTACTTAATACTAACTGAAAATATATATAAACCAATATTTAGAACCAATAATGACAATTATCAATGTTTTACAATGCTGTCCTGTGGTTGATATGGACTTTAATGTGTCAAAAATGTATACAATTTCAATATTTTAAGGTAAATCTCTCTACATTCCAGCTCCTTTCTTTTTGCTTATCCTTATCCAATGTTTGCTTATAGTGAGGCATACAGGTTTCTTCAGGAACTGTCTAGTTTGTTTATTAGCCACTCTCGAGACAGACTGTTGGCTCACACAATTTCCAAATGCTTCCGCCTAACTGTGTGCAACAAGTGTTGAAAATGCGAAGAAAATACATTTGTCTTGCAATTGCAATCCTGCAAATAACTACTACTGTAAATCAAATTATTTGAAACCTATCTAGCTGGCTGCAGAAATGGAAAATAAAAAGATATATACATATTTTAAAGACATTTTATGGTATATATTTTATAGATAGAATAGAATAAAATGAATGTTCATGTATGGAAATTACTTTAGCGAAGCATAGGTACAGACATCACTATAATCGTTGAGAATGGTCTGATTTCTGATTGTAAGTCTTAAGTCTGTTATCTCAATGAATCATGACTGTATATCTTCCCTTTAGGAGAGAAGGAAGAAGTTTGAGAAAGAGAGTGAAAAGTATTACTCTCAGGTAGACAAACACCTGAATCTCTCCTCCAAGAAGAAAGAGAGTCAGCTCCAAGAGGTTAGCTGAAACACCACAAAGATTTACCGTCAACAACATACAGTATATGTCTGAAAGAAGTGGAAAAACTTTTTTTGTTTTGTTTTTGTAAACCTTCTGTCTCACCTTTAGGCGGATGAACTCCTAGACAAAGAGAGAATGAACTTCTATGAGTCGTCGGTGGAGTATGTGTATCAGATACATCAGGTGCAGGACAGGAAGAAGTTTGACGCGGTTGAGCCTGTGAGTGCTGTCCATCTTCTCCCACACTTCCTCGTGCTTACATGGTCCCACGCATTTTAGAAGTGATGGCTGGAATCCCAACATAAATTATTAAAAATAGAATCACGTACAGCATGACTCCAATGTGGCCAGCCTGTGATGTCAGTCATCTATGACATACAGTTCCCTACAACTTATGGCCAAGGGTTTCAGCCGTAAAAACACAATGACTACAAACATCATTCATATTGTAGTAATTGTAATAGTTCATCTATTAACCAAAACACAAGGTGTGTACTGAATCAAATCTCCAGTC